>NC_133877.1:9603822-9670605 GCF_044706935.1 Curcuma longa | reverse complement strand
TGAATTGGATTATAATCAATTATCGCATGATATTCATGATATTCACAATTTACTTGTTTGTATTTAATCAATTATCAAGTATTGCATTTATAATTTCCAAGTATTCATGGTGTAAATATCTAGTTTTAATAAGAAATCGACAACCCCAAGATCTAACTTCAAGTCCAAATCAATCAGATTTGTTTCAATCTTCAAAAGCAACTAGATCTCTTGATGCAGACTCAAAATGTCTATGCATTACCATCCATCTGATACTGATTAGATTGCAACTAAACCAAAAACAAATAGACAGGAGCAATCGATAATTAGGAAAAGAAAATCCTATGGCATCAACAACTCTGCAATAACACCTGAGAATCACACTGCATGATTGATTTATTAATGAAAATCAGAATAGATTCTGAATAATTACTTCTGAAAGTCCTGAGAAATTATTGCTTGAACTTCTACCAGCAGCTATGTGGTTGTTGAAGAAAATCTCTAAATTAAACTGAATTGCCAAAATAATTGGCTGCAACTTTACCAGCTTGCAGTTTGTGATCCAAATTATCGTGGAATATTCAACATGCATCTAGTGGCTCTTAACTCTCCTCTCTGAGGTTAATAGAAACCTTTTAAGTGCAAGCATTGAAATCCATGTAAACTTTGAAATCTTCTCCTTTATCATCAATAGCAAGGCAGAGCTTAAAACAGTTTTAAGAATCTGAGCGTTCAAGCCTTTGAAGAATCCAGGAATCCCCTCGTTTTTCCATATGGAAGATAGTGCACCCATCATTGTCCTAGGCTTATTTGACCCATCTTCTGTATCAGCAGACTGAATCATGACTTTACACCTAGTCAACAAATCATAGGCATTGTTAAACATCATCTTTTATACGGTTTTCAAGTACTTTTGAGAATAAAATTTAGCAAACTTTGCACAGTTTACCTAATGGCAGGGTAGGTCAAAACAGTCGCTACACTCTTTGAGATGGCACCAAGTAGAAACGCTGAGAAGGCAGAAAGAGATGCAGGAGATGATTTTGTGTTTTCTGTTGCAACTTTATTGCTTTGTCTCCTCAGAACCCTCTGTTTTAATTGATCGAATACTGTATACTTCATATTTTGTCAAGACAAAAAAGAAAAGGATCAATATTGAGTTTCCAGCAGTGACTAACCAAGAATAAAATTGGCTCATTCTTCCAGTGATACAATTAAATCAAATGTACTTACTTAAAATTCTTTTATTTACCTTTTAATTAATGTACTGGAAGCTGAGTAGTAATGAACAAAATCAATACAAATGACAGTTATTGGTACAAATTAATACACACTTTATGAGGATTTCAAAGTTTTCTTAAATTCTCGGGTCCAGAAAATAAGAAAGAATCACAAAATGGAACAATATTGCAACCACTAGCCCTGATTAATTTTATGGTCCTTTCATGGTTTCTAATAGGTATTTCAAGGGAATCTAGCAAGTTAGATTTACACAAATTCAGTCAAACCTCTTGGAAAACCTTGTTTTTCTTCTTCTTAATATGAATATAGCAGATGGATGGTGACACAATACCTGTTAGGCACTTAGGTGCATTTCTAAGAATACATTTTCTGTTTCTCTTATATTCCTTTATGTTCCATAAAAAACATTATCTAAAGAATAAGCATGTTCATGTGGAACACGTCAAGAAAAATGGTCTCAAGTCAGAATTCTTGAGGATGGGCTTCAGTTAAGTCAAATGAACACTGAGGTTGAATAAAGCATTGTGGTTGTTTCAGGATTTATTAGGGTACTTTCAAGAACATTCAAATAAGAATATTATGAGCTGATGCATCAGGCATAAGGGGTAGCTTGATCTTGGTGGATTCAAATAAACAGTACAAATTCCCATGATTCTCGGAAAAGTGCTTGTTCATATTATCAACCAACTTTGGAAATGTATTTTTAGACAAAAGAAAGTTCTTTTCTATACAAGTTGAGTTCATTTAATCACCAAAGAACACTACAATAATCTGATCTCATGGACATTAGTCATAGGTCGAGCAATCCAACACCACAAAAAAAAAAAAAAATCTAGTCACAACCAAGCTATCAAACACTACCCTTTTTATGAATGTCAGTCTTGCATAATGCCATTAGATGAAATGATAGAGTCACACACAAACCTTCTAAAGTTACACAATATATTAAATAATCAATTATCATTAATTCTAAAGCGCCATATTATTCTCTTTTTTTTTCAAGTTTTATTTTGCAGTTACCACATCAAACAACCATTTTGTTCTGTCAAGGGAAAGAATCTCCAATTATACTCTTACTAATTGATATCCAGGAAGAGAAAATAAATCTTAAAATGTTTTGAGCAGGATGCATTCTGTATAAATTGTTCAATTATATTGGAATCTATTGTAAGAACAAAAAGAAACTTTGCAGGTGATATCACAGAATCCCTCTTATTAACCATTTTGGCATATCTACAACAACATAAACCTTGTTAATAAGGTGCATATGAACTATAGTGAAGATCAGAGTATGCACAGAGACCCCTATCCAAAATGCAATTTCAGATATTTAATGTTACCTGAATTGCAGGATTTGCTGTCAAAAGGAGAGAGATCCCTAGGCCATCATAGGCTTCAATCCAATATCCTTCTGAGAGAGTTTCCCATAATCCTTTAGACTTCCCGAAGGCACTAGTTTGCATTCTTGAAGATGCTGTATCAAGGGGCTGGAAAGATGCAAAACATTCATCCATCAAAATTCAGAAACTAACGGCAACATAATTTACTAATGTCAGATACATATAGCAAACAAAGTTCCTACTTGTGTTACAAGAACAGTGCAAACCCCAGCAGCAGCAGCAACAACCAAATTTGCTGTAGTTCCAACAGATTTAGCGCCACTTTGTTTCAAATGAAACCGTTTCAAGTAGCTATAACTATAAAAATAAACAAATTGCGAGATGAAAGATTGCAGATTCTTGGTGCCTAAGCCTTGGTATAGAGATTTATATTGGCGTTTGGAAATGGCTTCCCACAACACGTCGGAAAGGTTCCTGATTATGCCACAACAAAAAGCCAAGTCAAAACATTGTACTGAATAAGTTGAATTTACCAAGATAATCCAGAGAAAAATAAGAAATCTACAGAATCAAGGAGATTAATTTCATTTCCCACTTTGCCTATTGAAACTTGGTTATGAAGTGAATCTCATGGTGTGTTTTATCATTGATTCAAGGATGTGAAAAGAAAGAATAATAGCAAAGACTATGGTTCAGAACAATTTTCTAAAGAAAGAAGGTTATCACACCTTTTTTGACCAGTGTATTTAGCATCCGAAGGTTTCTGCAGAAAGATTCATTTATGATGAAACCATCCCCCATCACCTGTTTTATCATAGTGACTCATTCCTTATTTCTAGATTTTCAGTCGTCTTCATTTCTAACTAAGATAAAGATTTATTAGAAAATCAAAAGTAGCTATGGTCAAGAGTTAAGCGCTAAATCCGAAGTAACAGAGACTCACTCTTCTTCAGGAATGAGTGTTTTTTTTCCTTAAACAAGATGACTAAGTTGGAAAACCTGATCGAGATCTGGCAAGAAATATCTGGAAATTAAAATTTTTGAATTTTCAAGAAAAAGATGAGAGCAAAAGAGAGAAGCCGAGCAACTCAGAAGAGATGGAGCAAGCGGATCCAGACGATCAGACGCACAAAGCACGGATCTAGCTTGAGATCATACGACCATGAAGGACAAGGTAGGAGATCAACTTGAAAAACAAGTAGACAATTGAGCGACAAGAAGAAATCATCCAAGTAAATCTTTGTCCTCAGAAAAGACGAAAGAGAGAGAGCGAAGGTGACCTGTACTTTCCCTGGCCGTGTGATCGGACCTCAGCCTGGAACTTGGTCTTGCAGGTATCGAGAGGGTAGAGCGCGGTGGTGCTCACCAGCGCCCCCACCGCCCCCGACGTCGCCTCCGTCAGCGACTCCCAATCCAACCCCTCCGCCATCTCTCTCTCGCTTGCTCGCTCGATCGATCGTCCGCCTTAATCACTCGCCGCCGCTCTTCGCTTCACATCTCTCGCCAGAGATGGTGACAGGCGCCGAGCAGAGCGAGTCGTGACGGAAGTGATCTGTGAGTCACGCGGTCGCTAGGGATTATTGCGGATCAACCCTCCATACATTGTAAATTCATGATCTGGGCTTAGCATATTTTCAATTTGACCATAGATATAATTATTGCAGATCAACCCTTCCATACTTTGTAAATTTATGATCTGGGCTTAGCATTTTTCAATTTGGCCCTCAATATATTCAATTTTCCAATTTAACTTTAGTTTTAGATATGCTGCTGTGGGTCTATAAAGCCTGAAAATGACCATGGAATAAAAACATTACATTAGCATTGTAAAGATATTATTAATATAAATACATTTCCTTCTAGGTATTATCTTTTAAAAGAGGTAATTAAATATATTATACTTTCCTTTTCAAAATATTATTTAAAATAGATCATTAAATTTTTTATTAATTTTTATTTAATACCGGCAAAGTATTTTTACATGCCTATCTAAAGAGACATTATGTAACTTTCTAAATATAAAAAATAAATCATAGAATAAAACATTGGTGAAACAATATTGGCATTGCAAAATCCTCAATTGAATATAATTTACATATTTAAACACTGGATAAAAATTAGATACCTAAAAAATAATAATAAGGGAAAGAATCCTCAATAAGATTAAAAATATAGAAGAATAGAAATTAAAAATTCAATGATAAATGTGTGATTTGCTATATATATTGTGTTTATATTTAATATTCCATTGCATACTAAAACAATTATAAACAAACAAAGCAAATGATTCATCGACTTTTCACTCCCCCTCTACCTTTGATTCGACAATTTATTATTTTATAATATTTTATAATTTGTGATAATCTTTCAAATTTATAACTCCCCACATAGAATGTCTTTGTTAGTGCCTATATATATAAACGGTCTAACTCAACCCTCTACTTATTTTCACAATAATAAAAGATGAAATTCACCGTCCCAACAATCGATTCATGACTATCTATGAAGAAAGTAAATCAAGAAACTACAATTGATCACTACAAGAGATAACATTGCCTCAGCTTCATCGAGATTTGACCCTTGCCTACTACAGTAATCTATTCTGCAATAACCAACTATGCATGTCCAGAGCTATTTATTTTCAAAATGAACTTAATGTTAGATGATGAGCTGACCTTAAAATATAATTTGAGGTCATAATGAATGCTCAAAATCCAACAAATAGTTTTAGTTGACCTTGAGCATGTGAGTTGCACAGCGATAACCTCTACGTGGAATATATTCCTGGTGATAGAAATTAATTATTCTGGGGAACCCCCTCTGCAAACTACAAGTTATACACCTTGTCAGTAAAGAAAAAACATCAATCCTACTCTGATCTATTTAGATGAAGGAGTAAGTATAAGATTCGAGGAAAAGATAATGATTTTCTGCCTGCAAGTGTATATTTAACAAAACAAGCTGATCAGAAAGTAAAGGAATGCACCGCACAAGAAATTGCATCTACATACACATTTTTGTTGTACTTCGTGTAGTCGCTATTGTGGAAGTGTTTTGCAATTCCAATTCAGATCCAGTCTACATATTCGGTCGAAATCTTTGGCTTTCTTTTGGGCTTCTGGTACCTGTTGTTCTCAAACTTTGCCTTGGAGAGTAAAGAATCAAGTAGAAGTGTTTCAGTTAAGTCAAATGGGGTGTTCAAGGCACTGCAAGGATATGTGAAACAAAAATAGTCAACAGAAGTCCAGAAGTAATTGCTAAGTGATTTCTTATACGAGTTAAAAGAGGATCCCAGCTTTCCTATTAAATTTCATTAACCTCTGGAGTATATCCTCCAAGACTGCCCGTTGAGCAGGCGTGACATAGTGTATGCATCTCCTTGGGCACTGTCCAACAGCGAGCTGGACTCGGTAGTCATTGCCATGGTCTGAGAATGAAAATTAAAAAAACAAGTAGAAATAAGTAGTTAAAAAGTCTCCTTTTGCATGTATCCGGATATGTGCATCAAGGATGAGAAATTTTGATACTTGACAATCATACTCTGAGTGAACACACCCCATCCCTATTGGTCTTGTGTTTGAAATTTTAAGAAACAAATGCACTAGATGGTTCAGATATCTACATGTATCAAACACTTTGCAGTGACTTATCTATATCAGTATCAGTTACTGATGCCCAATTTCGAGCGACTAATATCACAAATGTTTTTATTGGTTTCTTTCTTGGTGGAAACATAGTATCAAATGTTGAAGTGACAACAGAACTAGTTAAGGCAGTATGAGATTTGGGAATAAATTTAAGATTTCTATTAACTTTTGATTTTAAAATATTTACATTTTTATTTAATTTTAAGAGTTTAAAAAAGTTTTTTATAGATTTTTAGGATAAGCTAGGTCATTATTTTATAAAAGAGGTTGAATTCCTTATACCAACCATTACACAATTTGATCTACTGCTACATTGTCCACAAGGTCTATCACAACTAGGGATTGGCTACAACAAGGCCAACCTTAACCAACCATTAAATCTAATCGTCTGCTTCTTTTAGTAATACAAATTGTAAAATTTAATTTCTTGGGAATAGAAAAGTTTGTTATTAGGAAGCCAAATTTTAGGCACCAATAAGCTAGTTGTCCTGCAGTTCATATGCCAACTATAGTAACTTCATGTAATTCTAAAAGTTCCATGCCTATAAAATAAAATTATTAGGTCTGGAAATTCAAATTCTGGGATGTGCAAAATGTGGCAGAGACTATAAAGACTGACCTTGCGAAATAACACGGGCCGTACCATTCTCAACACAGAAGGCAAAGGCCTCAGGTGCTGTCTTAGCACAAGAATATGGACATCCTGCAAATAGGATATTCAACTAAAAACGTCATTTATCCAGAAAAATACAAGGAAATTTATTAAATAATTTAAGGGAGTTCAGAAGCTAGGGAAGGTGATGCGGCATGAACAAATTGTGCACAGCCCTTGAGGGATGGAGGAAAAATTTTATTGAACTCAGATGAATCAATACAAGGAATTCCAATCCCTTTATAGACCGAGAAAATGACTGAGTCTTTGTAAGAACACAACTAGATTATTCCAAACCTGACAAATCATTTTATTAATGACACAACTATCAATGCACATTCTCTAAGAATGATCTTTTTCGATGTAAGTAAATACAAGGACAACATTAAGACTCATGGTTTCTCTAATAAAACCTTTCCCTAGGAATCCTTTGATTCTCCTATTTAGTTCAATGCGTTCTTAGGAATTCATGTTGTAGTGTGGAAGACTTGGCAATTGTAATTAGGAACAAGGTCAATTGCATGTTAAATTGTATGCAAAGGTGGTAGTTTGCCAGGTACTCCTTAGGAGTTGCATTCAGATACTTATCTAAGATCTTCTAGGTATAGAAGATGGTCTTCTAGTGAGTTTGTGGAGGCCCTTGGCTGCTAAGGCTATATCTTCTAGGAATTCCTGAGTGCTTTCTTTTTTTGTTCAAATTGGGACTATGTAAGAAGGTGAAGGGGTTGTCTTAAACACTGGGTTGGCTTAGGTTTTGATTCAGCTGAGTCAAGTTTGGTAAGTAAAACTTGATGTTTTGTTCATTATATTTAAAGATGTAAGTGTTTTATCTCCCAAGATGAGTTACATAGAAATTGTAAAACTAAGGATAATAAGGGCAACACTCACGGGAAGCATGCCACACTAAATTTTATTAGTGTAAGAATTCATCTAAAGTGTTACCAAACATGTCTGTAATGCCAAGAGAGAAGTTTGGTCGACTCACCTATTTTGTAGGGATTTAGGTGAGGTTCTAGCATGAATTGAAGTTAGGTTTAAAATTTCAAGTTGTGTGCTAGAGTTTCGATCTTTGATCAAAATGATATAATTTGTATCATATCATAACTTGCCGATATGGTTTCGATACTTAGTTAATTGAATTATTAATAATAATATAATTAATTTTACTTGATCAAAATAATAATTAATCATGTATTTAATAATTAATTAGATTGTGAAGACATGTTTAATCTTTTGTTTATTTTTTTTTAATTAATTTTATCACTTAAGTTTTTAGAATTACAATTAAATGTGTTTACAACCATTTAGTGTTAATTTTTATCTTTAAAATTCAAGTAATTTCAAATAAGGTTTAAAATTTTGAATCATGTTAGAATTTTGATTTATGACCAGAATGATACAGTTTTGATACCGAATCATGTCGTGCATACTTTTTAAATATAAAATATAGTATAAGATTAAAAACTATATTATATTTATAAAATTATATTATAAGATTAAGAATAATTTGGTTCAATATTTAATCAAAATAATAAAATATTTTATAAGATTAAGAATTAAATTATATTTAATTTTTTCATATCTCTGGAAAACATTCTTAGTTGAAAAAGGAAAAGAAAAATTCTTGTGAATTAGGGGAAACAAAGAGGAATATTAAAAGGTAAATAAACAAAAAATCAATGAATGAAAGGGGAAAGTAATAAAAAAAGACACAAAGGGAAAAGGGGAAAAGAATTAGCAGGAAAGGAAAGAAATTAATAGGAAATAAAATAAAAATGAAAGGGGAAAGTAACCAATCAACAGGAAAGGAAGAAAAAAAAATCAAAGGAAAAAGGGGGGAAAGAATTAGTAGGAAAGGAAAGGAAATAGTAGGAAAGAAAATAAAAATGAGAGGGGATAATAACCAATCAGGAAAGGAAGAAAAAAAAGGAAACAAAGGGGAAAATGGAAAGGAATTAATAGGAAAGAAAAGGAATTAGTAGGAAAGAAAATAAAAGGGAAACATGGGGAAAGGAGAAAAAAAAGTTATAGTGAACCACCTGCTACCCAACCCTAATCGGCTCTCGCCATTATCATTTGACATTGGTAAACTTTCTATTTGCTTATCCTCATTCTCTTCTCTTCTTTGGTTTTTGTTGCTCTATGTTGAATCTGGTGTCATGTCAGTTGATGGACAGAACGATAAATTTCATCCATACCGACTGGCACAACACGAAACTTTAAAACTTGATTTCAAATATGAAGGACTATATTTATGTAACTATGTAAAATTTATTGGTACAATAAAATTCTAAATAAACCAAAAATAATTTAAGTTTTGTCATTTAATTTTATTTTGATTATTTATTCTAGATAATTATAATTATTAGAATGAATGAAAAATAAAAAGATGTAAAAATTTTCAAATTTTGATAAATGACATTAAAATTTGAAAATAGAATTTTTTTTTTTTAAAATCTTTGTCTAATTGACTTACTTCTACCGCAATTATAATTGCAATCATAATGTTTTTTAAATGATATTCTCAAAACAAATTAAAATTAAAAAGATATTTTTTATTTAATTAAATAAAATTTGATTTTATTAAAGTAACCTATAGGACCATAGTTGTTTGTTAATGTTTGTACTATAGTTTGTTATTACTTGTTCACATAATCTCTTAGTCCCTTTCCACATTTTAAAAATTAAATATGAAAACAAAAATTCACCAATATTGAATATCAAATTTTATCATATTTATATTTTAAACTAGTTTTTAAAAATTTTATATTATTACTTAAGCTAAATGAAAATAATATTTTAAATTTTATCATTGAATGAAATTGGTTTAGGGTTAAATTGATATGATGATTAAGATGAAGTGAGTTCAAATTGGACTAAATTTGGATTTATTTTGATCCAATTAAAATTAAACCAATTTATAAATAAGATACACAGGTACAATCATATTTAATTAAACTAGTTGTATTTTTATAAGGTTATGAATTATTTACCTTTTCATTCTTTCTCGTTCAAAGTGCACGCTAGTAATCGCTATCCGCCACCGTGCTTGTCCACAGACGCTCACCGTCCATCGCCCACCACCAACAACCACTCGCCCACAACAGCCACTCATTTCGATAAATTATTGAAATTTAATATTACTAGGTACGTGAAATGTTTCCTATGCAGCTATGTCAATCATGTTAAAAGTAATGTTTTATAGCAACACTCGACACACCTTAGCATGCTATAATGTAGGTCAAAATTATTAAGATAATATTTTTATTTTTTCTAGCTTGTATCCATATAAGATAATGTTAGTATATAATTGTTTATCTCTCTTTTTTCATCTCCTACCTCCACCTCCAATTCTCTATTAGCACCATACATCAAAACACTGACACAATACCAAAGCAGTATTGTTCCAATCAAAGATTAAAACTTAAAATTTTGAACCTTGCTCAACACCTACTATCTATCTTTTTCACAATGGAGTTCAATATGTTATGTTAAGAGCAAGGTTTAAAATTTCAACCCATGTCGGAGTTTCAATTTTGGATCGGAATAATACAGTTTCGATACCATATCGTGTCGTGCTAATACAGTTTCAATACTTTTTTAATTTTTAAATATAAGTGAATATTAATTAAAAATTAATTTTATTAATATTTGATTATTAAATATGCTCACTATTGATATTATATTTTGAAGTGTTGAGTTTATATTTCAATATTTTCATATAAGATAATGCCTATTAAATTTTTGTAAAAATTATTTTAAAAAATAAGTAACTCACAAAATTCAAAACTAAATCTAAAATTATAAAATTATTTGAAAGACTCAAAGATAATTATAAATTTATTTAAGGTCTTAAATTATTTTTTGAATGTATTTGTAAATGTTTAAGTTTTTAAAATTTATTTGAAATGTTTAAGAATTATATTTTTGAAAAATATTTAGATTATTTTAAATTCACATTCAATTTTCACATATATTGAAAATTTTAAATTATTTTATTAATTTTTAAAATTATTTAAAGATTCTAAAATAATTCTTAATATTTTGTAACTATTATTAATAATATATTATTTTTATAACTATTATATATAATTAACAATTTCTTTATAATAAAAAAGTACTTATTTAAAAATAAATAATTTAACCTTAAAAATGTGACAATAGCCACGAGTGCCGAGATCCTGTGGAGGTCACCACGGGGTGAGACACCCTCCGCGCTCCACAGAAGGTTGCGGTCACGACACCCTCCACATCCCCGAGGGTCACGACACCCTTCGCGACCTTATAACAACTTCACAAGGTCACTGCAAGGTCGTGACAAACTCGTGATTGTAGTACGGGTCGGGTATCAGTGCCGATTCTACGCCGGAACAATAAATACCGCCTGTTTCAGACAGCACAAACCATGGTTAAGAGTTGACAAGTAATGAAATTTATAATATATACAAATTAAGTAATATAAAGGTACAAATGAAGCACTATAATGATACTAAATTATACTATGAAAGTATGACAAGCAAGTGAAAAATAAATAAACTAAGATTTCTGAGAAAACTAGGTAAATGTAGAAAATTGATAGAATCATGCGCTATATGGATCCTCGTATGCCATTGGACTTGGTCTTCTACTATATCCTCATTTATATTTTAAATGAATTTTATCTTGTTTTATCATTATTAACCAAGTCTTTTTTGATCTTCCTCAATTAATATTTATATTTATCATGATCTCACATTACCTAACTGGGGCATTTATTGATCACCTAAGTACATATTCATAACATTTTAAATGCATCTCTCAAAGTTTTCCCTCAATAGGAGCAATCCTAACTTTCTCTCTAACATTCTTATTTTTTTATCTTGTTCATCTTCGTATGTTTCCACATCCATCTTAACAAACTTATCTTTGCAACTCTCATCTTCTACTCTTGTGTTTAATTCATAGTCTAACATTCAACTCCATATAACATGGTAGGTCTAACTACTTTTGTTTTTAAACTTTTTGTTAAGCTTCATAGATACCTTCCGATCATAAAAAACACCTAAGGTCTTCATTTCAACCATCCTACTTGTATCTTCTGTAAAACATCTCTATCAACTCCTCCATCCTTTTACAAAAACAATCATAGATACTTAAATCTCTCATCTCCATATATTCCGTCTTTACTCTACTAAGCATAAAATCGTTTATTTAAGTATTTCCCGCTAAGATTGAAGTTTAGCATTAACTTCTTCACTTGTCTCGTTGACCAAAATAATATCCTTGACAAACATGTACCATGGTAACATGTCTTAGATGTGTCCACTTAGTTCATTCATGGCTACTGTAAGAAGATATGATCTTAGAGTTGATCCTTGATGTAATCATATCTTCATAGGAAATACTTTGGTTGATCCACCTGAAGTATTCATTCTTATTATTATATCCTCATATATATCCTTAATTGTTTCAATATACCCTACACAACTCTCCTCCTTTATCCCGACTTGAGACTAGCCATGGCGGAGTGTTTCACCATGGACGAAGTTATGTTGAAAATTGATAACCAACTAAATTAAATGGAAGTAATTTTCAACGAGGAAGGATTTTTACCAAGGTAATGCAAATCTATTCTCTTGCCCAAGTAAGTTGTGCAAGTGTCCACATGATGATATCTTCCTCAAAAGTGCTTAAAATCTAGGTGTTGTACCTTTACCTTTCAGCTAAGAGCTAATTTGTAATTTCACAAATTAGCAAAATGTCATATCTTAAATATTTAGAAGTGGGGAACGATGGCTTGAGGAATTAGAGGTTGTTGTGCATGAGTAAGGGAGCAAAGGGGAAATCAAAATAAGAATTTGTCTATGATACTATTTGATGTAGCAAGACCAAATCGTGCTACTAAATATGAACTCTCAATGAACAAAGAGGAAATTTTTATTAAACTGAAACATGAATGAATACAAGGAATCTAACCCCTTCTATAGACCAAGAAAATAACCAAGTCTTTGTAAAAAGACAACTCGATTATTCAAAATCTCTAACAAATCTAAACAACTCTTTTAAAAATTAGATAACAAATTTAAATAACTAAATTGGTAGTAACATTAACAACCCTAACTATGTCACAAGAAGTATCATAATTAGTTATTTACTTCAGGAAACAATTATCAAAAGATACCTTTACCAAAGCATTGAAACTCATTTATGAAAAGATCATAAGCTTCACATTCTGGTTCTTCAAAGGGATCAGTTCCTGGCCTACAGGAAATTTTCAATGTAAGAACCAACCTCAAAATATTGTCATATTGATTCTCTCTTGACAAGAAAGTTAAGATACTATGTTATATTAGCAAGTTATTGCGACTATCAGATTTCAGGAATAATGATCTGATAGTTAATTTACATTCATGCAACATTACTTGAATATCATTAGAACATTTAGGTTCACAGGAATAGATGGTAATTCTATTCCTAATAAATCCTGACAAAACAGTTGTGCCAGTGTTATGCTACAAAATGAATATAGAATACCAATTTAGATAGAAATGTTATTTGATCCTAGTCTTGCCTAGTTACATATTTAATTAATAATATCTATATTATATGCTTATTCTGATATTTTGAGTTAGTCTCTTTTGAATCAAACTTTTAGTTGTAGGGATATTCTGGTCTTGTAGAAAGAATTCATTGTTTATTACTTGTGCAGTACCTGCAAACCAACATAGGAAAGAGAATGGAACTCTAATTCTATTACATTTGTTGAATACATACTAATAGCATGCTTGTAAATGATGTTTGAAGAAATAGGCAACAAATCTTGTCTGCTCAATTGAATGAATACTGAATCTAGCATAACTGAAATTAATAAATAAGAGGTAATTATGTGCCCGTTTCTTTCAAAAGGCATATCCAATAAGGATATAATTTTTTTTCTTTTATCAACAATAAGAAGATATGAATAAGTAAAGGATAGTAGTAGAAATCAGAAATAACCATGTATCAAAAAGCTTAGCAGATCAAACAGTTTAGTACTTTAGTTATATATCCTTAAGTAATTAAGAGACAAATAAAGCCATTGTGACATGTTAACATGAATTTTCTAACAGGAGTTGCATGTAGATAAATTTGGTAATTTGGAACTCAGCTCTACCTTAAGTAGGGCTCATCTTGGTGTTTTTCTGACAATATCTGCAATCATCAATATAAAATCAGTTAATGGTTATCTTTTAGATTATAAATACACTATAAATTGTTATATGGAAGAATAGATTGAATATATAATACAAGTTTTTGATGATGGCATTGTACTCACAAATGCCATGCAGTTTTAATGGACCTTATGAATTGTGTTCTTGGATTGGTTTGTAATTATACTCATTGATGATTGTTATCTCAGATTAGCTTTGGGGACCTTGTGGAAGGAAAAGTTGTACGCCAAGTTCTCTAAGTGTGCTTTATGTCTTGCTCAAGTGAGCTTTTGGATGCACTTAGTGTCCAGGGATGGAATTTCAATAGATCCTCATATGGTGGACATTGTCACTAGGTGGGAGCGACCAAAAGTCAAAAGTTTTCTAGGCCTAATAGGTTACATGTGGTTTATGGAGAGCTTCTTGAAGATTGTCATGCCCTTGATTTGTTTAACTAGGAAAGGGGTAAACTTTATATGGCATGAGGCATGAGAAGTTGTTTGCAAGAACTAAAGAGACTGATAAGTGCTCAAGTCTTAGTAGTGCCCTCAAGGAGTGACGGGTTGACCCTTTTCACCAACACGTCCATTAAGAGTTTAGGCATAGTCTTGATTCAACACGATAGAGTAGTAGCTCATTTATCTTGCTAGCTTAAAGAGCATGAGCAAAACTCCCGATTCATGATCTAGGATTGGTCATCTTCTTTGTCTTAAAATTTGGTGACTATGATCATATCATTAGTTATCATCTAGGGAAAGCAAATGTAGTTGTAGAAGCTCCTACTAGGAAGTTCAGAGGTACCTTAGCTCGATTATGTGTAGTGGTGACATACGTAGTTAGATAGTTTTCTGAGTTGAATTTGGTCAAGATTATGCAAATGCAGAAGGGAATCTTGGCTAGCTTGGTAGAAAGTCGCCTTTGGTAGATCAAATTTAGAGTTGTCAATCAAATAACCTTCTTGCTAATAGTTTACATGGAGTTAGATCAAAAGGGAAAGCCGAGTTTCCCTCGAGGAAGAGATTCAAAGTTGATTCCAAGGCAAAATGTGTGTTTCGAAAGCTCATGAGGTTAAGGAGAGATTATTGGAGGAGGCCCACAAGTAAAGATTTACAGTCCACCCAGGTAGCACTACAATGTACTGGAATCTTAAAAAGCTCTAATGGCAGTAGGGAATGAAGTGTGATATTGTAGAGTTTGTAGTTAGGTGTTTGGTATGTCAAAAGATTAAGGAAGAGCACCGGATTCAATTAGTTTGTTACAAAGGTTACCAATACAGGAGCGGAAGTGGGAGGATGTCATGATGGATTTTGTCAAAGGCCTTCTAAAGTTCCAAAAGGGGTGAGATTTGATCTGGGTGATAGTGGATTGGTTGACCAAGTCAACACACATTCTACTTATTTGGAAGACATTCCTTAGACCACCTAGCTAGATTAAATTGCAAGGAGATTATTAAATTGCATTGCATGGGGTGCTACTGAGAGTGATTTCAAATTGAGATCCATTGATCACTTTGAGGTTTTGGAAGCCTTCAGGGAGCCATGGGGAAAGAGCTGAGATTTAAAACTCTTTTTCACCCTCAACCTGAGAACAATTCAAACACTGGAGAACATAATGTAAGTGTGTATTCTTAATTTTTGCGGCACTTAGGAAACCATCTTCATCTCATGGAGTTTGTTTACACTAACAGTTTTCATGTTTCGATTAGGATAGCACTGTTTGATGAATTTTATGGGTGAGCCAGTAGATCCCCAAATCTTTGAGAAGAAGCAAGAGAGCGATGCCTATTGGGGTCTTAGTGTGGAGAGACATAGAATTGGTTTGGTTGATTAACTGACTACCCAAGCTGACAGAAGAGTTATGTAGACCTTACATGTTGTGAGTTGGAGTTCATTGTGGGTGACCATGTGTTTCCTCGTGTTTTGCCTATGAAAGGGATGAAGCAATTTGGTATTAGTTGAATTAGCCTCTAGGTTTGTGGGGCCTTTTGAGATTTTAGAGTCAATTGATGCAATGGCATACAAGTTGGTTCTAACTCCCTTTTTGGCAGTGTTCATGATGTCTTTCACGTGTCAATGCTGCAGAAGTACATTCTTAATCCCATGTATTGGAGAGCATGTCATTATGAAAACCATCGGATTGTCATCCTAGATTGTAAGGAGCATCAACTGAGGAATAAAATCGTTAGATAGGTGAGAATGAAATGGCAGCATCACTCAAATATCGAAGCCATGTCAAGATGATGATATGCCATATCACTACCCTCTTTTCATCAAGTAACTAAAATTTGGGAACCAAATATTAATTACGAGGGGAGGATGTAATATTCCCAAACTTTAAATAGCTGATAAGTAATATTTCTTTAAATGCTTAGTTGATATATTATTCCCAAACTTTTGACACTAAGCTTGCAGCCATATTTCTGAAGGCCTAAAGGAAGGAATGAACAGCTACACAAATTGCATAGATTGCATAGTCTAAGAACAAGAAACACAGAGGTTCTAGAATTATAACAATCAAATGATGGAGCAAAAGAGAGGGATGGAAAGCTGCAGGAGATACATACTTGCAGCCGATACTGGAAGGGAGGGAAAGTCATGCGTAATAAAATCATATTTTATAGGGGTGGTAATACAATAATAATGAAGGAAACAGAAAAGAGAAATGCATATATGGAAAGTGCTAAGATAGCATTATATCATAGTGAATTGGAAAAATATCTAAGATGAATTGGGAAATAATCGAAGTTGAATAAAAGAAAAAGACTGTCCTTTAACATTAATTGCTGAATAATTGCAACATAACCAAGAGCTCAATGGATTTAATCTCTTCAATGTTTACTACTTATCACCAATCACATGTTTGTAGGTGGTCTAGTGTATCAATAAAGAAGGTTTAAAGAATCAAACCTTGTTGTATCCAAATAGAAGAAAATCATTATTCAACTGTTTAGATTCCAAATTATTCATATTAATTCCACATTTATTTGGCTGTATTCTCCTCTTTTTCTTTGTATTGCATGCTCACTATAGCTAGTAATAAATTTCCCTATTTAAATTTGTTGTTCATTAGTTTTGTCCTATGTTACTCGGACTCTCATATGAGTACCCAATACGAGTATGGATCCATTCAGGTGTCAAACATGAGATTTTCTCAAAATAAAGACAAAGGAATAGGGCTTGTCGAAAAAGAATCAAATTTAAGGGATACAACAAATCTTAAAATAAAAGTTAGGTAACTTATAATAACTAATATAACATAATAAATATTACTTAAAATATAACATAATAACTTATAATATAATTTATATAACATAATACTTTGAGTTTGATTTATATAACCTTAATATCTAATATACTACCATATTTGACTTAAGGAATATAACTTATATAACAATATAACGAGTTGCAAATACATAACTATGTTATATATAAACTTGTTAGCTAATATATAATTTAACTATATCATATAAATTATAATATAAGATCTAATGAATATAACTAAATACTTTTACCCCTAACCCAAATATTGATTGTTTCAATCTTTCTCATGATGCGAAGTAGAGACCCAACACGACATGAAGAACTCATTCTCTTGATGCAAAGATAAGAGACGCCATTGGACTCCATGAGAAGCGGCAAAGCCTTTCTCTTTCTTTCCTAGTAACACTACTAGGGTTATCCTCCTCCCTGTGTGATGCCAACAAACTCAACTTCTCTCCCTCCTACACATGATACCGCCAAATCTGCTACCTAAGAAGCCAATATATAGGTAAGCTTCCTGCATTACTTCTTCTCATGCTCTCACAAAGAAGTCCAACTGGTAGGACTTGTTTTGTTATACCCTTATGTTAAGACAAGTACAAGAAGCACAAATGCCCAGTCTAAGTAACAAAGAGTTTTGTCTCTATATAAAATTAGTCTCTCGCCCTTTTCCCATGTCAACTAAAGGTACAAAGCAAGTTTTCCTCCTGTTATATATTTATAAAGCTTCATGTTCATAGAAAATGGTTTTCTCTTCTCTTTCCCATAAGCTTTTAACTCTTTGATTCTAGCTTTCTGTGATTTACAGAAAATGTTTTTATGGAATTTGAGAATAATGGAAGAAGATTGATCTGTATTTTCTTACACTGAAAAAAATGATGCACATTTTCTTGTCAATTTTTCTATTTCTGTATCATCAGTTGGAAGACAATATCTCAAGATGTACTTTTGAACACAACAAAAATTATGAATTACCTCATATGCCTTTATAACACGTTTTATCAACGTTTCTGCTTGTCTCTTGTCCTTAGACAAATCTGGATGAAATTCCTTGACCTGAAACAGGAAATATTTCCTAATCAAACCTTATCAATTAAGCTATTTTACAAATTCAGATATTCTAGACACTAGAAGGCACAAATAAGTTTAGATGTTTTCCATGGAAATAATTTAAAATATTTTTTAAAGAAATAAATTATCATACAATTGCAATGAACCAAGTCATTTGGATTAAGAAATGAGCCATTGTAAAGTTATGGTGGAGAATATTATATTATTAAAACTTGTCAAAACTAGAAATATTACGTGATTTAATTCTAGATTTTGAGATGGGCAGTCAGATAGGACATTCACAAAGATCTTTTAAGACCTTGTGCCTTAAACCTGGGTCATAGTTGGGATGCACATTTGCACTTAGTTGGGTTTGCTTATAATACCAGTTATCAGTCTATCATTCAGATGGATCCATTTGAAGTCTTTTATGGAAAAAATTGTAGATCACTTGTATATTGGGATGAGGTTGGTGAGAGGAAGCTCACTGGTCGTGAGAGAGTGCAAAGAGATGCAGAAGTAGTAGACTATTCAGAAAAGACTATTGACAAAATCAATAAAAGAGTTACACTAATTGCTACAGAAGAGGTCTAGAATTCAATGCAGGCTTTCATGTTTTCTTATAAGTGTCTTCAACAAAAGGTGTTATGAGATTTGGCAAAAATAAACATCTTACACCAAGATTTATCAACCCTTTTGATATGCTTTAGTGATTTGATTATGCCACTCACGAGTTGCTCTATCACTTGCCTTAGTTGGTATTCATGATGTATCTTATATCTACACCAAGGTTTAAAATATCGAGCCGTACCGAAATTTTGGTCCTAGACCGAAATGATACAGTTTTAGTATCGTATCGTATCATACCAGTATAGTTTTGGTATTTTTAAAATATAAAATACATTAACTAAAAATAAAAAATTTAATCTAAATATTTAAAATATAAAATATAAAATATAAAATAAAATATTTTTAAAAAATAATAGGATAATTTTGAGTCTTTAATTAAGTTTATTTAAATTATCCCAACTATAACTAGAAGTTAATTAAAATTATAAACCTAAGTTTAAAAACCCGATCATTCCGTGCGACCGAGGCATGCACAGCTCGAGCGATGCCTCCGGTGGCATTGCCAAACCCAGGCGGCGCCTCCGGATAGCATCCCGACCAAAACCGTTGGTGCCTGTGCCAATGTTGGTCCGCTGGCAGAATGAAAAATTTTGCTGGTATCGAGTAAAACAGCTCAAGTTTCAATCCTTAATCTACACATTGAGAAAATGTGTCAAACTCTTCTCACATTAAATCCTATCAACCACTTCAATTGTGAGAAGTTGCTACATATATAGAGCAATCCATTCAAATTCTAGAATGCAAGGTTCCTATGTTGTGTAATAGAAATATTCCCTTATGAAAATGATACGACTATTATCATCCTCCATCAAAGAAGTTTTATGTGTCGCGGAAGTTACTTTCAATAAACAATCAACTTACTTCACGCCTTATATAGAGAGAGAATTCCACATTAGAAGATAAGGATGGAAATTTCTTACTTAACTTGTCATTACTTCCAATGTCTAAGTCAATTTCTAAGTCTATATCAAATCCTATATCAAATCCTATTTCTGAACATAAGCATGAATCCCAACTATGATATTGAGAATGTGAGACTTGATAAGGTATACTTAGGAAGAAGATAGTCATCCCTGAACTAATGCAAGTACAAGAATCTAACCCAGAATCTCAGAATAAGTTTGATATCAAGAATGCATTTTTGCATGAAGAACTAGAGGAAAATTTTATATGGAGGTCCCACCATGATATAGAAATAATTTAGAAGCTCATATTGTATGAAAGCCAACTTAAGCAATCACTACGAGCATGATTTGATTTACGAGAGTTACAATTGCTATGGGGTGTCGATAAAGTAAAGGGGATCACACATTATTTATTAAACACTCTTCTTCGAGGGAGTCACAACGCTCTTAGTATATATAAGAGTGACACAGGAAATGACATGACTCACTCTAAACAAGACATTTTTATCTCTCAATAGAAATACACAAATCTCTATAAAGAAAGACAAAACAGCATGCAAGGCAACAAGTACTTCAACAAACCCAAATCTCAGAGTTGGAATCATAGAGAAAGATGTCATAATAGATAAGGAAATGTATCAATGGCCGGTAGAAAAACATATTATTTATATATCTCATACACAACCAAACTACCATACACAGTGAGTGTGATTAGTCAATTTATGCATAACCCAAAAAAAAAAGCTCATTTGCAAGCAGCTCACGGAGTACTACAGTATCTCAAATGAGCAGAGGGTATTTATCAAAAGAAATGGAGGTTTGGTGCTAGATCTTTTACAAATGTTGATTATGCTAGGTCAGTGGTTGACAGAAGGTCAACCACCAGATATTGCACCCTTTTTTTTTGTAGTAACATCATGACATGTAGAGCAAGGTTAATGTTGCAGTTGTTTCTACTCATTCAAATAGATGATCAAGTGATAGCAAAGAAAAAATGCGAGATGGAGTCACCCGGGCACGGAAGGCGGCTTTGAGCTCGGCCTGGGAGCAACCGGCAGGGTCGACGCCGAGGACTTGGTACGGGGAGGCCGTCGGTGACGACGCCCAATCGACCCCATCTCTTTCTGCGCCGCTATTTCCGGCTCGACACTTGAATCTCCACGACCGACACCGCGGCTCCAAGTGTAGTTTGGTGCGGTGCCGGGGCGAAGAAGGGCTCGTTCTGGTCCCCGTCGCCGCGCCGAAGCACAGGGAAGCCTGAGCCGACATGGAACACCTGGCCACCACGCCCATGAAGTAGCTCGGGTCCGAGGATGATTAACCGTCGAGTTGGTCTTTCGTTCCTATTTCTGAGAAACGTTTGGTTCTCAACATTTCAATTTATCTCCGCATTTCATGAGCCACAAGTTATAATTTATTTATATATTATTTTTAAATAATTAAATATATTTAATTTCTATTATCCATTTAATTCTATAAAAAAATTTTATCGATTATCAAAATAAATTAATAATATTAATATTATAAATTTTTAAACTTTCCAAAACGTATATATCTTACCTGACATTTAAATTTTTATTATCTAAAGAATCCATCATCACACATTATAATTGAGTCAATGGATGAGAAAATTTGTCATTTAAAATTTTAATATATTATAATATTTTTATATGTATTAACTGTATTTTTTTAATTATTTATATAATATATATATAATAACTTTGAGTGATTTAATTTTATATACTTTTTAATTTTAATAATTTTTCATTTGATTGAATGTTATAAATAAAAAATGAGTTTTATTATATATAAAATTTATAAACTTTTTATAATTAATCACTGATGAAAATATTTTATAAATAAAAATATTAAATTAATATTTCCTACACACAAGATACCACAATTTGCTAGGATACTTCACTCATATTGATACGGTCGATATTTATGAAAAAAAGGACGGAAGTCTGTCTCACAACATAGTACTCATTTCAATATTAGAATGGTCTTACAAGAACAATGAAAATTATAAAAATTGACTGTCAATATATTATTATGAGCGTTTTAGATGTATCCGATTAACGAATTAGAAGAAGATCATCCACCTCTAAAATAATATAAACAAATTCAAAACACAATACAAACTAGTATAAGCAATATATGTGATTCAACAAAATCCTAAATTCTTATTCCGTAGCTTATAATGCATTGGTTAATGACTCTCAAAATCTCTTTTATCTTTCTCATTTTCAAAACTCTTTCAAAAGTGAAAAATCTCTTACAAGAATTATTATTTATAACAAATATAAGAGAATATAAAAATAAACAAAACAAATATAAATAAATAAAAGATTACAATAATAATGCATTCTCTTTTGCTTGTTTGCCTTTCTTTGAAATGCATAGAAAATGGCTCAAGAGTGTTGTTGAATTCACTCAAGAATCCCTTTCAAAAATTTTCAAACTTTCCTTCCTTCATAGGTTGCTTGCTTACTTATAGTTCTTGAATTTATCTTTAAATCAATTGATTTGCATCTATTAATCGAGTGTGATCATTGTACCTGACCATGATGGTCATAAATATTTTAGTTCGATTGCTTGTTCCAAGATTCTTATGTTGCATCAATCAACTGATCACCATGATCAATCGATTTATGGCAGTCCAATCAATTGATTTGGCTCTAGCAATTAATTGGATCATAGAAGATTAACATTTAATTGGACTATAGAAGATTAACATTCTGTTTGTTAGAGTTTAAAATCGACTATTCCATCAGTTGAATAACATCTATATTAGTCCATTGATACTTCGTTTCCAATCACTTTAAAATTGAATTTGTGTCGTTCTAAGTAGAACTTTCTAGTTTGCCAAGCACAAATTGACCTTGATTTACTAAGACTTTTTTATCTAAACATTGTGTCTTCAAGACTTCATTCATTTGCTCATCTTGTAAATCTTGATATATCAAGACTTTTAATACCTAGAGACCATTTCTCTAAGATTTCTTCCTTTGCTTAGGCCTTCAATCTTAACCCACATAGAAAAACTCTATTTCTTCCTTTTAAAAGGTTATCTCAATACTTAAACAATGAACCTTTCATGAGTCAATTGACTAGGTTAAATTTTTTAGTAGTCCAATTTTAAAATTTCAAATTCATAATTATATGTATATATTTTTAAAAAGTTATAAGATTTTATATAGATATTATTTATATCATAATCTATTAGAGAAAAATAAAATATATATATAACTTAGTAAACTTTACTATTATGCTAAGATTTCCCTTTTTATTAAAGAAAAATAGTTTTATAAAAATATATATATTATTTTTTAAAAAATGATACAATATTAAAAATCATTAGAACCTTCAATGTTTTACTTCAAACTTTGTATTAAATTCATCATTGAAAATTTCTATCAACAAATAGGTATTGCTAAGATTTTTAAAAATATTTTCAAATAAATTTTCATTCATGATTTTTTGGCTATTTGCACATTGCTTTATATAAGCTTTCCTCGTGATTAGCCAAAACATGATTCATGTACATTGATCAAACTTAACTCTTCTAAATGCTCTTTACGTCTCAATACATAAACAAGTTAACATTAGAGCCTTGTTACAAATAAAAACATGTTTGATCTTATCTATGTATCAATTTCCAAAAAAATATGTCAAAGCCTTGATCTTAACACAATTAAGGATTTCTAGAGTATGTATCATAACTTGAATCATATAAAATGTTCACTTTGAACCCACGTCCTTATGATTTTATTTTAGATTTTTACTAAAAATGCTTCATATCAATATAGATATCTCTATCTTATAACCTCATAATCCTTTTCATATATTTCTAATGTGAGATTTTGATTGTATCCCAATAACTTTTTCATGGATTTTAGACACAAACATAAAATCTTCTAATTTATCACCCATCTAAATGTATAAATCATCATTATGTGCTAATTTTTCCAAATATATCGACACACCATAGAACTTTTTAGAATAAGATTTGGAGAATCTTTTTCTAGCTATTCCATTATCCTAATTTTTTTATAAAAAATATATTTTTTATCATAGTTAAGTTAATTACTATCTCAATTTTAATTAACGCATCTTAAACCCATTTAATATAATAAAATCATACTCTTAAGAATATGATACTTATAGGTCCTCCTTAGATTTTATAGATATAATATTTTCTAATGAACCTCTAATTTTTTCTTCAGCAACTCTGCTCCATCGTAATCAATTTAATTATACTTTGAGGTTCTAATAAACCTCTAGGCTTCCTATAAAAAAAATGATAATCCCAGTAGCCACATCTCTGGGGGTGGCCGGTCCGGTCCCATGGAAGTTTCCCACCGAACACCAGGATAAATCGGGAAGCGCATACGGCGGCCAATCCAGATGCTCAGCATCCTTTGATTGCGTTCCCCATTTGAAGGAAAATTCCTGCAAATACGCCGTAGCTGGGGATCGAACCGCGGGTCCCTGAGTTACAACCCGGATGTCCTACGTTGCACCATTGCCTCGGGGACTCTAGGCTTCCTATAAACCTTAAGCTGGATAGTCTCCTCAAATTAAGGTATCTATTGGCCTCCTTATTTCGAGGAGTAATTGCTATATATATTAAAATAAATCAGTTTGACTTATCAAAAATATTATATATATATATAGTAATTTTATATTAAAATTTCTTTATCCTTTCCTAATTACCTAAAATTTTAATTTTACTTTTCCAAAGCCTTAATTGTTCATGCACCGTTAGGGGTGCAAACGAATTGAACGGTAATCAAATAATATAAAAATATTAATATTTAAATTCAAATTTAAAAAATATATGTGATATTTAAATTCGATTCAAAATTTAAAAATATAAATAATTTAGATTTAAGCTCGATTTAAAATAAAATTTGAATTCAAATTTAATTTAAATTGTTTGAATTTTAATTTGAACACAGTGCAAAATAATTAAATTTTAATTTAAGTATATTTAAATTAAAATTTTATAAAAATAATCAGATTTCAATTTATGAATAATTCATAAATAATTAAATAAAATATTATAAATTTGAATTCAATTAAAAAAAAATTATCGAAATCGAATTCGATATTTTAAATATGAATCAAATATTTTTTATTTTTTAAGCTGCTCGCGAGTTGGTTCGATTCTTTTGCTCCCTTGTGCACCATCTCGTAGACTTACCATATTTTCTATGCGTGATTCTAATCGGTCAGAGAGAATTCAAACCCTCGTCCTCGCCGAATGAATATTTCGCTTACCCATCCGCCGGTCATCCCCTCGATCCAGCCGAGCATTCGCCTCCGCTATGCGGTCACGGACCTCGGCGGACCCAGGAACCGGAGGCGAAAGCGCGGCAGACGGCGAAGGATCCCCATTGGACCGTGCGCTCGTGCTGTGGTTCTTGGCCGCGCCGCCCTCTCCCTCGCCGGGAAATTCTTCTGGCCTCTGGGGGCGGATCCGCGGGATCTTCTGCTCCTCCTCGAGGGGGGCGGAGGGGGAGCGAGCGGAGGGCGAAAAGGGTTCTGGGAAGACAGCGGGTGGTTCGGAGGGTGGGGGAGGCGGCGGCGGCGGAGTGGAAATGGGGTGATGGAGCTGATCCTGTTCGTGACGTTAGCAGCAATGATAGGGAGGGTTCCGGAGAAGAAATTGACGGCAAGAATGCTGCTTCTGGGGTTCAACAAAAAGGGGGTTTTGAATAGAGAGGCCGGGCTTGTAACACTGGCATTTGCGGTTTGTTTCTTGGCCTGGAATCGTCTTCGCCGGAGAAGAGACGGCAGACTGAAGTGGATCCGAGGCTCATGGTGATCCATTCCTTCTCTCTTACCTCTAGTAGAGCTGAAATTCCTGCATATTAATTGTTCTTTTTTGATTGTTCGAGTAGAACTGAAATTTGCATTCTATATCCTTTATTTGAACTGAAAATTCTGAAACAAAGTGTTCATTTTGCCCAAAATCTCTTTGTTCGACAATTTCTTGCTTTTTTCACTCACCCCATTTTTTTTTCTTTTCTTTTTTGGAGCTGATTCAAGCAAGACAAAAGAGGAGTTTGGTTAGCTCATGGTGATCCATTCCTTCTCTCTCACCTCTAGTAGAGCTGAAATTCCTGCATATTAATTGTTCTTTGCTTGTTCGAGTAGAACTGAAATTCGCATTCTATATCCTTTATTTGAACTGAAAATTCTGAACAAAATGTTCAATTTGCCCAAAATCATTGTTTGACAATTTCTTGCTTTTTTCACTCATGTCCAAACACCATTTTTTTTTCTTTTCTTTTTTGGAGCTGATTCAAGCAAGACAAAAGAGGAGTTTGGTTAGCTCCCCGCTGAATGCCTCTGGTATATGAGTCCTTTTTCCCTTCATACAGCTATCGTGTTTAATCCCATGAGTGGAGGAGTTCCTTCCAATAGTCCTTTTTCCCTTCACCTCAAAACTCTTCTTATTTCTTTCTTTTCCAGTGGTATTTTGTTTTTCATGTGGGTAGATATGCTAGATTGACTGATTGAAACTTAACTCTAAGTTACCATAAATAAGAAAAATATTAACTTAATATAATAATTATTCCTTTAGACAAGTTAAGAAAGAATGCAATGAATGTAAAGGATAGCAAGTATCTCAATTTTTCCCCTTCTCCCCCCTTTCAATCTAAAGAGCAATGATTGTTTTTTTCTCCTCATTATGTTTGAGAGTTTTAGAAGTCAAATCTTTCCTATGTTGATGAAATCTATTGTTGTCAATCCATCTAACTCTGGTTAAACGGCGAACATGAGTCTAATTGATGACTCGGCTTGCTGGAGTCATCGTTATGATGAAGTAGGTAATGACTAATAGTTAGTCGATGCACCCTTCACATTAGTCAACACACTCTTTAGAGTTTTGTCGTTATTGATTTGATATCATCGGTCATCGACTTACCCTCTCAAGTGTTGGTGCAATTTGTCCCTAAGAGGCTTAGTTTAAAAGGGAGACTATTAATGTAGTTATACTTTAGTCTAGATTGGTTTTGATATGGTTGACAAAACTATTGACAAAATGTTTAAGGTAGACATGATATATGTTTCTAACATGTGTCAAAGTGTGCAAATGCAAGAAACTTTATAGGAACTGCGGTTGTAGTTGTGTGAAAGTCCAAATGGTCCTTAGTAGAGGAAGTTTCAAAAGAGTGAACTCGGTAGATGGAAGTCCAAGTGGATGTTAGTAGACAAGAAATCCTGAAGGTGAGCTCCAAGTGATTC
Organism: Curcuma longa; assembly: GCF_044706935.1. Classification (NCBI taxonomy): domain Eukaryota; kingdom Viridiplantae; phylum Streptophyta; class Magnoliopsida; order Zingiberales; family Zingiberaceae; genus Curcuma; species Curcuma longa. The sequence goes on along the minus strand of NC_133877.1, from coordinate 9,643,474 downwards.
TTGGCAAAGGAAGTACCAGAGGTGATCTCCTAATGGAGAAAGTCTTAGAGGAGTGCATTTCTAGTATATGGAAGTCCAATTGGATCTTAGTGGACAATAAACCCTAGAAGTGGAACACCTAGCAAGTTTAATGGATGTCAAAGTTCATCTATATATCTAAGAGGTACTAGCCCAGGTGACCCAAATTGAGTAGGACTCAAAGGAAAAACTCCAAAGGGTGGAGCCTTGTGGAGGAGGTCTCGAGGGATGAATTTTAAGTATTTTGGGATGGAATATTTGTGAGATTGTGTATGACACTAGAGGAGGAGGCCAGGAGAGTAGTAAATAAGTAAATGAAACAATAAATAAAGAGTGCTTGAAGCTTTATTTGGTTGTGAAACCCAGTTTCGAGTAGAATATTTGTGAGATTGTGTATGACACTAGAGGAGGAGACGAGGTGAATAGTAATGATCTAGTAAGTAAATGAAATAATAAATAAAGAGTGCTTGAAACTTTGTGGTTCTGGTTTTGAACCCCAATTTCTACTTTACCCTCTATGAATTTGTGAGTCAACCCTTGAAAGATCATTATTTTTCTCCTCCTTTTCTCTTTGAGACCTTATGAAGGTAGAGAAACCTTTTAAAACTTTTACAAGGATAAAAAAAAATACCAGTCACTCATAAACAACTTACATGTTAAGAGTTTTACTTTTGTGACTTCTCATGTACTAGGTATTTAGTTGATGTTGATTTACTAGGACTTCTTGTTTGTCGAAAGGCTTTGCCTCGTGATATTCTTATCTACCAACTCCTATCAGGATTTCTATATTTGTCAACATTCGCTAGATTTTCCTTTGCCAAATGTTTGGTGGACCTCAACACATTTGATCTCTAACCATCTACCACCGCTTAAACTTTCTTTTTTACTAAATGTTCGATTGACATTGACCCTTCAGACTTCAACCATTGCATTCCAAATCAAACGTCAAGTAATTTGCACATACAGACACTTTGACACATATCATAAGTTTAAAAATTTGTCAATACAACATAAACATAATTTTGTCAAACACATCAAAATCATGTGGTCAAACTCGATCACTTAGGGCATCAATTTTCTACTTAGGTGCATACTTTTTAGCAAAAGTGGAATTTGTCACCCCACCAGTTTCACATGGTCGGTCCTACGATCATCTGTGAGGAGATAAATTGGGAAATTACAGTTGACCACTACGGGGAAGGGTATTGCCTCGGCTTCGTTGAGATTCGACTCTTGTCCACTTCAGTAAGTTTGTCCCGCATTAACCAACTCAACCATATCCCGAGGTGACTTAGGTGCATACTCTTCTTCAGCAAAAGGTGAAATCCGCTATCCCAGCGGCTCCATACGGTCGATCCCACGATCGTCTGTGAGGAGGTAAATCGAGAAGCTGCAGTTGACTACGATGGGGGAGGACATTGCCTCGGCTGACTTAGGTGCGTACTCTTCTGCAGTTGGTCACGATGAAGGAGGACATTGCCTCGGCTGACTTAGGTGTGTACTCTTCTGCAAAAAGGTGGAATCCGCCACCTTAGCGGCCCCACACGATCGACCCTACGATCATTTGTGAGGAGGTAAATCGAGAAATTATAGTTGAGACTTAGGTGTGTACTCAATTAGAGAGTATGTGGTTTGGGTCGAAATTGATTAAATATCTTGAGGTCAAACAAATGATAAATCCCAGTCAGTCTCATGGATTCAATCCCTGAGGGTGACAAGTCCGGTCCCACGGAAGTTTTCCACCGACCACCAGGATAAATCGGAAAGCGCATACGGCGGCCAATCCAGATGTCCAACATCCTTTGATTGCGTTCTCCATTTGGAAGAAAATTTTTGCAAATACGTCGTAGTTGGGGATCGAACCGCGGGTCCTTGGGTGACAACCTAGGATGTCCTACCGTTGCACCATTGTCCTGGGGACAAAACTATAGGGGACATAATGACTTGAGGCCAAACAAGATTTTTTGGAGGCAATCTACTACTGTGTTATCGAGTTAATTGATTAGTCAAGTTAACTCCACAGTCAATTATTCACTTTGTTGTTAAAGCATAAAAGTTTTTTAGTCTAGCTTGAGTCAATTAGACTGTCAATTGCCTATTTAATTGTGAAAAGATGTTAAAGGGAATGAATAGATTCGATCACTTTTGTCCTTGCATTACTTGTCTGTACAATGCTAATCCATGCAATAGAAAATAAGCAAAATCGTAAACAAACACAAGGCAATAAAAAAGGCAATAAACACAAGATATTTCATATGGTTTAGCCATAACTCTTACTTCATAATCTATAATTTGTTGGTAGATTATTTTTTTGAAGTTTCCACTATATTTCTCATTCTTGACTGCAAGCACCGAAGGTAGAAAAATCTTTTAGAACTTTTTCTTCTTATAAGATACAAGGAAGAAAAAAAGAATGTTGGATACAGAGAATGACTCTAAAAGAGCTTATATAGAGCTTTCTAAAACTTCAGTCTCTATTTATAGTCTCATCAATTATTTAGTAAAGTAGGCTAAGTGAATGAGAAAAAAAAATAAAAAAAATCAAATATAAGGAAAATAGCCATTTAAATTTTTTTAAAAATTAACTTAGTAAATTTTAAATAGTTAATTTATTTACTAAAGAAGTTTGACTAACTGGAATAATTAAAATTATGAAAATAAAAAGAATAATATACTTTTAGTCACAATTAGTGAAGTTATTTACCAAATAGCTTGATAAACTATAAATAAATATTCTATATTTTTAATTAAAAAATCATGAACCTGTAAAATTAAACATGCATTTTTTTTTCTGAAATTATTTTCGTCCATCAATTTCATAAATGAGAGTCCATCGCTTTTTCCAAACCATTTAAAATCTTGAAAAAATAAATAAAGAAAAACATTTCCTTTGAGGTTTTTTTTATAATTTTTTTAAAATTAGAAAATAATTTGATTTAATTAATTTACGATGACCATCCATTGATCTCGATCTCGATCCCAATCTCCCCTTCCGCTCCTGCTCCCTTCATGGCTTCCTCTCGCTTGCTTCTCCTTTCCCTCTTCGTCCTCTCCATCTCGTGTCGCACCACCTCCGGCGCCGTCGCCTCCTCGGATTCAGCTCCCAAAGTCTCGGTGGCCCTCTACTACGAGACCCTGTGCCCTTACAGCGCCAACTTCATAGTCAACTACCTAGCCAAGATCTTTGACAATGGCCTCATCTCTATCGTCGACATCGAACTCGTTCCCTACGGGAACGCCAGGATCCGAAACGGCACTATCTCCTGCCAGGTCCTCTATTTCCGTCCTCCGATCAACTCCTTATATCGAACAGCTTTGTATTCTTTTCTAGTTCCTTGCACTCTAGGATTTCTGTTTCAGTAATTGAACCTAGTGAAAATGGTTTGTGTGATGACAGGTAATCAGGTTTTTGAAAGCTTGTTTTAGGGCTTGATTTTGTGCTTGTGAATTTGATGTGCACTAATGATACCCTGTTAGAAAAAGAAGGCTCTTGCTTACTGTTGTATTTCCTTGCAGCACGGTCCCTATGAGTGCTTACTGAACACTGTTGAAGCATGCGCCATTGCTACCTGGCCTGATTTGGTAATTTTAACCCTGCTGTTCCTTTTTCCTAAGATGTTTATGATTTTGACTAGTTTGGATTGTCAGAATGGACCTGAGTAAACTGTTGCCGTAATTGGGATTAACCTTTAACTCTTATTTGCACAGTGCTATCATAAGATCATTTATATGATGTAACATATGTGTTGCTCCCGCTCCCGGATCAGCACATCAAATGGATGGAAACTTTATGTCCTATATAAATCATGATACACTAGCTAGTGTACCTGTCAGGCGAAATTTCATCTCATAGTACAATTTACTCTTGCGAATTATAACTGGTGGAAAAAACTGATGCATATATGACTCTGCCATCTGCTTACTGTTTTGGTGCTCATGGATGCAAAAGTAAAATGCCAAGCAAAGCATGATGAGGCCATATGGAGACCTTTCAGAAAAAAAATGCAGTCTTGCTACATGCTATGTCTAGTAGAAAACATGGTTCTCATGTGTGATCATGAGTTTCTCCATATTATGTTTTGCCTTCTTTCTACCTTGTAACAACATATTTTGGAGGTTCCATATTTAATCAATCCGTTGATCTCATAATGAGATGTGCCATTTTTTACTTTTGGCTTGTATTGCCTTCAGTAGCTTTGATTGCTCTAATTAATTTCGTCAAAATAAAAAATTAGATTAGTTAAAGGTAGTCAGCATGCATCTTGCTCTCCTAAGTTCGTAGTGTGAAAAGTAACAAATTCAACATTCTTTAGATTTACAGTTTTACACTTGATAGAAAAAATTAAGGAAGTCTGATTTTGATAATATAGTTTTATTCTAAATGCAGACAACCTTTGGTAATCATCATTTTAAAAAAGTGTAGCACAGACCATTTTCTCTGTTATTTTTTTTTTTTATATTTCCTTGCAGCTAATAATTTCATTTCCTGATACAGAATGAACATTTCACTTTTATCTATTGTGTTGAGGACCTGGTTTTGAAGCACAAATACCTTGAGTGGGGGTCCTGTTTTTCCAAAACTGGGCTTGATTCGCTTGCAGTCTTGGAGTGCTATGACAATGAATATGGGAAAAAGGTGAGCATACAACTATTTGTTAGGCAAAACAAACGTTTCTATATGAGTAAATAGTCATTTGAATAACTTTGCAATGATGTATTTATTCATTTATGGAACATCCAAATAAATTAGTTGAGTCGATTACAAATATAACTTCTGAAAGTACCAATCTTTTAATATTGTGAAGGTCTTATAGATTTAATAAGATGACACTGGTAACATGTATTTCTCATAATCTGATGTATTTCCTTTTTCTTTTTTACTTTGTCCAATGAAAAATTGAAATTAAAAAATAGAAATGTATCCTAATATATTATTTTAGGGGTAGGAATATTATTTAGCTAATTTTCTTTGTATTTTGTGGGTGTGCCTTGTGACATATTTTAAGGTTGCTCCATATCATTAGTTCTAGTATCACGAACTACCTTTTTGATATGGGTAAAATTTCTTTTTTCTGGTAGAGGATGTGTGCATTGGGATCAACCTTTTACTAACATTTAAAACAAGTTGAGTAAAATTTTGAATAAAATTTCTTACAGTAATTTTGTGGATGTTGCTAAGGATGGTAATGAGGTGCTTCAGAGGGGTGAAACATCTCATCCTTGTGATAGCTAGAAGTAGAATTTTGAATGGTGGGTTGTGATAGAGGCTTTTCTTTTCCGATTCTACGTTTGCCCTTGGTCAATTCATTTGATTTATTCCATATAATTTAGCATAGTTAGTCTATATGGTTTGCCTAATTTGTTTACCTCCTTTTTCTCGCTAATCGATTGGGTTTGCACGACCTATTTAATTTATCTTGTTGGTTGGACCCTCCTAGCCTACTTGGTTTTGACCAACAAAGTTCTCTCAATTTGCCTATTCTAGTTAGTTAGTTGAGCTCGCTCAATTAGTCCAACTTGTCAAGTTAGTTTGTTTCATTTGGTCTATTGATATAGGACTTGGAATGATCTTATATATGAAATCTCATCATCCATCCATGACGAATTGGTAGAATATTCCTGCCAACAAACAACAATTTGAACCTTGGTGCCGAGTGATATTGAGTTTCAGCGATTTACAAAATGATATATTTTGACCATTTTGCCTGACAAAGTACAAGATTTCAAATCATGGATGGATTGGTTCAACAGGCGTGCAAGCGTTTTGTAAGATTTTTTGTGACAAGAGGTGGGCTTGCAATTTTGCAATAGAGAGAAGCTCAAATACCACTTGATGTAGCCCCCTAGGCTATGGTGCAACGGCAGGGCGCTTACACAGTCTCCCGGACATCTAAGGTTTGAGTTCCAGCTGCGATGCACTGTAGGATGAATTTTCTCCAGTGGGAGGTTGAGCCTAAGAAAGCTAGGTTGTTGGGCCTTCTGCTGCGAACATTTTTGAATTTACCCTTGGTGACCGGTGAGAAACTTCTGTGGGGCAAGACTGGTTATCCTTGGGATTAGTGGGTTCTAAGAGTTGAATACCTGGTGCTAGTTAAAAAAAAAAAAAATAATAAAAAAGAAGGATGTCACATACAAAAAAACATAATCTCACAAAGCAAAATAAAAATTATATTAAATTAAAGAAGTTATCACATGGGGATCACTCAAAGACCAAGTTTGACAAGGCCTAGTTATAACAAATATTTTTTAAAAATTAAAACAACCTTTAAAAGTTTAAAATTTAAATCATTTAAATTTATCTATTGCATTCCTTAACGTGCCAATTTGACCTATCTAGTTAGTCTGGTCCACTTTGCACCCCCTAATTGACTACATAAGATTCCATTTAAGAGTTGCTATTTTATTTAGCAATACTTTGTCATTATTGTAAAAAGGTGATAGCCCTCACCCCAGGCATCCCTACGCACCCCAAGACCTTATGAAAGGGAGGTAAATCATGGTACTGAGCGGCCTTCTAGATGAGAGGAACTAATTCCCCAAGGGTATGCACCTGTGGGGATTCGAACCTTGCTCCATTGTTGCAAATCTACCACCCGAGTACTAACTCGGCTACGCCCGTGGGGGCTACAAGACTTTGTCATTGTCAATAGAATAAGTGGGGAGGCAAACTTTGTTGTCTTCTTCCATTGTACATGATAAATTTATCCAGTTCCAACTCTAACAAGGGCTAGAACAAATGTCAAAGGGTTATCAAGGTCAAGGTGGCAGAGAAAACTAATAGACGTATTAGTAAGTTGAAGGCGAGAGTATTGAACCTAAGCCTGCGATCAATTTTGCAATAGTGTGTAAACAAGTTGATGCAAACCTCCTATCTTTCATCTTCTTGGTCTCTATCCTTGATCAAATATTAAATATATGTATCAACATGATGGCTAATCTTTAGGTCCTTGCACATGATCCTTGCTTCATTTCTTCCATTGTCTTGCCATTGCCATTGATGTTTTTTTTTTTCCACTAAAACGACATCTAGGGTTACTCAAGTAATGTCTATCATTGGCTTCCAACTTTCATTACTGTAACTCAGAAAATGTTCTATAATATTCTAATAATGATTGTCGAACTTAGACAATCTCCATTGGGATCAGCAAGAGCCAATTTATTTTGGACTGTATCTTGGTCATGTACCTAATGTTGCTAAAGAAGTCACAATGATCTTGCTAAAAATTAATTGGAACCTATGATTTTTTTTGATGATTTATCATCTATCTCACTTCAACTAAACATTTCTCATATCAAGGAGGAGAAAACTGGGGCTGGATAAATGAGTCAATGATTTGATCCCAATCAACAAATTCACTTTATTGACAATGTAAATAATTAATTATTTACTCGATTAATATTTATAATTATATCATTTTTATTATCATATTATCTATCAAATATATTTAATTATTACTGTGAATATTTAATTCTTTTTACTATAAATAATGATAGAAATCATAGAATATTGACTTGATTGATACTATATTATTATTGTTAATAGAATACTATTAGATTATTCAAAATGACATCTAAATTTTTTAAGGATGATTTCAAACTCACCAATCCAATGTTTGGTGTTGATATCAATATTGATTTTGGCAAAAGTCTTTTGAACTAGTGATTTCATATCTAAAGGTGAATTGTGTCTAGCACCGCAATCAAATGTCTATTTAACGATCTTATTTGTGAGGGAAGGGTTGTTTATTTGGTTTATAATTGAACGAGGAGTGTATGTGTACTAAATCAAGTTGGAATTATTGTTCATTCTATTATGGGTGGCAATGTCAGTGTCAATATAGAAAAATTAGAAAACCTAAGTAGCTATTATATTAGATCAGCAAGATCAGTGATATCAAAATTAGTAAAAAGATTTAAAAATTCAAAAACTTAATTTAAAAAAAAACAAAATAATTATTAATAATTATATTAGTTACTATTTAACACTTTAATTTTTTTTTAATAATTAAAATTATAATTAAATTATTTGTTAATTAATTATATTGCTAATTCTATTAAGTTTAATTAACTATAAACTAACTAATACATGATTATATAATTTATACTTTAATTTAAAACTATTAGTAATTAGTAATTAATAATCTCAATTAATTAATAATACCTTGAGGTTGGGGAAGGAAGGCATAGGCACAAAGTCACATACACATGAAAACAGAAATCTGAAAGTTCAGTTCTACCTCCGTGATCATCATCTTGAGTTGCATGTGTGTAATCTTGCTCACATGTCCAAGGCTCCGGTGCTGGAGTAGAGGGAACATAAATTTCACCACCACCAGATGCATCACCATTGTTATCACTTCCATGAGTACTTGCACTGCTATCGACATCACTATCAACATTTCGAATTTCTCGTCGGACTATAGTGTTGGAAGGTGATGATGTTTCATCACAGTCATCATGTTCTTGCTCATCAATTGCTTCTAGTGGATTTTTGCCTAATTCTCAATTGACTCCTTTCCTTAAAAGTAGGAGTTTTAACTTTTCTTTTCTCTTTAGTAAAAGTTGCAGGAGTTTTATCCCTTGGGATGTTTGAGAACGTCTGGGTCGAGATCTAGAAAATCGAAAATCTTGATCATCATCGTCTTCTTCCTCATCGATATCTCCTTTAGTTTGCATATTTTCAATCTGTTGAGTAAGAAATTTAGATGGTCGTGGTGGGTCTCCTGCTTCATCAAGTAATGGATTCTCAGCTTCAACAACGCTCCATTAATCCATCATTGGATCATTCTCAGTTTGGACAAATCCAATATCAAATGGGTATACATCACCAGACTTTTGTTCTTCCTTCTCTTCTGTTATGACTCTTAGTTGAAGACGCATATTATAATGAACATAGACCATCTTCTCCAAACGACGATAAGAAAGACGATTTTGAACTTTCGTATGAATGAGAGAGAAAGTTGTCAACAACCACTTGAAGATGTTGTCTGTGAAAGAATCCGTACTGCAATCTTTTTCAAATTTGGAGTTGATCCTCCAAATTGTAACCACCACTCAGCTGTAAGATAAATAAGAACAAAATTAAAATAATATTTATATTTGTTGACAATAATTACTAATGATTTTACTATATTTACCTGCATCCATTTTATATCTGCATGACACTGCAAAATCATTGCTAAAAGAACCATATGCCTCTCGAAATAATCGACTTTCATTAATCGCCTCAGTAGCTAATTGTCTATTTGGTTGTAGTCTTGATATTACATTTCTGAGGGCCGCTAATAGATCTTCATTTGTGCCAAGATTATATCGGTATTGATATGCCGGATTGAGATAATAACCTAAAATAATTAAACATATATAACTATTAATAATAAATATTAAAAATTCTTTTATCATTAAAAAATACGTACCTGCCAAATGAATATATTTTCCCATTTGATTGTCCTATCTTGCAGTGATTATATCAATATAAGGTTGATACTTGGTTGGTGATTGTAGACGCCTCTTAATTTCCTCTTTTGCTTCATAAATTAGACAGTAAACATTGCTCATTTGTGGCTTCTTGTCCATATCAACTTTGCGCAGAACAACGTACAAGGGCTCTACTGCTATAAGAATATCTGCAATATAGTCTCAAAATCTAACCGATATAATAATTTTTTGCACTTCTTTACCTTCGATCGTGTTACAATATTGAGAGGCTTCCCAATCCTCAGAAGTGAACATGGCTTTCAATCCACTTTTTTTCTGAAACAATGATTTTAACAAGAGAAAGTGAGTGGCAAACCTAGTCGCTCCTGGTCGCAAAATCTCCCCATCAATAAATTTTCTCATTAATCCATGAATCCAATGATGATTATAAAAAATTTTATTAACAATTGATATTTTTTCACTATCTTCTTCACTATATCGAGTTTACCGATATCTGTCATCATCAAATCAATATAGTGTGCTGCACATGGTGTCCAAAATAATGTTTGATGCTTTTGCTCCAACAACTCTTCAGCCCTCTTAAAGTTGACACCATTATCTGTAATCACTTGCACTATATGTTCTGCACCTATATCTTGAACTACATTATCCATCAAACGATATATGTAAGGTGCATCATGATAATATGTAGTTGCATCAATAGATTTATGAAATATGACCTTTCTATTGCAGTATAGAAAGTTGATGATGCTCATCCGTGTAGGTCCTGTCCAACCATCATACATCAACGTAATCCCATATAAACTCCATTGCTTCTTACATGATAGGATCGAAGTCTTAATCTCCTCCACTTGTTCATCTAAATACGGACCAGCAATTTCATATGCAGTCGGAGGTTGAATACCCGGATCGGATTTCTGGATGTTGGACATCATACTACGGTAATATGTGTTGTTTGCTGCATTAGGAGGAATTTGATTAAAATGAAAAAATTTAGCAATACTTTTACCGATTGATTTCTTCTTCTCTTTTGTATATGCATCATCAATCCGAGTTTGTTTGCTAGCTTGGTCTGAGAATGCTAGTGGATCAATATCAGCAATATCAACTGCTCGTCTTCGTCCCATAGAAGGAAAAAAACGATCAATACCACCTTGTGTTGAAGTAATACGAGCACTTGCACTCCTTCCCAATGTTGCTGCAGTAGTTGAGCCAGATCCCTACTAGCACCAGCTGAGCCACTTCCACTAGCGCCTACTATAATACCACCATGTCTCATGTGTTGCTCATATTCATATTCAGTTCGAGAGGCATGGAGAGCAAGCATCTATAGCAATCAAATATTAACAAAAATATTTTATAATTAATATATACTTATATTTAAAAAGAAAAAAAATACCGAAACCATATTGGCTACGGTACTAAAACCGTATTGTTCTGGTCCAGTACTAAAATTTTAGCACGGCTCGAAATTTTAAACATTGCTCTTATTAAATGATATGAAAAGTAACAGTGACAGTAGTATGGGATAACTATATGTGGGAGCAGAATGATTGCAAATTTATTGTAATTACAGTATCTGGTTATGGCAGTATGCTACCGGTATTTTTTAGCTACAATTGCATTGTGGTACTTTGGCATGACATAGTGGTACTGGTGTGGGGAGAAGAGCTCTAACAGCTAATTGAAGTGGAGGAAATAATGTTCAATCAGTAATAGGGTGCCGTGGTGCACTTTATATAGTCGCACGATGTGTGAGACATGAGAAAAAATAGCTCATTAGTTGTTTTATTAAATTATCAAATATTTTAAAATTCATTGTTGTTTATATAAAGTACCTGGTTTATTCATGTATACTGCTTGGATTTTTTTTTTTTATCTGCTCAAGTTTATGGATTGGTGCATCTATTATTTTTTTAACAGCTTGAGTTAGAGTATGCTGCAAAAACAGATGCTTTAGAACCCCCTCACACCTACGTTCCTTGGGTGGTAGTGAATGGGCAACCACTATATGAGGTTAGTTCTGCAATGCTTTAAGAACTTGACATTTTCTGAATTTGAGGAAAGATACCCTTGTTACTTAGATTGCATCACTTTATTCAAGTAGAAGAGAAATGATTTTAAAGCTGCAATTTGCATGAACCTTTTTTGTGTTATTTGTCTAACTTAAATATTGGTGTTGCATGTGAATATTTGGTTCTTAACTCCAGTAACCGTATTCGAGTTGGACCTCAATATAATTTTACATGGTCCATTATTTCAAAGTTCCAGAAGATACATGTTTTCTTAAGAATTTCATTGGAATTGTGGAGTAAAAGGCATCATCTTAATATTCAGTTTTTCTTGATGTAGAAAAGAAAAGCTGTTGTATAATTCTCCCCTCCATCTACCTCCCATAGACTCATCTATTTCAAGAAAATATATACCAACATAGAGATTGTAACTCCATCTCCTTGAAAAATTCCCAGTCCTCTTTTTCATTCTCCAATGTTTCAGTTTGTTGACAGCTCCAACTGCTGGGATCTATTGTGTTTCTTCTTGCGATCAACATAACTACCCCGTTTATTGGATAACTTCCAGGCTTCTCATGCAAATGTGTCTTCTGATGGTCACAGGATTTCAGTGATTCTTCTCTGCTAGCTTGGCCTATAAAACAATCAGCCTAGGCCGGATTTAAGTCACCTGCATCAGACCTGCCAGTATTTAAAACCTTCGGATGATTACTACTCCATCAAAGAGAAACAAGAAGGCTCTTTGTCTTTCTGCCCATCCTAGTAATCTACTGCTTGATAATAGGCCATTTTGTGTCGTAACACTGACATGAAGAATCCACCTCAAAAATTTTCAACTGAATTTATGCCTCTTGGGGTTTAGGACCTACTCACGCCATCTACACCCTCTGTACTTGAAAAAGTACCATCTCTTGATCAATTGCACAACCAAAAGTTAGCAAATCGTTGGAGCAAGTTCCATGGTCTTTGACTTGGTTGAACTTCTTCCTCTAGCACACTGTTAACTAACTTTAGTCAGAATTTGGGATGGCTGATAAAGAATTTCTTGTTTTGGTTCATACAATTGAAGGATGCCGTAACTTTTCCTTTACATCCGAATTCTTATGTACATATTTCACTTTCTTAAATAAAACCATCACAGGTTGCACCTATATATATATATATATAAATTTTGATTAATATTTCATGTTTAGTTATAAAAAAATCATCTATTTATTGTTCAACCAGCTTGGCGGTTCTCATTATAATGTTTTATATTGCAAAAGTTTCTTCATTTCATACTTTAAAAATACTATAAACAAATTTCACAAAGCGTACCCTACTTTTGAGTTTTCCAATCTGCACTTTCAAATTGCCAAACAATGCAACTTCTCTTAGTGCATATCCAAAATGCCCTTAATTTAATTAATGAGACCCCTCCCTTTTTTAATTACTTTGATTGTCAAAACATGCTCTTTTTGGAAAGACATCCATACCATTAAATTCATAAGAGCAAGATATATTCCTAGTTTAATTTAATTTATTTTTAATTTGAAATCGAGCCATTAAGGAGGATGAGCCAAAGCTCTTGAATGGCCCAAGTAATGTCATTTTGGTGGAGAGTCTCATGTGGAATACATAGTTTGAAATCTCGTATCATGTTGAGTGAAATGGTCAAATGTATCGTTTCAATAAATTATCAAAATTCAATACCACTCGGTATAGACAATGTCTCGTTCCTATGTTTCATCTATTTCCTCCTTTAACATCCATCTCATCACTAGAACATGTATCAGAATGTCAGCACAATACTGAAATAGTATCACTCTAGTCAAAGATCAAAATTTTGACACAACTTGAGATTTTGAATCTTGATTTGGGTCATTAAGAAGTTTTTGGGCAGAAGTCATTGATGGCTTATTTCTAGTTAAGAAAAAAAAATCTAGATGCACTTCTTACACTCATAAATCATCTCATATATTTTTTTCTCTAAAACCACCTGTTGATTATTCGAATATTTAAACAACAAAGAGAGTTAGTTTTGCTTGTAAATTGAACGAAACTAAGTACAAGGCATGAAGTTGGAAATTTCAAGAGTGCCTTTGGAAATTTGTCAATCGTATATATAATAATGCAAACGAACAAGTTATCACCCTTGGCTAATTATTATTTAGTCAACACAATAATGTAGAATTTCATCTACTACCTACACTATTTGAGATTCTTATAAGTCTTTACTTCAGTTAGATCCATTGCCATGGCAATTGTGAAATCCGAATGATCCACAAGCCCAACAACCTATTCCATCTGGTGGACCATTGATTGAATTACTACTATTGGATCATGAAGCTGCACCTTTTGAATCCTCCCTCCATGTTTAATGTCTTTTTAGAAGTACATTTTCTTGTTTAATGTCATAAGGTACATTATACTATTTAGATCTCTTGATACATCCTAGTCAATTGCATGTCGAGACTTAATGAGCAGAATCAATTTGTTCCTGTCCAAAACTGAGAAAGGTGCACTAGGTAGTCTTGGGGCACTAGGTAGGAGCATGTGGAGTGCCATTGATCACCCTGCCTCAATGCTTCTCCTTATTTGAATTTGTACACACGGAGCCCATCTAACAATCTTTGGATATTCCACAAAGCTTCTGGGATAATTTCCCCAGATAAGATACTATCTGAGATACTAATTATTGGCTGTTTAACCTTCATCACTCGGATCTATTGATTTTTTTTCCCTCTCTCCTTAAAAATGTTTAATCAACTTTGTTGCATTGGTGCCTTTTATCATCTATCACAAAGAAACATTGGACCTCCTATTAAGCCTCATCTCCGACCTTTAATTCTAGTTGATTAATCCTCTATTTCTCAACCATGCCTATAATTATGTCCAGTATGAAATCACTTGGATGCATTGATCTTGCCAATTTCTTAATAAGACTCTCTTGATACCCTTAATTTTGCTTAATAAGGCTCTCTTGATACCTCTAAATTTTGCTTAATAAAGCTCTACCTAGTCAAACCCAAGGCACCTTTAGTAGCTAAGCTGAGGAGACTTCACCTAGCAAGAAGACACAAAAAGCACATGATCCGACTGAGATTGGGTAGCTGGTAGACTTCGGGAAGTGGTCGTTCGTCAGGTCGACAGGCAGGCGAGCCAGCCGCTTATCAGGTCAACTTCTGGTCAGGTCGATAGGCAGGCGAGCCGATCGCTTATGGGGTCAACTTCTGGTTAGGTCGGGTGCCTATTGGGTTAGCACTCACTGGATCATGTCAGGTCGGTTGTCGTAAGGAAAGAACTCTCGGGAGGTCACGATGAAGGACGCAAGAGGATGAAAAGCAAGGAAGACTTACACTCACAATGAAAGGGTTAGAAGGGAGCCGAGGGGAGACCTCAGCGAAACCCCTCCAACACTCAAGTTAGATTTCCCACAAAATAGACGGGGGAGTTGAAATGTAGAACAACCAACCAAAAGTATACCTCATTCTTGCTAGAGAGAGATATTTGTAGTAGGAGAAAGAGGTGGGCGGGAAGCTTACCTCGCACTCTCCGAGGCACTTTCTGACTTGTCATGCTTTATCCTTCCCACTCTCCCACTTCCTACGCTATCGGGCACATGGGTCAATGCCTCGGAGTATAATCGATCCGTGCCCGACCTTACAGACCCGACGATGCAGGCTGAACTAATGGCCCAAGAGCCCAACGACTCTTTCTTTAATTTTCTTGGCGAGCCGTGCTAGAGAGCGATCCCTTATCAGATCAGTGGATATCAGCCACGTGGATCCCGGGCTTTCCTCCTACATCAGCGCACCTAATAATAGCATAATTTCATCCCTTATCTTCTTATAACTTTTATTGGGCCTTCCATATGCATACATTTGGCAGCCAGTTAGTATTCTGCTGCCATGTTCCTTCACAAGACAAATGTAGAGAAAAAGAAAAAAAAAGAATGTTTAACTTTGGGCTTGTGCTTTTTGCATGATCTAATCGGCGATCAAGATAATTAAAAATTTCAGTACTCTATGCAAGAAACTGGCATCAACAAGAATCCTCATGCCATTCAGCAATATTGATCTTACATTCTTACATTCAGAAAATATTGCATAAGTTATTGTGGTGATCTCATCCTTACAAAAAAGGCCCTTTTATCACATGATTTCAATGCACTTGTACTTTCAATTCGTGTACAATCTGCATTTTCTACCACAGGAATATGAAGATGTTGAAGCTTACATCTGCCAAGCTTATACCGGTGAAACTCCAAAGGCCTGCGCCGAAACATCCCTCATCACCAATCAACAGAACGCAAGAACTGAGGCCCACGTCTCCTTTGTCGATGACATTTCATCCACGGTCCTAAACAATGAAAGGATGATAAGAATGGCAGCCTAGGTTTGCTTAATAGGTAAATACTCAACACCTTTTTCCTCCATCTGAAACAAATATCTTATCTTTTGAACGTGAAAAGCTTTACATTTTATTTTGTTACTAGGTGATAAACGATAGTGTTGCTGCACACTTTGGCCTCCAACATGATAAACTTCTGTGCTGTTATAATTGATTCGCTTGTGTATCCTATTTGCCCCTGGTATTCCAATCCATTATTGTTATTATTAACAGTATGTGCCATGAATTTCGTTTTATGGAAACAGTAGCTAGATAATAGATAACATAAAAAAAGATTATATATATGGTTAGTCATTACTTCAGATGTTGCAGTGATATTTTGATGTGGCTTGAAAGTTGAAATTATTTTTAATCTTATATGTATCTTTTTTCTTCTAACTCTAATAAACTCAATAATTATTTCTTGTCAATTTATTACAAAGTTTTCCAGACTAAAAAAAGTACTAAAAACATCAAATGGATGAGCTCTATGCGTGTTAGTCTCATCATAATCTCATGCTTCATCTTGGTTGAAATCTTACCTTACAAGTCTAGCCTCGTTTCTAATTACAGTACAGTTTCATTTGTATTTTCTAATTTGTTCTTAAAATCTCATTTTTGTATAAACAATGTTACTCTTTTGGAGTCTTGAAATTAAGTCTCAAACTTAACTCCTATTGAATTGAATCAATTCATCTTGTATAACTAACATCCGGTATGAGTCAAATAATGATTCATTTGTAGTTGTTGACTCAATTTAGGCTATCGATGCAAATTGATTCCCCAAGAGGATCTAGTTTTTAGCCCTTAGGGAACATCTCCCATAACTTACTTCTTGAAGTGACTAGAACTAATCCTAAGGGTTCTAGGAGGTTGAGGTGTGTTCCCCCACACTCAAGAATTGTTTTTTTTCCCTTAGCTTCCTCTTGATGGTTGCCATCTATTTCAGATTTTGAAGTTCAAAGGCAATTTCCTTGTTTAAATCTTTATCCATATCTTTATCAATGGGAGATTGCTTAGGGCATGTGTTTTGTAGTTTCATCGAGTACCTCATTAAAATATTTCTCAACTTTGTGCTATGATCTCTACTCCATAATGAGTACCCTACTAGGACATTCTCATCTATTTGGATGAAAATTTTTTTAGATGATGATAAATCTCAGTTAGGCTCATTGACTATCTCTGTGGGTGATCGGTCCGGCCCCACGGAAGTTTTTCACCGGCCACCAGAGTAAATCGGGAAGTGCACACAGCATCCTTTGATTGCGCTCCCTATTTGGAGGAAAATTTCTGCAAATATGTTGTAGCTGGGGATTGAACCGTAAGTGCCTGGGTGACAACCTGGATGTTCTATCGCGGCACCATTGTCCCGGGGAAAATTTCCCTAGATGATCTTTGATATTGTTGATGTAAATTTTACAACCCAACGCATTAAAATACTTAATTGAAATAATTTTCCAAATCGAAATTCGTTTGAGATTTTTTCTTAAAAACCTATGCAAATAAATTCTAATTTAGATATGACCATGCGACATTGATTGTCTTGACTTGAAGGCAACTAAGTAGCCAATGTGCATCCAATATCAACCTAACCGCTTCTTGTATGGCTCACATTTTCTTCTCCACGCCTCATTTTGTTAAAGTGTTCTAGACTAAGAAAACTCATGTATGTCTTATAAAATTTAAAAACTTAGAATTCTCAAATTTTGATCCTATGTAGAATGATTTGGGGTCTATGGGGTTAGGATTGGATCATAGAATGGTACAATCCTATCAGAAACCTTTAAAATTTTATGATACATGTAATTAAAAAAAATATCTAAAAATATTATTTACTTATAAATATATTAATAATTTTATATATACATGTAACTGTCGATCGATACTCAACTTATCAGATGATATTATTATATATACAAATTTAAATTAATAAGTAATTTAATTATTATTATAGTACCACTAGATAATATTTATATTTTCATATTATAAAATAAAATAGTATAAAATTTTTATTAACACAATAATAATAATAATCACATTTACAAGATAATTCAATTTAAAAATCAACAAAGCAACTAACTTAACAAAGCTACATGAATCCTTTGATTCGAACATAAACATCGCAAAAAATCTTTTAAAGATTTGTTGATTCCCCAGAATACTAGACAATAGATATCCAAAAATTTATCATTTTGAAGAAAAAATAATAGAATATTATTGATAAAAAATTAATTTAAAAATAACTAAATAGATATTTAAATAATCTCAAAATCCTAACTTTGACACAGTAAAAGATAAAAAATAATAATAAATACTAAAAATCTTTCGGATCTTCAAAAAGACTTTAAATAATATTTTTGAATTTGAAATCGGATGGTTAAGAGTAAATCTTATAACTAACTATAAATCTCTAAATGAGCTTCGATTTGATATATTATAAATCCCGTGATTCAATTCGAGTCAAAATTTATAACCTTTCAAATCTTCCATCGATCTTGTTCCAATTTTCTTCCAATCATATTGATTCTATCGATTCTACTCTGATTCTACTTCTATTGAAAAAATCAATTCTATAGGATTCATGATCGATTTTTTACTTAGGATCACGATTTTACAAACTAATTGATTTTGAAATTCTTTTTGATATAAAAGTATCACATCCTTATGTTTCATATACTAAGCCAAATATACCTAATATATATAGTCATCTATGATAATCAAATAATATTTAGTCAGTTAAGCATGCATGTGATTTAAGATATTACAACTATAGGGATTTCTAAATCCAACAATAATCTACTCTATACTCAAACAACACACATGCACTGTATTGGTTCCATGCACCCCAAAAAATATACTATACTTGATTCATGCATACAATCAAATAAAAAGACATATGGTCGATATTATATTAGATTAAACTAACTATATTTAATTTACTATACTCTAATTTGTCGTAATTAAGATTAGATTAGATTAGATCATGATGTGCATTATGATATATTAATTAATCAACAATATAATCAAGTGAAGACAAATGACATCATTTGACGTGACTCAATATGAATTCTTTAGTTTATGGTGGACGCCGTAACACGCCCATTATAATATATATTAATCTTAAATCCCTACAAATTAAACGATCATCGTGAATGCAAATATATTAAATGCTAGCTGCTTGATTTTATACATATTAAATGGAAGGAGAAACAATCTAGAGAGGCTCCGTACTGGAGCCTCCATTATTTCTTCCTCACACAATCACTCTCGAGGAAAAAATAATTATATAAATTAATTTTTATAATAAATTGAATCGATAAAATATTGATTAAATAGATTAAAAATTAAAATAACTGAACTTTAAATTAAATCGAGAATTTCCATTTGAATATAGTCAAATTCAATTTAATCAGATTTTTAAAATCTAGACTGAATGGATTTGATGGAAATAATTAATATTTAAAAAAATTTAAATTTTAAATTGACCTAATCGAATTTTTTATTTAATTTAACCGACTTTTTACTCGTTTAAATTAATGAAACATGCCCGTCAAGGAAAATATTTATTGGGTTTAATTTTCCCAGTGCTCAATTATGATCATCATGCATGCGTATGCATGCACTTGGTCAACTCGGTTGCCTTCCTTCCTCAAACAAAAAGTGGCAGTAACTCAGAGTTTGTCCTAAGATCCGGGCGAGAACAGTTTGCTATAAATGGAATGGAAATTACTGCGGCGGGAGGGCAAAGAGAGAAATAAATAGTGTCGGCCGGGCTGTGCAGATCTAGCTAGTGGAAGGACGACAGACATATTGTAGATTTTCCCGGCCCCTACGCTACGCTGAGTCACACCCTACTAATTAATTATATTTATCGATCATTAAATCTCTGAAATAAGTAATTAATTAATTTGCTGTGAATTAATTAATTACAGATCGAGAGGAGGAAGACGCTCCTGCATCTCTTGCATTTAATCTCTTGCATTTAAGAGTTTTAATCCGGGTGAAGTTAGACAATATTTTCAAGTGGATTAATTGTAGTTTTTCGATTTACCTCTTCATTAATCTGAAGCCAACTGTATAGAATTCATCTTTTATGAGGAGGAAGAAGACGAGCTAAGTTAGCTAGAGTACTGGCAGTAGTGTTTAGTTTCTTTCTCGGATTCTGCTTAATTCTCATGCGTTAATTAACTTGCTTTGATTGTCTGTATCGTGATGATATATCGATCGATCGACGACCTCCGATTGATTTAATTAATTGTTTTGGAAATTAACTAATTAATAAACGAAAAAAAGTGATCGATTAACGATAATATATATATATATATAATATATATATATATATATCTAATCTATAGTTATGAGACGGAGGACGAACCGCCGCCGGGGGGATCGGAGGATTTGTCCGGCGCCGTCGACGAGGTGGGAGTAGCGGGCGGGGAGGAAGAGGAGGGCTGCGCTGCGGATGACGTGGCAGTAGTGCGCTTGCGTTTCTTCTTCTCGTAGGGGATGCCGCGGGCCTCGGCCTGGGTCTGGCGGACCTCGCGGAGGTAGATTCGGACGGCGCGGGCGGCGAAGGGGTTGGAGTACTCCTGGCGGTTCCCGCCGCTCTCCTCGTGGGCGGCTCGGAGGCGGCCGATGAGGGCGTCGAGGGAGCCCCAGGCCTGGCGGAGGGGGCAGGCGCAGGAGGAGGGAGGGTCGGGCTGGCCGAAGAAGGTGCACCCGCGGCTGTGCACCTTCGTCTTCCCGAACTGGTCGAGGTACTTGAGGAACTCGATGACGTGCGCGCCGCTGCACCGCGGCAGCGCCAGCGGCGGCGTGTGGTTCTTCAGGTACTGGAGGAACGTGTTCCAGTCACGCCGCTTCTGCGACTCGTACCGGCTCAGTGGTTGCTGCTGCTGCTGCAGCGGTGGCGGCTGAGCCTTGGGAGGAGGAGGAGGAGGAGGAGGAGGAGGAGAAGTCCGATCGCCGGCGGCAGAGGAGGAGGAAGGGCCTTCTCCGGCGCCGCCGGCCCCTCCGGGCTCCATGCAAGATCCACCGGTCGTTCTAGTGTATTCGATAGAAGATGGACGGAGTGAAATTAAGGGGGCGGTCGATCGAATCAAGGAAGGAAGGAAGGAGGAGAAGGGAAGAAGAGGTAGATAAAGTGGGTTGCGATGGGACGTCGAAAGGGTAACGCGTAGACTAGAAGGGCCAATCAAGTGGTGGCCCCCGCATATTGTTTGACGTGAGACGAGCCAGACCAAAGTTTCGGCTTAGTTGGGTCTCCTTTTGTTTTTCACAAGCTATCTCTACTTAGATCTTAGGAACTAATTAATTTTTGAATATAAGATGTCATTAATTATTCAAATATCATATGCATATATGAATGTCTCATTACTATATAAATGAATAGATAAATCGAGAAATTGCAATTAATCACAACGGAAGAGAAAAATATTGTCTTAACTTTCGTCATATTTGAACTCTTATCCTCTTCTGTAATTTTACTCCGTCATAACCAACTCAGCTATAATCTCAAAACTACATTAGTTTCATCTACATCATATTAAAATAAATCAATTTATTTAATAATATTAATTTAATTAAAATTATTATAACAATTATTAAATAATTATTACTAACCATTATATAATTATTACAATGCTACAATAATATTTTGTTTAAATTATTAAGTTTTTTAATATAAAAGTACTTTAGGTATAATTTTTTTATCAAATTGAACTAAAAATAAAATAATTTACTTTATAGTCATGACATATATATAACGTCTTCATCCACATTTGAGTTCTTAAGTGAGGCTCGTAATCAATTACTAAATTGACAACTCAAATTCATCAATTGTATCGATCAGGCGTTAACTCCTAGCCCATGAACGCCACTTGTGATCATCATGTTATAAATAAGAGGTAGGTTCTTACGGTGCAACGGTAAGATGACTTCGAGGAAACTTAAAACACTATGATTTGTTCCCCAATTCAAACATACTCGAGCAAGAAGTAAATTATGTCAAGAGATCCACGATTGAAGTATCCAGTTCGGGATCCAAGCAACTCTACAGTGGTGGAAAGAACTATGAAATACTATCATTTTCAAATTTATCTTAATAATTGATGAAAAATTTTCATTAGATCAGATCAATTATCTTGATATTTGAATTATAAAAAAAATCTTTTAACATATAATTAAGAAAAAATGTAAATGCATATATAATTTTCAAAAATTAAGAAAAGTAATTATTAGTGTCAGTAATTAAAAGTGTTAATTAGTTCAAAATTTTCTTTAAGAGAAAGAAAGAGAATAGATGGTGTTGCTGAAAAGCAGTCAAATTCAATTATATAATTTTGACATATATATTTAATAAAATTAAAGTTAGTTAAATTTAACATTTACGTATGAAAATTTTCTCGATGCTGACAAACATAAAAAATCTAATAAGTTGATAGAGAAAGAAGATCCAGAATAAGATATCTTAGGAAACCAAAAGTCTTGTTAGGTAGGTAAAGGTCAATTAAATAACTAACTAGTAACAAATTTTAGGGCATCTACAATCTATCTTCTTTATAACACTCTTCATCTCATTAAAAAGCATGAGGTCCAATGTCATATATTCATTAGAACAGCTCTTTTCACCCATATTTTTTTTAACATTAACATTCATTATTTATGGATCATACCATCCACTCAATCATCTTAAAATTATATATATTAAATAAATATATTTTAAAATATTAAAATTATTAATATTAATTTTTAATAATAATCTTACTTTTAAAATAATAATTTTATTATTTTTAAAAAATAATATTAAAAAGTGAGTGTGTGTTATGATAACTAATAAACAAAATTTGAACTAAAAAAAATAATCATTAAAAAACTAATCATTTTATTTAATTTTTAATTTTAAAATTTATAATTTTTTAATAAAAATTAAAACTAACCGTTAATAACCATTAAAACTAACTATTTAATAAATATAATTAAAAAAAATAAAAAAATTACATGTGGGGTGAGCCAGCCAAGGGGCTGGTCCACCCCATTGTCACTTGAACACGTGTTCAAGTGGAGGGGTGTTATAACACCCCTCTACATTGGTATTTAACATCAATGGGTGTTATAACACTCCCATTAACGCATCCGTTGGGATGCTCTCTGCATATAGTTTACATTATTATGCATAATTTTAATTATGTCAAATAAGTACATAATTAAAGGTCATAAAAAAATAATGTTATAATTTAATTAACTCTAAATAATGTTATAATTTAATTTAATATTTATTGTATTACTTTTTATTCAACCTTAGATATTTTTACAACTAAATTATTTTGATATTTATAATATTAATGATAATAATAAGTTGATAATATATATAATAAATAAATATAATTAATTTATAATTTTAAAATTTTAATATATATATATATATATATATATATATATATATATATATATATATATATATATATATATATATATATATATATATATTATTCAAAAGTATAATACTAACTTCTTCCAACTATAAGTTAAACTGAAAAACTCAATAATTATTCAAAGATTTATATTAAAGCAAGTGGAGTTTGTAAGTTAAAAGAAGATTATTCAGAGGGTTAAGTTGAAGCAAATTGAATCCTTACACGGTCCAAACTATTGAAAAAGCCAAGTAAATATTGTAATTTAAGAAAATATAATAAAAGATAAAATTAAAAAGGTGATCACAAAACATCAATATGGTAAGATGTTGATCTCTAGTTAAAGTTGTTTAAAATAAAAACTAAATAAAGATGATCAAGGAACCACAAAATATCTACGTGGTAAGATCTTTATCTCTAGTTAAAATCGTTTAAAGAAAAAAAATAAAAATGATCAAGGAACCACAAAACAAAATATTATAGACTGAAACGAGAAAGCATTTATGATTCTGCACTGATCGTATTTATTTTTGATTCGAAATTGAAAAATCAACAATTTAAGAGTAGTCTTAGCATTAAAGTAACAATATATTCTCAATTTAGGAAGAACATGTAAGTAATAACAAAGGTGATTCTTTATAAGACTATATGATAATTACATTAAATGCATGATAATCTTGAATCAAATGCATTCTAAAATAAAATTTTTTAACATATGAGTCGTGAAAAATTATAAGTAAACAAAATGTATTTTAGGCATTAGATAGTTCTT
This sequence comes from Curcuma longa, assembly GCF_044706935.1. Lineage (NCBI taxonomy): Eukaryota > Viridiplantae > Streptophyta > Magnoliopsida > Zingiberales > Zingiberaceae > Curcuma > Curcuma longa. The sequence goes on along the minus strand of NC_133877.1, from coordinate 9,619,451 downwards.
TTATTTAGGTGGTAAAAGGGCGAGAAATAAGTATTTCAGATAGAAATTAAAGATTTATTCGAGATCACGTTGAATCAACTAATAAGTTGACTAGGAACTTTATTTTTGGATCTAATTAATTTTGAAGGTGGTTGATCTTTTAATTCATCCACTAAATAAATTTGAAAGCGCAAGTGACTCTTGACATGATAACTCTCAGCTATTCTAATAATTCGAACACTATAGGCCTAAGATTATCTAACATGAGAATTGATGTAGCAAAAATTATTGAATCTGTTAATTTGTGTATGAATATCAAAAATAATTTTTTAAAATCTATTGATTCAATAAAAAAATAAAATATGAATTAAGAAAACAAACTCATTGATCCTGAAAGAGATGACAAAAATATTCTTAATCAACAAAATTATCTTAAAACAACTAAATGATCATTGTTTAAATAAACTCAAAATCCTACCTTTCAAAAGACAAAAAATACCCTTGAATCCTAAATTTAAAAATTATAAAAAATAATAATAATATTCAAAACTTTCAAAAAACCCCTACATAATATTTTTTTTAAATAAAAAATTAACCATTACAAGTTCCATCCTATAATAAATATAGTTCTTTGAATAAATTATGATTTGACGCATCTGTGAAGAGTGTAATCCCATTTGGCACAAAGAGTATTGCTCCATCTGTGAGCTAAAAGTTACTATCTTTGAAAATTTACTCTGTTGTTCCATATCAAGAATCAAATCCCAGATGCATGAACAAACCACCTGTCTCTTGCCGCTGTGCTGTACCGAAGCAAGAAGGTTTTATTTCTAATTGAATTGACTGAATGAGAGTTTAATCAACCGATACCTAATTAGTTGACTAGAAGATGCAATTCAGGCAGATATTTTGTCTTTAGATGAATCTATTGAACCTTGGCTGATGCTATCCAAGCAATCCTTTTCTCCAACCGTAACAAATGTGCTCGTCTTGACTAAATATACGGACTGAGAAAAATGAGAGATTAAGCCACTTCTTTATGCAAGTAGAAGATAAAAATCACTCTTCCTCAGCTACAACACAAATTTATAAACATTACAAACAAATACTTATCGAGTCATATCAGTATTACATGGAACAATGAACAAAAAAAACGAAATGGATTTCTGTTTTTTTTTTTTAGCATGCCATATGATATATATAGATAGATAAGAATACAAAATACTTACATGTCCTACCATTAAACAATGTGCATCAATCATTTGCTCAAGATCTGCCAGATTTTATCCATCTCATCCGAAATGGGTGGTGGTGGTTGCTACATTTTAATTCATTATTGAATATTAAAGCTGCATTTCTTGACATACTACTCATCAATATTTCACTGATTCGGGTTCACTTTAGCAAACCGACCCTTGATTCTTGGCCTGCTATCAGCTCGTATCTTCCGTGATTCGTATCTTATCAGTTTATCATATCTGCTTAGTTAAAGAAGAAGATAAGAGAAATCAGCAGAGGCAGAAAGTTACAGTTCAGACTCTCTGATATCAATAAGACAGACTAGATGAAGTTTCAGCCCTCCATTCAATAAAGAAGACATCTTAATTCTTACCTGCGTGTCTTCCTCTTCTCCTTGTACCGTGAGATCATAGAGTTTCGGTCTGGGCAGGCTAACTCATGTAAGTTTTGGGGGGCCAAAAGTTGCACTGTATCTTTAGGGCCTGAATCTTCATTAGAATGGACTGTATCAGCGGCACGATATGGACATGCGTCAACTTCAATAGCACCATTCAGCGATTTCAAATTTACAATAGAAGAGCTTCCGCTATATTCCCCACACGGATTCAACAAATCCAGTGTGCTCAAGACTTCTTGGCCTTCATCTGCTTGATTGCACTCAGGCATAATGTTCTGCACATAGAAAAAGTTTCTAACATCTCAGTTCTTTCCCCCAAACAAGAGAATTTTCTTTTGCAAATTCACTGTAACAAGTACTGTAAGAATGAAAGTTTATCAGCTAGCAGGATACACTGCTTCAAATGTATGTTAGAAAAAAGTCGTCAACGAGATTGTGGATTCTGAGCAATTTCAGTAATTGAAAATTGAGCTGATGGTTGTGAGCAATGCAGTTTACTTAATCAAAAATAACACAATTATTGACAAACAAAGTTAAAGTAACACAATTATTGAAGAACAAATTGTAATTAGAATAGTACACAATTGAACTGTAAATCTACCTACCTAAGATGTATTTAGCAGCATGAGTTCTTGGGCAGTTCTTTGTTGGTCTTCTTGTATGGATTTCATTTTTTGCATTTTACATTTTTTAGTGTTATGTTACTTAATGTCTTTAAAGGTCTCAATGACAAATCAATAAACTTACACTAATAACGCTTGTTTATGTGTTTCTTCTCGATGAGTAGCTATCGGTTGTGCAAATGAATGCATTTAATAACACCATTCTTCTATATTCAAAAGTGCTCAAGTGCTTAAAAGACTCCAAGGACAATGGTTGAAACTTTAATTCATGCTCTTTGTAATTTACTCGCTAGTCTTTCATCGACATTCTTAGAAAGAGTAAGAATTATTTGAGAGCAAAACTATTAGTTGGGTATTGTAGAGGTTTTATCTCATTGCCTCTTTTGAACGGGTGATTCACAATGGATTTGCGGGGGCTTATGCACCAAACGCATCATCGGTTGTGGAATAAAAGTAGTAGGATCTCCAAACTTCGTAAAATTGTGTGTTAGTTTTGTGTTGTTTGCTTATTTACTTTTTTTTTTTGTGATTCATATACTTGACAAAAACAAAATACATTTAAGCACTCACAACTCTAACATCATCGTCCTCTTTGTGTTTTGTGCGACGTTCAAATGATTAAAGCTCACTGAAGGGCTAAAGAAAATAGAATCAAAGGATAATAAAGAAAATAGAAAATAGACAAAGGATCAACAAAAAATATAAAGAAAATCAAAGGGCTAAAGAAATTGTGAAGGGGTATAAAGACGACTTGAAGGTAATAATCTATTTCTTTTACCTATTTTAGAATCTGTTTTAGATATGGATCAAATTTTTGTTTGGTGACATAGACAAGTGGTAAGGCAAAATTGGTGTTGTCCTATCAAAGTTTCGTCGACCGCTAGATTGCTTAGATGATTAAAATCGTACTACGAGGTAGTGGTTCACCTGGTTCACCAAACCTAACATTGTTGGGATTGCATGGCTCGATCAAAAGAACGACAAACATTTTAAATTTTTATTCAGCCTGATCAAGCTTTCTGCAGATTAAATCAAACAGCGCATATATACATCAAGATGAATATGAAATTTATACCTTAAGGTCGAAATAGTTCAAGTGCCTAGCCTCTATGTCATTCACACAGTATGCTACCTCGAGCATAGAGGAGAAACTAGGTGTCCAGACATCCAACATTCTTCAAGAGAAAGGCGGAGATTGATCAACAATTACACAATCAAACAGAAGAAGAATGCAGGACTATTCACTTAATGAGGAAAAAGCAATGATTGGTCACCCTATGGCCAACCAATATATACCCTATGACAGGGAGGTTAGCCATTGTAGGATAGAAAGAAAAGAGAAAATTGAGATCAAATCTCAATCTCTTTCCTATTTCTAATTACCCCAATTTAAAAAGGTACATTCTCTTCTAATTTAAGAGATATAGCCTTCTCAATTAATTAAAAAGAGAATCAAATATTAACTTGACAATTAAGAATTGTGCAACCATTTGACTTCTTGTTTTGGTTCTTTAAATATCTCCAATATTCAAATCTAGTCGACTCTTAATTAATTTTCACATGCTCCTCTATGTTTAATTAAACAAGTTTATCAATAAATTTAATTCAATCAAACCCCCTCAAATTTAATTAAACTAATTAATCACTTAGTGATAATTATATTCCTCTTCTTTGATTTCTACCTAACATTGACATGTCGAGGGTTTATACGATGCACATGTGACACTATAGGCTCCTACAATTATTAACAACATACTATAAATGGCAACTCTTTGGTTTGTATGAAGGCAACATTCTAGAAGATTCCACTATTCACAAAGCCTTTCACATTGAAGGTTGCATGTAATTCAATCATCTTATGTCGCGATATGACTTCAAACTTGAAATAGTATGTCCCTTCAACTCACTTCACAATGTCATTTAATTTCCTAGAGAAATCTACTTGAAAGAAAGAAAGATTGTAACAATTTCAAGTCTAAAACAAGTTGAACTCATTTGTTTGAGAATTTCCACAAAAATTAGGTAGCTACCAAATGGATTCTCACAGCGAGTCACATCCGCTGTTTTGTTCCTCAACTTGTATAGCTGCTAAAAAAGGTCCTCGTCACACACCTCTCTTGCGCACAATCAAAGGTAGTCTTCATCACCACACTTTCTTCCTTTAAGCCACATCGGATGCTACCCTTCTAATTCCTCCTCCAATCCAAAGTTGCTTCCACCTTCACACCTCAAGAGGAGACATCATTGTTGCCTTCCCTTTAAATCTATAAACGAGTTGCACTCATTTTGTACGAGAAGTTCCACATAGACTAGGCAGCTACCAAATGGATTCTCACAGCAAATCACATCCAGTGAGTTGTTCCTCAATTTGTATAACTGCTAAAAGAAGCCCTTGTAACACTCCTCTTTCACGTGCGCATTCAAATGCAATATTCATCGCCACCCTTTCTTCATTTAAGCCACATCGAACGCCACCCTTCTACTAATTCCTCCTTCAATCCAAAGTCGGCCACGGCCACAAAAAGATCTTGTTCGCTAACTCAGACCCAGTTAACTACACCAGTCAACTGATTTATATCAATCGACTCATCCACTGGTCAACTCGTCCACCAATTGATTATATTCCAACACCAACTAGTAAATCTCAAACCTCAAATCCACTTGAGGTATTGAGTTTCCTGGTCACCAATTGATTGTTGTCCATCACCAATCAACTATTGATCCTGACTATGACTACCTCTAAAGTTGAGTCCGTCTATATTGAATTCTACCCTTGTCCCCGATGGGTACATGTTACTTAACACTCACAACTCACCGGAGTCTTACCATGCAACTTGCTTGACTTTTCCCCTCAGCCACTAACATTAGCCCATACATCCCTCGGATTCATATATGTTCTTGCATGCCTTTGCACACTCAAACACTCATATCAAATACACAGTAATTTTGCCCAAACATAAAAATCCAAAATCACACCTGACCACTTGAAGCACAATTGATAGCAAAAGGTGAAACCATCACCTTAGCGGCCCCTCCAGGGTGGCCCACACTCCTGCAAGAACCATCTGCATCAACCCATGGGGGCCATTTGGAGCACAATTGCACCAACAAATGGTAGTTATATTAGGCCTGAGCATTTTGAACAATGATTGAACCTAAGAAAGTTAATGGGTCAATTTTCTCTTCAGGTAGGCCATTATGCCAAAGCTCACCTCAACAATATGTTAGGTTAAATTAGTACAACTTTTACCATCCTTGCACCAAATTTAAATGTTATGTTGCATTTCTACTATAGCTATGCAGTATTTATTAATTCAATAAATTCCTACCTAGTCAAGTCAACCACTTCACATACATATATATAGGCTTCTTATTAAGGAAAAAAATAAGGTCATTCTCTTTCTCTTAATTTACCATTTTATGCAAGAAAATAATCAAAACCATTTCCAAAATCAGGACTGAATGCCATCGTAATAAAAGAAACATGAGATAGGGCATCAAACACAGAATAACAATACAAACAATCAGACCAGCCAGATGAAGTGTATGTGGTTTCAACATACAAATGCAATAATGGGAACTAAGTTCCACCTGCATCTCTTTTTCTCCTACTATCTACTAAGATCTAGTTAGTCAAATGACAGCAAAAACTATAAACATAAAAATATGGATAGTGCGAATTTTTCAAAATTGGAGAAATAAAATTTAGATGTGAAATGGGAAAGAACCATCAAAAAAATCTTAGTGATCTAGATAATCTGTGCAGGATGGCAAAGATAGCTTGAAGATACAATAAATAGAGTGATCGACAGCTTTAAATTACTTTGTTTATATTATATAGTGACTTAACTATTATATTAACTGAAGGAACAAAAGACACTAGATGTTACAATGCCCATTTAGAAAGTCCACATAGCCAATCAAGGTAGTGATATTGAAACGATATAAACCAATTATTTAGAGAGAGGTTATTAGCAAGAAAAGATGAACAACTCATAACATAGGCAAAATCAAACCTTAGGAATAGTTGCAGCAATCCAGGAACTGCTAACAGCAGAGCCAATATAATCACTTTCAAATTCCTTTTCTTGAACCAAAGAAAATGATTCTGTCACTGGCTCACCAAATCCTTGGTCTTGACTAGCACATCCTTCAAGCTTTTCAAGTTCACGAATTTGCCAAATTAACTCCTCTTTATGTTTCCAGAAAGTTGAATTTCGATGCTGATGGAAAAGGATCCAAAAAGTAAGAAAATTTTTTCATCTAGATATAAGCTAGTAAATCATAGGCTGCATTAGACAGTATTTGTTTGTTGAATTGGACAGTGCACACTCACTAGTGAAAGACCATATTCTGAAATAAAGCAGCACACAACCAAAAAGAAACTACCAATAAGAATGGTAATATCAATTAAGCAACACGACAAGGATGGGCAAACTAGTAAATCCTAGAGCACTTCACACACTCAGGGTCACTATCGCTAGCATCATACAGTTCATTGAGTTATTCTCCAGCACAGGTAGAGTACTGGTAGACATATGAATTTTCTTCTTCAAGACGAACTAAAACAACAAAAGTAGAAATTCATCTAAACAATGAAAGAGTAGAAAAGGGCAGCGAAGGACAATTTTGATCGATTCGCATACTTTTGGAAGTGGAGGGAGTCCCATAGCTTGAAACCCATGGCTGGCAGTGGTGGGAACTATGAGATCTTCCAAACTGAGCACCGGTTTCGCTTCCCAAACGCTAGCATCTTCTACCAAGTAGTCGCCCACCTCATCCCTCTCTCCACCCAACAACTCCTTCTCGTCGCCTCCAATCCCGAGCAGTTCGAACAGCTCCACGGCAGAGGGGCACCCGACGAATCCATCGACAGGGCGACGATCGTGCAGCGGCTGAGACCGGCGGTGAGCGTCGAAGTCGCAGTTGGAACAGAGGATCGAGCGGCAGGGGGAGGAGGCGCAGAGGATGGAGGCAGGCGCGGAGCGGCATCCGTCGCAGAGGAGCGCTCGGCGGTGCTGGGAGGACACTACGTTGGCGTTGTGGACATGCCGGTCGCAGGCGAAGCAGAGCCGGGCGGCGTCGGCCCGGCAAAACAAGATCGCCCTTGCGTTCCCACAAAAATCGCAACTTTCTTTATCAATTCCAACTTTTTCTCCTGCTCCTCCTCCTCCTCCTTGGTTTGCCTGCCCTATCTCTGCTGCTTCCTCCTCTCGTCCCATTGCTTGAATTGCTTCAATTTTCTTCCGTTCGAACTGGATTGGCTGAGCCGAGCAATGGAGGCGACGAGGAAGGGGAGAAAATGGCACAACGCGTCGATGGAAGAAAGGAACATCTAGCGAGCCAGCGACGGCCGCGCGGCCAAAATAGGCAAGTGGACAAGAAGGTAGAAGTGTCTCGAAGCATTCAATTCGTATGATGACAGTGAGAGAGACGAGTTGGAAGATTTTTCTTTATTTGTTTTGTTTTATTTTTGGAACATTCTCGCGGGTCGCTGTTCTTTTGTCTCGGATCAAATTGACTTTAATTATATATAAAATTCAGTTTAGGGTTTAGGGTTTTATAAAAATGGATGTAAATAGATTTACAAATTAATTTGCAGCATGATTCGCTGAACAATAAATAGATATTATGCAACATAATAAATGATTCTTAAAACAATTGTTTAAGAATTATAACTATAAAAAAAATACAAGGCTTAAATACAAATTATATATATATATATATATTTATATTTTTTTAGTTGGCATCGGATATTTAGTCATTCGGGGTCAATTAATCTTGGGGTGATCAATTCGTCCCCACTGAAATTTTCTAATCAACTATTAGGAAAAATTGAGAAGCGCTCACAACGGATGCCCCAACATCCCAACGTTCTTAAGTCAATCGCCCATTGAGAGAAATTCATCCACTATTCATCATAGCTAGGACTTAATCCTTAGATGTATAGGAAACTACACAGGTGTTCCATTGCACCGTAGCCCCGAGGGCATGCTTAAATACAAATTACTTGATCATTAGTTAATTGTTATGATCATTTAGATGAGGTAAATAAGTGAATATGTAAATTTCTTTTTTTTTAAAAAAAAGTCAAAATAGTGCTCCATCAAATATTTTATTTCAAAAATACTTTTTATTTTAGCGTTATTATAGCAGTTATCAAGTAACTACTGCAACGTATAGAAGTTACTTTGTAGCTGCTACAATATGTAAAAATTACTCTGTAACTATTACAAAGTGTTTAAAATTTAATTCAATTAAAATGAAATAGATAATTTTTCACGTGGTAACAACTACTGATTATTATATCAAAATACTCTTTACCAATTTAGTCAGAATATTTAAACTTCATCAAAATCACTTTAAATTAATCAAAATTACTTTAAAACAATTATAGAAGTTACTAAATAACTGCTATAATAGTATTGTGTTAGGTATTATACATTGTAACAACTATAAAATAGCTTCTACACGTTGTAGCAGCTAGTTGTATTTGCTACAATAACACTAAAAATAAGGAACAATATTATAGCAACTATTTGATAGCTTTTACACATTATAGTAGCTACTCGGTGACTACTACAATAATGTTGGAATAAGAGATATTTTTAAAAAAATAATCAAATATTTTCTTATGCAAAGTTAATCAAATCATGCGTAAAAAAGATATAATCAATTAGATTTGATTTGATTAAGAATAATTTATTTTTGATAGAGTAGTTTTCTTTCTTTCATTATTTATTCTTTCCTTGTTTATTAATTCTCATGGTATAAGAGTGTATCTTTGATTCATGAATAAAATTATGTGAAAATTTTTTTCATGATATTAGAGTAGAGTTCCTTTTTGTAAACAAATATGTATGATTCTTTTCTTCTCCTCTGAAGACAATCACGATGTCTATCGATTGTTCCACTCAGTCTACGACTAAAAAATCTTTGTTGCAGTCTCTTCTTTTTCTAGAAGCGACGTCTCATCCTTGCAAATTACGGTTGTTGTTTTCTGAGACTTGGCGGGGTAAGCCACCAGTGAGCTACCTTCAAGGTTGACGGGTCTTCGATGATCTAGCGAGTAAGGGGCTATCTAGAATCCTGTAAAACTCAACAAGAGTGAGAATGGAGGTCAAGGTAAACCTTGGCTCAGCCACTTCGACGCTCAAGTTAGGCCTTCGGGGGAGGAAAGGAGAGCACAGTAGTAAAAATGGAAGAAATGTTGAAGAAGGGCTTGTGTGTATACCTCTGCCCACAAGAGTGAGATTACTTTTATACTATATTCTCCATGGGTGAGAGATGGTGCTCACATGCTCCATGTCTTGATCGATAGGATACTACATATGAGTATGGGGGATGTCTCATTGCTCACATTTTGGAGGGTCATGCTTTCTCATGTCTTGTCGACCATGTTGTCCATCCACCACGTCCTTGACCAATGGGACACCACACACAGGTATGAGGGTGTCCCCTTGCCATACTTTGCAGATCACATAATCCCATGTCCAGAAAACCCCTGTCATCACTTGGCTCTAGAGAGGGTCGTAGAGACGAGCTGAGGTGGTTGAGCTGAAGAGGTCAATAGGGTCGAGCAAAGCTGGCTGAGTTTAGGAGGTCAGCAAGGCTGAACAGAACTGACTGAGGTGAGGAGGTTAGCAAGGCTGAACAAAATTGGTTGAGCTTGAGGAGGTCGGCAGGAACGAACAAAGATGACTAAGTTGAGGAGGTCGACAAGGCCTAGTAGAATTGGATAAAGTGAGGAGGTCAGCAAGGTCGAACAGAACTTGACTGAGCTGAGGAGGTCAACAAGGCCAAGCAGAGTTGGCTGAGCTGAGGAGGTCTTTTGTTGGGAAGAATCCTCGGGGAAGATCAACTTTTGTTGGGAAGACTTCTCGAGGGAGGTAGGCCTTGGTTGGGAAGACTTCTTGAGAGGTAGACTTTTGTTGGGAAGACTTCTCGGGAGGTAGGCTTTTGTTAGGGAGACTCCTCAAGGGAAGGTTAGCCTTTGTTAGGAAGACTCCTCGGGAGGGGTTGGTGATTCGACTGGCCAAATCAGCTCAGCAATTATCATGTCACGTGGAATTTATGTTGACCAAGTCTCAAAGGCATGTCGTATGGCTCCTATGTTGACCAAATTAAGGGGTTGCCTTATGGACCCTTATTTACCTCTACATCACAAACATCTCCCTTAAGTCTAGTCAAAGGAGGTGGGAGTTCGATTAACTGGACTTTTTATGTTGGATATGTCGACTCTACTCAGGGGCAAAGGAGATGAAATGTTGATGAACGTCTAGATAGGGGGAATGAATGCTCTATCCTTGACTATGTTTGAGTCAGGAGAGAATGGTAAGCTCAATCTCACAACTCCTGAATACCCATGGAGTCAAAGAGAGAATTAGCTTCAGGATATGCCAACGGACGCCATTTGTTCGAGATAGAGGGAATTTGAATCTTGAAGGTGATTAAGTTGAAGAGGTCGATAAGGCCGAGCTGAAGGAGTCAGACATAGGCTGAGTTGAAAGAGTCAAGACCAAGATGAAAGAGTTAGGTAGGGTCGAGCTAAAAGAGTCAGGTAGGGATGAGCTGACGAAGCCAAGCAGAGCTGAGCTAACAGAGTGAAGCTTAGCTGAAAGGGTCAGATAAGCTGACAGAGTCAAGTAGGGTTGAGTTGAAAGATTTAGGTAGAGTTGAGCTGAAAGAGTCAGGTAAAGCTGAGCTAATATATATGCCAATGGATGCTATCTGTCCAAGATAGTGGGAATTTGAACTCTGAATAGGACAATTACTGATGAACGTCGTTGGTCCGAGACTAGGGGAATTAAGTTGAGTCTTGAAAATGACATTTACTGATGGAGAACTTGGCCCATATGTTAAGTGTTGGATAAAATAAGATTATAATGTGAATAATATTGAAGAATAAAAAATTAAAGAGAACTGATGAATATAATTAAGAAGACAATAAAAGACGAATATCATGGAAACATAAATTATAAATTATGTTGTTGTCTTGTTTATTATATTTTCATGTACATCTATTTTATCTCCACTTTGCACTTTGTACTCACTCTCCCTTACTTTTTTTTTTGACCTCCCCCCAGGTTAATTGTTGAGATATATATAACACTAGTTGAGTTATTTTAGAGGTATGCATGTAGTCAAGTTGTTTAATTTTTCTCTATATTTTTGCTGTGATATTGTTACAGTTTACGCGCAGTGAGTAAAGCTAGTATCGCGGCAAGCTTAGTTCGTGTGGGGCATGACAATGAGAGTGAGAATAGGGGCTAAGGTGGACTTTGACTTAGCCACTTCGATGCTCAAATTAGGCCTCCAGTGAGAGGAAAGGGGAGCACAATAGGAAAAATGGAAGAAAGGTTGAAGAAGGGCTTGTGTGCATACCTCCTCCCAAAAGAATGGGCTTGCTTTTATACTACATTCTCCCTAGGTGAGATGGTGTCCATGTGCTCTATGTCCTAATTGATGGGACACTATGTATGGGTATAGGGGATGCCCCATCACCACATTCTAGGGGATCATGTCATCCCATGTCTTGTTGATCATGTTGTCCATCCACCACGTCTTTATTGATGGAACACCACACATAAGTATGAGGGGGGGGGGGGGGGGGGGGGGGGGGGGGGGGGCTCCGTAGGTCACATCATTTCACTTCGTCTGAAAGACCATGTCATTGCCATGCTCTAGAGAGGGCGACAGGGTCGAGCTGAGGTGGTTGAGCTGAGGAGGTTAGCAAGATCGAGCAAAGCTAGTTGACCTAAGGAGGTCAACAAGGCCGAATAAAGTTAGTTGAGCTGAGGAGGTCAGTAAGACAGAGCAGAACTTGGCTCAGTTGAGGAGGTTAGTAAGGCGGAGCATAACTTGGCTCAGTTGAGGAGGTCGGTAAGGCAGAGTAGAGCTTGGCCGAGCTAAGGAGTTGGCACAGACGAGTGATAATCGGATTTAGGACATGCTAATTTAGAGTTATATCTCGATGTTTTGATCCTCTTTTGTATCCTAAATGGTATTTCTAGTATATTTCATTAGCTTGGATTTATTTGAGGTCTTCATCTTAATTCATATTGATTTGAGGTAATTCATGATTATTAATTTTATTATATTTGATTTTGCAGGAAATTAGGATGAGGATAACAACTTGAGGAGGAAACATCGGGTTTGGTTTAACCGTGATCCGGTTTGACCCGAGAATTGCAATTAAGCCAAATTTCACATGGGAGAAGCCCAATTATAAGAATTTCAAATCAAGTCAAAACCCCCAATTTAAAAAGCCCTAGAAAAAGCCCAATTTGAAAAAAAATAATCTGGTTCAGTGGTTCGGTTCAAACCTGGTCTGGTTCAATGGGGGTTTAAAAGCATGAAACTAGTTCACGTAGAGGTTGGCTTGGGCTTGCGCTAGGTCACTCCCAGACTCATGATTTTCTTCTTCTTCCTCGCAATTTCTTCATCGTCGAGTCCCCTTTCTTCCCGATCGTGGATTTAGAGCAGCCGACAACGTCATTGAAGGTTGACGAATGTCGACAATCTCGCAGGAGTTCCACCAGAGTGGTCCAACTATGGTGAGCAGCTTCTTCACCCCTTTGGGTTGCCAGTGGACTGCCGACCTGGTTAGGGTTCCAGTAATCGATAGTGGTCGGCTGTATCACGCCACATAAGAACTCCGCCGGAGTGGTCCAGCTCTGGTGAGCTCTCTTCCCCTCTCGAATCCACCGGAGCAGTATCAGGCTACCCCTCGCCGACGTAGTTCGCGAACACGAGGCTGCCCTGTTCGTCTCCGACCACCTTCAGCCACCGGTGAATCTGAGATAAGAACTTTTGATTTCCTATTCTAATCCCTTTCCATGGTTGTGACCGCTAATTAGGGCAGACAACCGACATTTGGAGCTCACGTTCTTCGATCGGCTTTCGCCGGAGTGGTCCAGCTCTCGGCGAAGATCCATCCATTTCAGTCAGCGTACATTTAACCAGAAGGAGTCGCGATTGCACCGGAGCGCATTGGTTCATCCGGTGTCTCTGTTCATGATTTCAGATTGGGAAGATCATAACCCTAATCTCTTAGAATTGAAATGAAGACAACAACCTTGCTTTTGTTTTTGGTTAAATCAAAACCCCCATGTGTTTGTGTTCTTGTTCTTGTTTTGAGGTTAATTACAATTGAACTGATAATTATTTGTGTTCTTGTTCTTGTTTAAGCTTAATCATAATGGAATTGATAAATGTTCTATTTTAGCTACGCTGTGAGAATTGCAATGGAAATTATAATTGTTTTGAGCTGTGAGTTGAATTAAAACCCTAATAATTGTGAAGTTAATTCTTTGGAATGGAATTTGTTAGTTCGGTTAGTAATTGTAGTAATTGAATGTAATTTGATTGAAGTGAATTGAATGTGTTTTGATAAACTTAGATTAAGTGTAAGTTGATTAGTGAATGAATTATGAATTTGTGAAAAATTAGACTTTAATGTAAATGTATTGAATGTTTATATTTAATTGTAAATGTGTTATTTGGGAATGAGATTATAAATCTGATTGTTGTTTGAATGAATTTGTAATTAGGATGTATGATATGGATTGATTTATAAATTATGTATTGTAGGTGTTCATCATTGAATTACGTATAGTGGATATTTTTATATTAAATTCATTATTGAGTTGTAAGTTGTTAAGTAGGATTAATGTGAACATGGATGTATTTGATCAATGGTGAATTGTATATTCATTTGTAGGTGTAGTTATTGTTGATTTCAATAATGTTCAGTTAAGTGTCCGTTGATTAGAAGTATTGTGTAAAGATTTCTTGTTTGCTCCTTGTTACAATAAATTTGTATCGTAATTTTCTACTTGTTATTAGATATGACCCATTTTCTGTGATTAAATAATGTTAATAATAAAAACCTCTTATTATGATGTCTAATACAATTCTTTATCATTGGTTTGATGAGAGAAATGACTCGAACCTCTACTATACTATTTGAGTGAAAAATTAGGAGTTGTGATTAATTACAAAATATAAATTTTGAATAGTGTGCGTGATAAATAAAATAAAATAAAAATATAACCAAAACAAGTCCATCATTAGTAAGCTGAGATGGTTGAGCTGAGGAGGTTAGTAAGGCTAAGCAAAGTTGGCTAAGCTGAGGAGGTCTTTTATTGGGAAGACTTCTCGATGGAGGTCGACCTTTATTGAGAAGACTTCTAGGAGGTAGACTTTTGTTGGGAAGATTTATCAGGGGAGGTCAGCCTTGGTTGGGAAGAGTCCTTGAGAGGTATATCTTTGTTGGGAAGACTTCTCGGGAGATAGACTTTTGTTGAGAAGACTCCATGGGGGAGGTCAGTCTTTGTTAGGAAGACTCCTTGGGTCTGCAACTCAACTAATTAAGTCAGTTCGGCAATTGACACACCACATGGAATTTATGTTGACCAAGTCTCAAAGTGTGTCGCATGGCTTATATTAACCAAATTAAGGGTTCATCTCATTGATCCTTACTTACCTCCACATCATAAGCATCCCACTCAATGTATAGAGGGTGATCGCCATTTCATTAGAGAAAAGATGGATGAAGGAATATCAGTATTGAATATATTTTTATATTTCACCAACTAATCTTCTTATAAAAGAATTGTTTGAAAAAACTCATAATTTTTTTGAAAGCAAGCTTGGTCTCATCAATATCTATAGCCAAACTTAGAGCATCCGCAACGCCATGTTAAAAGGCGTTCAAAAGGCGTTATAACGCCTCAGATGAACGGCGGCCGCGTTGCGGCGCGTTAAAAGTTTTTAACGCGTTCAGAGTCTTGAACGCGTTTTAACGAATGTGGTGGGCTCCATTGATATATTAAATTAATTTTTAATTTATTAAATTAATTTTTATTTTAATATTAAAAATTTTTACGTAGTTATGCGGTAGGAGGTAGTCGATCAGCTGGTCGACCACGATGTGGTGGTCGATCAGCTGATCGACCATGAGCTGGTGGTCGATCAGCTGGTCGACCACCACATGGTGGTCGACCAGTGGTCGACCAATGGTCGACCACCATGATGGTGGTTGACCCTTTAGCCGTTGGATTTGTGGATTGAGCCGTTGGATTTCAGAAAATAGCCGTTATAGCCGTTAGATTTTATATAACGGCTATTTTAACGGTTCTATTTTGTCTATAAATATCTAATCTGTTTCATTCCAACTCACTCTGCAATTCTATTCTCTAAATTTTTCTCTTCAGTCCCATTCGAAATGGATGAAAATAATAGAGGTTTTGGAGCTCGAAGTCCATATGAACCGCATCCAACCCAAAATCCCCAAATTCTCCAAATTCCACCAAATTATCAATACCCATATCAATTTCCAAATATGTCATTTCCTCCACAAAATCTTCAAAATTTCCAAGGTTTTGGAG
>NC_133877.1:9278144-9603722 GCF_044706935.1 Curcuma longa | reverse complement strand
TATCAGAGCCTAGGTTTAGGGGTGTGTTAGAGCATGTAAAGTTAGAGTCACTCTATGCATATGCATGTTTCAATTAAATCCTCAAGTTGACCTTGTGCTCTCTTGGTGAGACATCTTGGGTTTATTTTATAATTACTAATTGAGGTCTCTATAATGGTTGAGCAAGTAGAGTTGATCCATCTCATTGTTATGAATGGGTTGCAATTGTAAATCGGTTAAATCAGACGTGTTTGGTTTCTTATTTTGAGGGCCAAAATTTGATTTATGATTGATTTTATAGATGGGTCATGCATTCCTCTAATCTAGTAAAATGCATTATACTACTGTTACTATCCTAGATTGTCTTGTGTATTTCTAGATTGAACATTTTACGTGAACAAGTGTGATGTGGTTAGCACTCTGATGGAATGTTGTAGCCCTAGCTCTAGATTGAGTTCTTCCTCGAGAATTAACACAATCTTGGTGAGCACTTCGATTGAATGATCGTAGCTTTGGCTCGATGAAAACCAAAAGACTAAGAGATGTATGCTCTTTGGATCAAGAAATCCTCTATAATAGATGCAATTTTGGTTGACACTTTGATCGGACGATTATAACTTTGGTTTAGAGAGGTTAAAATTTGATTTATGATTTGGTCATATCGCAAGTACGTCTGATCGAGTAACATGCATTGCTACAACCGCTAGCATGCTGAGTTTTGGGTTATAGGCCTCGACAATTTAAATTTTGATCACTCTATTTGTTTTCACCTTGTTTTCATCCCCTTCTTAAAGTCTTAAGAGTTTTGATGATTAGAGGTTGAAACAAACAATCTTCTTCCTTCCACTTACCTTGAGTTATGGAGTTGGTCTATAAACCAATGTGTAAATTTTAATAGTTATCAATAACTATTTTGATAGTATTTATATGACCATTAGCTCAATATTAAGATAAGTACTTGGCACACATGGAAAAAAAATCATCCCAACAACTTGTGTCTCATTTTCGTACATGAGTTACATTATACCCCCTTTGACAGTCCAATGTTTAGTAGGGTACACATGTAGTCCTACTAACTTAGAAGTCTTATATTAATTCTTTTATTTAAATTATTAATTTTGTGGCCTCTAGGGCAACCACTGATCATGTTTCTACTCGTTGAGGAAGAATAAAACTCATAACTTCTTTTTGTTGATGCCTTGACTAGAGTAGGAAGACACCAACCTTTGAAGGCTTGTCATTTACAAAGGTTGCTCTACCAACCGTTTTCAAATCATATTCTTCAATCTTCATGAACATAACATTTAGAAATATAAAGGATATACAAAATGAAAACATTATCATTTGTCATTTGATTACTAGTAACTGATTGTGCAAGTAAATGCAAATATGTTTGCTTAGAAGTGCTATAAAAAAATTAGATTTAAAATATTGTGCCAAATAACTAAAGATATATTTAAAAAAAAAATTATTGACATATGAGTGGGCAAATAATAAATAATAAATATTATTTATGGGAATGCTCTTAATATAATCATATTTATTATTTAAGTAGTGAATTAAGTGGATTGAACTTGAAGCTATAATTAATCTAGAAGAGGACTTAGAATTTGAATAAGATTGAGGTATTGGACCGCTTAGCGAAACTTTACTTGTTGGTGTATTCAGCTACGAACTAATTGACCTAGTTGGATTTTAATGTTTGAACAAGATATTAGAGATGGGGTGTAATGGTAGGAACCTAATAGAAGCCATTGGAGATCCACTGGAGTTTGCAGTGGTCAAATGATCCAGATGCTCATAGTGACGGTAGTTGTGGGACTCTAAAAAAAAATTCTCATAAAGAGCCTTGTAAACAAAGTGAGGAGAAAAGAGTTTCTACGAGTTGCTAAAGTTGTGAGAAGAATCTGACCAAGGTTCTTGTGCTCATTTCAATGGTCATTCTTTCGTAGCCTACATTACATTATTGATATTTGTGGTTATTACTGTGACTTGATAGATTTGTAGAGATTTCTTAGATATTCGAAGAAGAGAAAGAGAAAATTTAGGAATGACCCACCTAAGGATCATAGGTCGTAAGTAGGAACAATTATGCTTGTGTTTATGTTCATGCTTGTGTTTGTGTTTGTGTGCTTGTGTTTGTGTTTGTGCTTATGTTTATGTCCATGTTTGTACTTGTGTTCATGCGTTCATGCTTGTGCTTGCATTTATGTTCATGTGTTTGTGTTTTGTGCTTGTGCTTGCGTTTATGTCCATGCTTGTGCTTGTGTTTATATTTGTGCTTATGTTTGTGTGCTCTATTATTGAATATTTTATGTACCCATGTGGTTATAGTTGAACACAAATAAGAAAAACACAATTGAGTTGATTCACCCTAGTTTCACTCAATGATCCTACACTATAGTTAACAAATTCTAAGACTATACAGAATCCAGGGGCGGATCCAGGATTTCATATTTGGGGGGGCCATATAATGAAAACGATATACTCATTTGAATCCAAAAATTGTCCAAAGATACATATCAAGGGCCTAAGTACAACCTTAATCAATTAAATAATTATAAAAAAAATAAAGAATAACTAAATTAACATTTATAATCCTTAGCACAAAAACCTAACATAGCATAATACTGAAAAGCTGGTTCATTTGCTCTCTTCCTTTGAAAAAATTTATCAATCGTTTTGATTTTCCCCATTTGAAACATTTAATACTGAAAAGCTGGAATTATTTCAAATAGGTGAATAATAATTAATAACAATAATATTAAATCAAATATTAAGTTAGTGAATAATAACAACATAAAAAATATCAAACTTTTTATCATTTCATCAAATATTAAAATAGCAATTCCAACTTTAACTAATAAACCATTTAGACACTTTAATTTCTAAACTCATAAGATTTGATTAAAATGCCTAAGACTAAAATTAATCATTTTATAAAAGAAAAATACAAAATTAAGGAATCTAAAAAAGGAAAACAAATAAAATCAAGCAATATAAATCATAATAGTGTATAAATCTATGGCTTGTACAATAGGAGGACAAATTAACATGTATCATCAAAACCCCAAGGACTAAAATCAATTCCAGCTTTCTAATGTCAACAGTTAATACATACGATAAATTATAAATGTCAAATTGTCGGATGTTACGATCCTACATTCAGGACCTAAATTTAGCTTTCTTTCTATGCTGTAGGAGTTCTCAAAGGCCTCTCGTGGCAATGAGAGTCATGATAGACTTTCAATTAACAGCATGATTGGTTAATTAATAATTCACAAGAAAAGATTTCTGTTAAGTTGAAAAGCTTTGGGATTGTTAATTCCCAGTGGTCAATGAATGGATGCATTGTAATGTAGCACAAAGAAATTCGAATTCATTCACGATCTGCATTATATTGTTTCACTAGCCATTTAATTTCGATGGATGAAGGAAATTACGGACCTTACATAGAGAGCAGAGTTCTTCTGCATAACCACCAAATGTGGATACTGGCAGTGTGGCATTTATACAAGCAACTGCATTGTATCCTGGAGTTCTTCCAGCAATGCGATCTCGCAAACCATCCAACTCCCTTTTCGTAACATACGTCTTGTAATCCTAACAGAACTTGAAAATTAACAACAACCATCAATATGATACCGAATGTCATAAGAGCATGAGAGCAAATCGATCAAAAAACATATTTTACAGCAGTTCATATATGAGAAGAGCCAACAAATTGAGCTGCTCGTTTCCGATTCTCACCTCGATACCAAAGGACTCATTGAACTTGTAGAAGGTGCGAACCCGGAGGCGGAGGCAGCCCACAGCTCGTCGTCCGAGACAGCTTCCCTCACGAAGAGAGAACCCCACCAGTCAAATTTCAACCTTTCTTGCTCGCATAGGTGGGAGGATGCGGATCGGGCGTCCACGCGACGACCAGGGGGCGTCCGGTGAGTTCCCGTCTCCTCCGAGGACAAGAAGAGGGTTTGGGGCGAATCATCTCCTGTATTCTAAGAGAAGATGAATCGGGAATATGGCATCCATCCGTGCACCTCTGCTTCCTCGAGAAGATCGAGCTTGTCCCTGCGGGCGTCGAGCAGGCGCTGCACGGCCTGGCCTTGGGAAGACATGCGCACGCGGCGCGCCCGGACGCGCGCCTGCACTCGGACCAGCGCCTGCGTGGTCGTAGCGTACGTGGGCTGGGGGGGGCCATGGCCCCCCCCCCCCCCCCCCCCGGGTCCCTTACTACATCCGCCACTGACATTGAGTTACAAGTCGGTTTGACTTTCCAACTTTAAATGGATGGCTAGTTGATATGTTTTTGAGAATTTGTTTTATAGGTTTTGGATCAGGACCGCTTTGTGGAGTTCAACTATAATAATAGTAGTCATGTAAATCTTTTAGAGAGAAAGATATGGTTGAGTTTGTAAATCACTCGTGTTGTGAGATGAAGTAGGTGAATGTCATTTACTTGGTTCGTAATGCATTTAGAAAGGGATGCAAAGATGGTGAGGATGAAGATGATTAGATAAAGATGACTCACATCTTAGAGTTGATAGGAAGGTGATGCAATCAATATAAACAAATAAATAATATATATATATATAGAGAGAGAGAGAGAGAGAGAGAGAGAGATCTTAATGAGGGGCTACATATTTCTTCGTGTAACTCCTATTAGGGACGAAAAAAAAGATTTGCTACTAAATAAAACTTAACACATAGATTCAGTGGGCCCTTTTAGATTCTCGAGTGGGGGAGCTCAATGGCTTATTGACTTTATCACCTTCACCATCAGGAGTTCATAATGTGTTTCAAGTATCAGTGGTACGAGGATGTGTTCATGATCCATCACAGTGCTAGAGAGCTTGATGGTAATACCTTATGATAGTTTCTATTTATGAGGAGTATCAAACCCACATCTTGAAACACAAGGAATATAAACTTTGAAAGAAGAGGATGTGTCTAATGGCAGTGGTATAGTCACATCACCCTGATCAAGAGATTACTTGGGAGCATGAGGAAAATATGAGAATGATTTGCTCTTTTTTTCCTTTGGATAACTAGCTAAATTTGGAGGACCAAATTTCTTTTAAGGGGTGTAGATGTTATATTATTAAAAATTTTAAAGTACTTATTTGTAATTTTTTAAATGTAAGAACCTTTTTACAAAAGCACAACTTATTAACCTAGCTTCTTTATATATATATATATTTGTTATATTATTGAAAATTTCAAAGTACTCATTTGTAATTTTTATAGATGTAAGGACCTTTTTATAAAAGCACAACTTATTAACCTGCTTCTTTATATATATATATATATATATATGGTTATTGTAAACGTCGCCGCCTCATCTCATCTAAACCCCAATCTCCTCTCCTCTCGTCGTCGCCATCATTGCACGCCAAAGACGTTGCCTCATCCTTTTCATTATTACAAAATCAAAACTTCATCTCATTGCTTTCCACATGATATCTCTCTCATACATGATCTTAATCCTTGTCGTCGTTACTTAATCGTTGACTCACTGCCCTCCGCTTGTTGTTCTTCTTTATCATCGTCGATTGTCGTTGTTGTCATCGCCGAGTGATTGTACTTGTAGTTGCTACAAGCGTATAAAACAAAAAGGGTAGCCTTCTCTTAGTCCTTCCAGCAAATCAAATTCAAATTTTCTTCTCATGCTATTTGGTGTGCTATGTTAGTTCTTGAGGGGCAAGTTAGGATGGATGGAATTGATAAGGTTTGGAGAAAATTTTATTTCATCTTCGAGTTTTGGATACCTTTACTAAATCTTATCACTTGATGGTATGAAGCTCTAATGATATTGGAGTTTTCTCCATGTTTATGGAGTTTCTTTGGTTTCATATAATGTAGGGTTTATGATTAAGCTTAAACATGTTTAGAAGCTTGCATTCGAGGTGGAGTTTTCTTGCTTGTTTCACTACACTTACCTTGTGCATGATTTAAATTATGAAGTAGATGTTATGAAAAATAAAATTAATTTTAATCTTATCTCTACTCTTTCTGCTTGATTATTCCTTATCATATTGTTTGCCCTTTTATTCTTAAGTTGATTCTTATCTTGTTTGTTTCTTATCTTGAGATCTATAATAAATTAGATTACATAATTATGCAAATTAATAAAGTAAGAAATTAATTATATCAATAGTCTAACTCCGCGCTTTAGGAGTTATTCTAGCTCAGTTATTAAGTAACAAAATAATAGATGCAACACTTATATTTAGAGTTTTGGATTCTACACTTTGAAAGAGGTGCATTATCATTTGACATTAAATTGTCAAGATAATAAATGTAGCACTTAAAGTATAGAGCTTTAGCTCCATCCTCTAAGAATTACGTGATTACTTATAGTCTTGAGCTTCGATTTTGCTCTTTAAGAGTTTGCGTGATTACTTGTAATATAGAGCAGTGGACTCCGTGTACAAAGAAAACTCTTGAGTCTTTTTGCGTGTTCATGGACTTTGGTTAAATTGAGATGATTTTTCCTCACGGGGTGGATTGCGGTTCATTCACATTATTTTTTATGTGAGGCATTTCACGGGACAGATTGTGGGTCGTTCATCCTATTTTTATGTGAGACACTTTTCGGGTGGATTATGGGTTGTTCACCCTATATATATGTGTTTTTATATGTGCATTCACATGATATATTTCATATTGGGTGGATTGTGGAGTCGTTCACCCCATGGATATACGATACATCTTTTCGGGTGGATTGCAGGTTGTTCACCTGATCTATGTATATATATGTGCATACATATGATGTATTTCGTTATGAGTGGATTGCAGGTCATTCACTCTCATAGTTGATGCATCTTTCTCGGGTGGGTTGTAGGTTGCTCACCTCGAGATTTTCATTTATACATGATATGCCCGATTATGTGGATTGCAAGTCGCTCACCTTGAGATTTTCATTTATACATGATATGTTCGTATTAGGTGGATGCACTTCATTCACCTTTATTTATATGACACATCTTTATTGAGGATATTTCATGTTGTTCACCCACTCAATATGTTATGTTGAGTGTTGGATAAAATAATATTATAATGTGAGTAATGTTGGAAAATAAAAAATTAAGAAGAACTGATGAATATAATTAAGAAGATAATAAAAGATGAATGTCAAGGAAACATAAATTATAAATTATGTTGTTGTCCTTTTTTATTATATTTTCATATACATCTCTTTTATCTCTACTTTGTACTTTGTACTCACTCTCTCTTTTTCTTTGACTCCCTGATTAATTGTTGAGATATATACATAACACTAGTGGAGTTATTTCAGAGGTATGCATGTAGTCAAATTGATTTAATTTTTCTCTATATTTTATTTTGATATTGTTATAGTTCTCGTGCGGCGAGTGAAGCTAGTATCGCGGCAAGCCTAGTTTGCGTGGGACGTGACAATGATAGTGAGAATAGAGGCTAAGACGGACTTTGGGTCAGCCACTTTGACGCTCAAATTAGACCTCAGGGGAGGAAAGGGGATCATAATAGGAAAAATGGAAGAAAAGTTGAAGAAGAGCTTGTGCGCATACCTCCTCCCAAAAGAGTGGGATTGCTTTTATACTACATTCTCCTTGGGTGAGAGATGGTGCCCACGTGCTCCATGTCCTGATCGATGGGACACTACGTATGGGTATAGGGGATGTCACATCGCCACATTCTAGGGGATCATGTCATCCCATGTCTTATTGACCATGTTGTCCATCCACCACGTCCTGATTGATGGAACACCACACACAAGTATGGGGGGTGCCCCCTTGCCATACTCTGCAAGTCACATCATTTCACATCTAAAAGACCATGCCATTGCCATGCTCTAGAGAGGGCAACAGGCCGAGCTGAGGAGGTCAGCAGGATCGAGCAGAGCCGGTTGACCTAAGGAGGTCGGCAAGGCCGAATAGAGTTGGTTGAGCTAAGGAGGTCAGTAAGGCAGAGCAAAACTTGGCTCAGCTGAGGAGGTCAGTAAGGCGGAGTAGAGCTTGGATGAGCTGAGGAGTCGGCATGGGAAAGTGATAATCGGATTTAGGACATACTAATTTAGAGTTATATCTTGATGTTTTGATCCTCTTTTGTATCCTAAATGGTGTTTCTAGTATATTTCATTAGCTTAGATTTATTTGAGGTCTTTATCTTAATTCCTATTGATTTGAGGTAATTTATGATTATTAATTTTATTATACTTGATTTTGTAGGAAATTAGGATGAAGATAACAACTTGAGGAGGAAACATCGGGTTCAGTTTAATCGTGATCCGGTTCGACCCGAGAATTACAATCAAGCCAAATTTCATATGGGAGAAGTCCAATTACAAGAATTTCAAATCAAGCCAAAAACTCAATTTAAAAAGTCCAAGAAAAAGCTCAATTTGAAAAAAAAAAAAATCTGATTCAGCGGTTCGGTTCAAACCCGGTCCGGTTTAATGTGGGTTTAAAAGCATAAAATTGGTTCACATAGAGGTTGGCTCGGGCTTGCGCTAGGTCACTCCCAGACTTGCTACTTTTTTCTTCTTCCTCGTGATTTCTTCATCGCCGAGACCCTTTCTTCCCGATCGTGGATTCAGAGCAGTCGACGGTGTCATTCGAAGGTTGACGAATGTCGACAATCTCGCAGCAGTTCTGCCAAAGTGGTCCAGCGCTGGTGAGCAGCTTCTTCACCCCCTCTGGCCGCTTGTCGACTACCGACCTAGTTAGGGTTCCAGTAATCAGTAGTGGGTGGCTGTATCACATCACATAAGGACACCGCCGGAGTGGTCCAGCTCCGGTGAGCTCTCTTCCCCTCTCGCATCCACCGGAGCACTATCGAGCTACCCCTCACCGACGTGGTTCGTGAACGCGAGGCTACCCTATTCGGCTCCGACCGCCTTCAGCCATCGATGAATCTGAGGTAAGGATTTTCAATTTCTTGGTCTAATCCCTTTCCGTGGTTGCAACAGTAGATTAGGGCAGATGACTAACGTTTGGAGCTCACGTTGTCTGATCGAATTTCGTCGGAGTGGTCCAGCTCCTACGAAGATCCATCCGTTGCAGTCAACATGCATTCAACTAGAAGGAGTCATGATTGCACCGGAGCAGCACTGGTTTATCCGGTGTCTCTGTTCGAGATTCCAAATTGAGAAGATGGTAACCCTAATTTCTTAGAATTGAAATGAAGACAATAACCTTGCTTTTGTTTTTGGTTAAATCAAAACCCTCATGTGTTTGTGTTCTTGTTTTGAGGTTAATTGCAATTGAACTGATAATTGTTTGTGTTCTTGTTTGAGCTTAATCGTAATGGAATTGATAATTATTCTATTTGAGCTGAGCTGTGAGAATTGTAATGGAAATGATAATTGTTTTGAGCAGTGAGTTGAATTGAAACCCTAATAATTGTGAAGTTAATTCTTCAGAATGGAATTTTTTAGTTTGGTTAGTAATTGTAGTAATTGAATGTGAATTTGGTTGAAGTGAATTGAATGTGTCTTGATAAACCTAGATTAAATGTAAGTTGATTAGTGAATGAATTGTGAATTTGTAAAAATATTGGGCTTTAATGTAAATGTGTTGAATGTTTGAATTTAATTGTAAATGTGTTATTTGGGAAGGAGATTGTAAATATGATTGTTGTTTGAATGAATTTATAATTAGGATGTATAATATGGATTGATTTGTGAATTATGTATAGTGGATATTTTTATATTAAATTTATTATTGAGTTGTAATCTCAAATTATTAATAATGTGATTATGTGAATATTTAGGATGAGTTGTTAAGCAAGATTAATATAAACATGGATGTATTTGATCAATGGTGAATTGTATATTCTTCTGCAAAAAAGGTGAAATTCACCACGGCCCCATGACTATTTGTGAGGAGGTAAATTGAGAAACTAAAAAAGAGGATATTGTTCAACTTCGTCAAGATTCAAACCCTTGTCCTCTTCTGCAAGTCTACTCCATCGTAACCAACTCAGCTATGCCCGGGGGCATGAATTGTATATTCGTTTATAGGTGTAGTTGTTGTTGATTTCAATAATATTCAGTTAAATATCTCTTGATTAGAAGTGTTGTGTAAATATTTCTTATTTGCTCCTTGTTACAATAAACTTCTATCGTAATTTCCTACTTGTTGTTAGATATTGCCCCTTTTTTGTGATTGAATAATGTTAATAAATAAAAATCTATCATGATGTCTAATACAATTCTTTATCATTGGTTCTACGAGAGAGACGACTTGGATCTCTACTACACTATTTGAGTGAAAATTAAGAATTGTGATTAATTATAAAAAATAAATTTTGAATATTGTGCATGACAAATAAAATAAAATAAAAACATAACCCAAATAAATCCATCTTGAGGAGGTCTTTTATTGGGAAGACTCCTCAAGGGAGGTCGACCTTTGTTAGAAAGACTTCTCCGGAGGTAGACTTTTGTTGGGAAGTCTCATCTGGGGAAGTCGGCCTTTGTTGGAAAGACTCCTCAAGAGAGGTAGGCCTTGATTAGAAAGAGTTCTTGGGAGGTAGACCATTGTTGGGAATATTTCTCGGGAGATAGACTTTTGTTGAGAGAAGACTCCTTGGGGGAGGTCAGTCTTTGTAAGGAAGATTCCTTGGGTCGGCAACTCAACTAGTTAAGTCAGTTCAGCAATTGACACACCACGTGGAATTTATGTTGACCAAGTCTCAAGGTGTGTCGCATGGCTCCTATATTAACCAAATTAAGGGTCCATCTCATTGATCCTTACTTACCTCCGCATCACAAGCATCCCACTCAACGTATAGAGGGTGATCACTATTTCATTAGAGAAAAGATGGATGAAGAAATTATCAGTATTGAATATATTTCTATATTTCACCAACTAATCTTCTTATAAAAGAATTGTTTGAAAAAACTCATAAATTTTTTTGAAGGCAAACTCAGTCTCATCAATATCTACCGTCAAATTTAATGAAGAGTATAAAAAATAATTAAATTTTTTGTATGGAAAGTTATCAAATCATGGGTGAAAAAAAGATATAATCAAGTAAATTGATGTGATAGAGAATATTTTATTTTTCATTATTTATTTATTTATTAATTTTCATTATATAAGAGCGTATCTTTGATTGAAATATATGATGGAGCATCTTTTTAATTTTTTTAAATAGACATTTGATACTTCTTTTAATTTGAGATGTCTTTTCCTTTTTACCTGTAAAAATATATTAACAATTCAAATACTAAAAATGCAACACCCTTTCTTTGTAAGATCTTGCAATCTCTTAACCAAAGTCTCACGTAAAATGTCCACATGCATAAGGTAAGATTGTAGTCTCTTTAACCAAAGACTCAAGCAAAATGTCCATCACATGTATAAAATAAAGATTGTTGTTCGAGTGGTGATCATCATCTTCATCTAGAACTGATTGCTACGGGAATCAGCCACTTCAACTACTGAACATTTTGACCCGCCAACTGAACTCGATGCTTCTTCCTAATAACAATTCTTTTTTGTTCAAGACATCGCAACCAACGAGCATTCTTTTGCCTTCTAATCTTCTACCGTCGCCGTATTTTTTAGCCGGCGACGCCAACCACCGCCTTTTCTTTTCAAAATCATTCATACGCTTAATTTTAACTTGTATCTATCTATATAAATTCTGAAGAGCTCCGCTGTGCCCTGCTTCTCCATAGCTTCTCTCTTTCTGACGTTCTAACAAAGCAAATTGTCCCTCAGAAATGGAGCTTTCCACTGACGATGCTCGACTGGGCTCCGGCAAGATGGGATATGGGTTTGTTAGCCGCACGCACCTCTCTGTCTTCTTCTGATCCAACTGCTGAGTTTTTTTGTTTTCTCTCCACACTTGGCAGATGCAAGCATTATAGGAGAAGGTGCATGATTCGAGCTCCCTGCTGCAGCCAAATCTTTCACTGCCGCCACTGTCACAATGAGTCCACGGTACCCAAACTCCCCCCTGCTTCAGCCGCTAAGTTCTCTACTTGCTGCTGCCTGTTTTAATACATATGTATATTTTGGCATTTGGATCTTTGCTCACAGAAGGACAGTCATGCAATGTGCCGGTTTGAAGTTGAAACCGTGAGTTTCGGATTACTGAACATTTCTCCGAGTAGGTTTTGTGCACTTTCTCTTCTTCATCCATAAACTCCGGTGGATTTGCAGGTAATCTGTGCGATTTGTGGCACCGAGCAAAGAGTGAGTGGGGACGAACCTTTCGTCGTGTTTGCCTGGATACAAGTTCACCCTTGTTTGCCATGTTCCACAGGTTGCACAAGCCTGCTCCAACTGTGGGATCAACATGGGAGAGTACTTCTGTGAGATTTGCAAGTTTTATGATGATGATGTATGTAACCTTACTATTCATCGATGGATGATGATTGCGACCTTTCTGATACATGATTTGGTCTTTGCTGATTTACCAGATTGAGAAAGGGCAGTTTCATTGCAATGAGTGTGGAATCTGCAGGTCAGCCATAGCTTCTATGTGTTGTGTTCATTCATACTGAAAGTAACAGGCTAATTCAAGGTGACTGCGTGTCTGAGCAGAGTCGGTGGTAGAGTGAACTTCTTCCATTGCAAGAAATGTGGTGTGCTATTATTATCTTCTCATTCCAAAGTTCTTGCTTATTAGTTTTATGCTGTGTTGCAATCTCCAAATGTGGATCTTATTTTGTTTTGTTACCTCCACCTGATCTGTTGTTATCTATCTGTTATGCCAGATTATGTTGCTTTTCTAACAGTTACACAAGTTTTTGCATCTTCGATAGATACTATAATATCGAACTTACTAGATTGCATCTCAAATCTAAGTAATTTTACCTATTTGTTCAATAATCTGTTAAAACTGAAAAGAACTGCTTAGAACATCTATTACTAGGACAGTAGGTTATATATAAAGATGTAACAATTCTGATTTCAGATAAAGTGGATCGAGTATACAAAGAAGGAAGCTCATATCAGATTCTGTTTTTCAAGCAATTTGAGATTGCTGAATCAATTTATTTTTCTATTAAGTTACTAAATCCTTTTTAAGATAAGTAACATAACATCCTGATGAACATAACATATTAAGAGAAGCTTCATCCAAAGTTGATCAGAAACATTATTCATTTCAACATCAGAACACATTTCATCTAAGAAAGCTTGTTAGTTATGACAGTGTTCATTAAAAGAAACAAATTTTGTGTGAAGAATTGGTTGAATTTTAATTTTTCTGATTTCAGTTCCTTCAAAATTCCTATGTTCCTTCAGTATCAAATTCTCTGTCGATATGTTATGTAGGATCCTGCTACTCTAATAGCTTGCTCAACAAGCATTCATGTGTGGAGAACTCAATGCGGCACCACTGTTCGATCTGTTACGAGGTCTGTAATGATGCCATACTTAATAAGGTTTCTGAAACGATGTCTAATGGTTGGGAACTTGATGCAGTATCTTTTTGACTCACTGAAAGAGACAACTGTTCTCCAGTGTGGGCACACTATGCATTCAGACTGTCTCAATGAAATGTTGAAGCATGAAAAGTAAACATCAATGTTTCTGAACACTACTTACTTTAGGTATCTGTTCATCTTTACCATTTGAAAATCTGAACTCGTTTTCATTATCCGGATGTAGATATAGCTGCCCAATATGCTCCAAGTCAATAATGGACATGTCAAGTATCTGGAAGAAGTTGGATGAGGAGGTAAGAGAAAAATGTATTGTCGATTTCTTGTTTCACCAGAGAGATCCTTTTAGTAAGTTTTACGCCTTGGTATTTGGTTTACTCTCAAAGTTAGTAATGAATGATCTAAAGTTCTCTTTTTTGCAGATAGAAGCAACAAAGATGCTAGAGAATTACAGATCAAGAAAGGTTATATATTGCTGTTTCTACAAACTATTCCTGATGATGACTCCATCATTCTGAACATTTTTTGTTCTCTGGAAATTTTGAACTTTATCGTACTTGATACACGATTAGATTCCACTTCATACTCAACTTTTGTTCAAGAATTGAGATCGATGATTAGGAATGAATAAAGTTTTCTAAATTGCTCTTCTAAACAGATGAACGCTAATTTAATTTGCAGTGATTTTGTAGGTATGGATCCTCTGCAATGACTGCAATGACACTACTGAAGTCATCTACCACTTCATCGGCCAGAAATGCTCTCATTGCCACTCCTATAACACTCGCAAGACTTCAGCTCCTGTAATTCCTCAATGAATGATCTATTGATGTATGCACCTACAATTATGGATGTCTTGGTTTTGAAGTTTGAACTACACCTAAAAAGTAGAGTCACAAACAAAGCAAGCCATTCTGAAGGGCATGCATTCAGATCACTCTCTCTGATTCTTATAATGACTTGCCCTTCTTTGTTATCATGTATCCCTGTTTTATACAATGAAGAAATGTTAGTGTGGTTGTTTATCATTCGGAGTGATTCAATCTTGTTGATTGTATACTTTTTCCAAACAAACTTAGTTATTATGGAAGTAGGCAATTGGTCTAAATTAGAAAAGGCCCAATATAAAGGAGTGTTTGTTTTTGTTCTGGTTGGATGTTGTGGACAGTCAAGCCACCAATCAGCAAAGCGTTCGATTTATGTGATCGAGACCTTACTTCTGTCGGCGAAGGGACCTGAAAGTAGGCTGAGCAAGAGGGTTCGACTGGCACCGGACATTCTCGGCAGACCACTTCGACGCTTAAGTTAGTATCCATGGGAGAAAATGAAGATGTAGAAGAAGAAGAAGTGTATGAAGTAGTTGACAGTTATTGAGAGAGTTTCTTATACATGTTGAAGGGCTTCTATACTTACGGGAAAGACATCTCCATGTCGACTCAAGAGAAGATTTCTGTCAGGGACGAGGAGATCAATTTTGACGATTGCTGACATGGGGTCTCGATATCAGACATTTGGGTCACTAGGTCTGCCAACCTCGTAACCGTCTTATGGCTTGGCAATCGCTGATTATTCTTACCTTTTGACTGTATGCATAGGTACAAGGGTATCTAGAGAACTAGGTCTGACAATCTCATAACCGCCCTAACCCTTTGACAGATACCGCACGCTTGGGGATTTTGACAGTTTTTTTGTAAGACAGAGGGTGGTGGCCAAGATAGGCACAAAAAGACTGAGGGGTCGTGTGGGTGAGAGGCCAAGAGAGATGGAGTGGGCGAGAAACTGAGTGGGCGAGTGACCAAGTGAGATGGAGTGATCAAATGATCGAGAGACCGAGTGAGATAGAATGGGCGAGTGAACGAGAGGCCAAGTGGGATGGAGTGGCCGAGTGGCCACTCGACCAAGTGGCCGAGTGGCCCAATGGAGGCCGAGTGACCCAATGGTCGAGAGAGACGGAGTGGCCGAGTGACCCAATGGTCGAGAGAGACGGAGTGATTGAGTGGCTGAGAGAGACGGAGTGGTTGAGTGACCGAATGACCGAATAAGACGGAGTGACCAAGAAGTCGAGTGACCAAGTGAGACGGTTGAGTAGCCAAGATCGAGATGGTCGAGACCAAGAGGGTCGAGTCTCAAAGTGACAGTTTATTCATTATTGACTATTGACTCTTTAATTTAATACATCAACTTTGTTGGGTTGCAAGGGTGCAAACATAGTCCCACATCTAAAACACATGGGAAAGATCATGAGTTTAAAAGGATGGAAAGTATCTCCATTGGCATGAGGTCTTTTGGGGAGAGCCCAAGAACAAAACCATGAGGGCTTAGGCCCAAAATGAACAATATCATGCCATTGTGGAGATGTGGACATTCTTTAGACCCAACAATTGGTATCAGAGCAAGGCCGCTCTTCACCGGACTAACCGCCGGATGAGCCATGATCCAGATCTAACCATGTGGGGACCCTCGGGGAAAACAAAGGAAGTAGGGGAGGCTCGAACCATGAGAGACATGACAGCCGGACCATGAGGGACATGGCAGCGGGACCATGAGAAATGGCAGCGGGACCATGAGAAATGGTAGCGGAGCTTCCAGTGGTCCTTTGTTTGAGGAGGGGATTGTTGGGTTGCAAGGGTGCAAACATAGTCCCACATCTAAAACACATGAGAAAGATCATGAGTTTAAAAGGATGGAAAGTATCTCCATTGGCATGAGGCCTTTTGGGGAGAGCCCAAGAACAAAGCCATGAGGGCTTAAGCCCAAAGTGGATAATATCATGTCATTGTGGAGATACAGACAGCCCAATTGGGACCCAACAAACTTCCCTCTTGACTACCTCTGTCATGTAAGACTAATCAGAATCCGCCACATCAATTTTTAAATTTATATTAATTTGAATTCACATAGCAATTTTATCTAAAACTATTACATAAACTTAAAATATATATGTAAAATTGAAAAACAAATTAAGACATATGAGTCTACACGGTCTAGAGAACACAGAGAAAATTATTTATCTATCACAACTTTATTAAAAATGATATGTACTTATTAATTGATTCGCCATAAAATATTTTATGCTGAGTTGAAGATATAATTATTGTTCCCGGGACATAGTTGAGGTGGTTACGATGGAACAAACTTGTTGAAGTGAGGCAAGAATCAAATCTCGATGAAGCTCTCACAAATAGTCATGGGCCCGACCTATGGAGTCGCTAGGGTAAGAATAAAATTATTTTTGAAAGATAATGAAATGATAGGATCTACAATTCATCCCTTCAAAATATTAGATTTATATATATTAATTTATCAAGAATTTATAATTATTTCTTTCATTGTTATTAAATTTTATATTGACAAGACATACGTAGCTTTATGAGATTACGTAGCCTTTGAAAGTACACAATAGAATTAATTAAGTAATCAAATTAATACAAACTTTGGACGTATCTCTTAGTCGGAGTCACAGACTATTATTACATCGATCGTCATCGTCCAATCAGTAGCATCAACACATAACAAATTTAATATTAAAAAAAAAACAAGTTGAATTTTATATGCACACACATCATTTTGGAAGAACGCAAATATACATCCTGATTTCATTAATCAGTAGCTAGCAGTACAATGACATATAATATTGCTCCATTACACTAAAAGCAGGGTCCAAGGAATTCCTTGTTTTTTCTCCCTTTTGTCAGAAAGCTTCAAGACATTTTCCAACTGTTCATCAAGTTACAGCCTTACTTTTCTAGAAGTGATATATATGACTGCTACTGAATTTGTCTCGGCAAAATTTCAATAGATGATTGATCGATCATGTTATTGCATGTTTAGAGTGCCATTTCCATGACATCGAACCATTAATCAAGCAAGGTTAATTACGTTGCTGCATGCCCTGCAGAGTTACTTAGCTTCCTACTACGTACGTACCTCGAATACCGAGTAGTTCTGCTCCTGTACATGATTAATTAGCTAGCTCTCACTACAACGACGAGGAGGAGGATCGCAGTGGCTTTCGAAAGATTCTCTGTCCAGGAGCGAGAATGGCCAAGGGATCATATGTGCGTTTTCTATGGCCAAACGTCTTCCATCTGTCACCGTAGTGCCCGTTCCACTCTTCCTGTGAGGTATAGTATGGCAAGTACTGTTTCATTTTGATTCCTGCCTTGTTGCAGAAGTCTACGATCTCAGTATTCTGTTTCAGTGCTCGCTCTAAGCTGTCATGCGATGGCGCTGAAGACAGCAACGCCACCAGGTAGAAGATCTCCTCGTCTGGTATCACTGCTGACGTTCTGTTATCCCATCTGCATGCACCCGGCCGGCCGGCCACCATTAAAGTTAAAGTAAATGGCGATATATCGACTTAATTAGGTACGTAGTGTAGCTGCTTACTTGGATCGATTAAGTGGATACAGGAGAATGGGGCCATTGTTGCTGTCTGTGAGAATTTTGCCAAAGACTTCCTCTGCAAACTCTTTGATTCTGGTTCGTGGAATGAAGAGGTTGAGCCATGGATGTGGGATCTCCCACAGACCTTTGGACCTCAGCTTCACTTCCGACGCATGGACTCTATCCAAGAACTCCAAATAGGAGACCTCCGATTGGAAAAGCGTGGACGGTATGTATCTCAGCTTCGACAAAAGATGTTCGACTTCCTGTAATTAATTAATCAACGATTAATTAAAGCATGCAAGCTGAAGATTGCAATTGATTGTGTGTGTATGCATGTATACCTGGTTCATGCTCTCAGCTTCATGTCGGTTGAAGTTTTTAGTCATCTCGAGGCAGAATAAGATCTTGCCATCGGAATCGAATTGGCTTGCTCGGGCAGGATCCTGTGGGTCGAATGATGATCTCCAGTTGTTGAGAAGTCCTGTTCTATTGATGATGACGAAGCCTTCGATGTAGTCGAAGGTCTGCTTTGCCGATATCAGCATTTCCTGGTCCTCGGTGAAGCTAGCGAAGTCAGAGTACAATACTCTAATCCATCTCACCTGCAACGACGACATGCATGCACTTAATTTCATGCTGATCAGTATGATCTCCAGTAATTACATGCTCATTCGGATTTGCTTACCATCTCTGGAGCTGGTTCCAGTGCAATCTGAGCTCTGGTAATGATTCCGAACTGGCCCAGACCTCCGAGAGCAGCGTGGAAGAGATCAGCATTCTCTTCCTCGGAGCAATTCATCACCTCTCCTTTGCCTGCGTCCGACGTACATATATCGTTATACGTAATTTGGATGTAAAATTCGATGACAATCAGAACCAACCTGTGACGATCTCGAGTTGGTTGACATTGCTGATCTGGGGGCCGTGCCGGAAAGCTTGGCCACTGATTCCGGCGTTGGATAGCGTTCCTCCAACAGTGAGGCGGAGGTAGTCGGTCCACGACTTGGGCGCTAGCCCGTGCTTCAAACACTCTTCCAGCACATTAATCCACAGCTCTCCTCCGGAGGCGTCCGCGTAAGGCTGCTCTCCGTGATGCGACACCCGCGTCCCGCCGCCGAGCGACTCCATTCGCACCACGATCCCCCCGTCGGCCTGCGCCTGACCTCGAAGAGAATGCCCATGCCCGCGGGCCGCCACCGTCAGCTTCGAGCTCGGCCCCAGCCGGAACACGTGCCGAACAGTCGAAGCGACGTCGGAGACGGACGCCGGGCGCACCACCGCCGCCGGCAATACCCGGTCTCTGTTCCCGAAGTCCTTGGCGGCTTGGGGCCCGTCGTCGAAGCTCAATTTACCTTCGAGGCGGAGGGCCTCGAGCGGCGAGGGTAAGACGACAGGGTCGGAGACGTGCATGGTAACGCTGCCAAGGACCACGACGACAAATAGCTGAATGAAACAGCTTTGCATGGCCATTAATTACCAAATATGATATCAGGAAATCAGAGTCTGAAAGGAAAGAGAAAAAAGGGGTATCAGTGAGAGAGGTAGTAGAGCAGAGAACATGGCAACGAAGGCGAAGCGAGGGAGATATAAATAAAGGCAGAGTAGCCGAGTGTTGGTGGATTGGTCTACGTACCATTGTTCGATTCACTGTCTGCTGGGAATCGTAAGAAGACTGACTACCAATTGGATTCCATTGTGTTAAAGATTTCCCCTCGTATCAAACTTAGATTTTATTCCTGGTCGCGGTGCAGTGGTCGTTTTTGGTCGTCTCTGTTGTTAGGAAGTGGTGTGTGCGCGTTGCGGTGAAGTGATAGCATGATGGCGATGTATATACAAAGACAAGCAGAGCTCACAGATAGACTATTTCAAAGCGTCGTCCCCCCGTTCAATTCCACATCCGCAGTCAGTCAGTCAGTCAGACTCTCCTTGCCGCTCATCGACACGCATTCCAGCACGCCAATCATAAGATTTCAAACGCTCGTTCCTGCTGACTAGGCCCTGGCCTCGTTGTCGGCCTCGGCCTTGTCGGCGGCCCCGGTCGGATGAATCTGTAAATCGTGGCGGCACGAACGAGCGGAGGATGGGCCTGGGCTCGCTCGTAGCATCCTCACCAATCAACCGTACTGAAACTTTAGTTTGGATTCATTCTCAACAATCGTTCCTCCCCTCCGGCAAAACACAACAGATAACTGAGCTGAGCTGAGGAGCTGCGAGGAGGAGGAGGAGGAGGCTATAAAGTGGCCCTAGCTATGGCGAAAGTGGCAATACAGCCCTAGCTATGGCAACTGTGAAAGTAAAACGATCCATTTTTTACTAGTTTTTTTGCCAAACTTAAACATACTGTTCTTCTTCTCGTAAAGGAAGGTCCAAATTAGGTAGGATTCTTACTGATCACGGGGGGCCACGAGCCACTCACGTAGTGCTGTTCGACTCATGGAGTCGATAGTCTGCAGGCGATCTAGCAAACTGTGGCCTTAGCAAAGCGGTGTGTTGTTTAGCAGGCTCATGCCGTTGTAGGCTTCCCTGGCGACAAAGAAGAGAAAGGGAGGGCATTTGGCCGTGATTTGTCTCTTTACGATTAACAAATATTCTCACCAGCAGCGAGGGAGGGGCAGCCGAGTGCAGAGAAAAGTTGCAACAGCGGAAGAGGACCCCACTCGATGTGGGCCATGGTTTAATGGAAAAAAGGGGAGGAGGGGATGAGTGGGGAAATGCGTGCTCATATTGGTCGGCCATCAGAAGCGTGAGGCGGTCAAATGTGGGCTGTCAGTGGGTTTGGTGAATGGGAACGGTCGTGGCTCGAGCTTTGACCCGGCCTGGACCGAGGAGTACCATCTGCCCGAATATGGGTGGTCCTCTCCTCTCCCTATCTATCTCCCTCCCAATAATGATTCACATTAATCTCTGAAATATATTTAAATTTCGTCTAAGATATATTATATATAAAAATTTTAAATTTACATGTAAATGAAATTGTTTTATAAAATTTAAAATTTAAAATTAATCAATTGAATATATAAAATAATAATAATAATAATAATAATAATAAAATTAGACAATTTCGATTTTGTTCGTTGTTGATTCTTTAATTTTTAAATGGCAAAAAGGTTCCTTCTAGATTTATTGAACGCAGTACTTATGAGTTATCATTTTAAATATGTATGCGAGTGTAAGAAATTAAGTGGATGGATGAATTGGACTAGTCGATCTCAGTGACGAATTTATTGGGTCAATTGAGTTGGGTAGGTGGGTTGATTGGACTTATGCGGTTGGGAGAAAGGATTGATTATACAACTTTAGTTATTAAAATAATAATAAGATAGATTCTTACGTAAAAAGATAGAATTTATTCCAGCAGTCTCGTATGATTGATCCCATGACTATCTATGAGGAGGTAAATCGAAAAACTACAGTTGACCATGACGGATGATGGTATTGTTTCGGATTCGTCAAGAGTAATAAGATAGATTCTGATCCGGCGAGATTATTTCATAGTGACGTGGATGATGAGTAAGATCCGGAGATAATATCTGGCAATGACGTAGACCAAGGGTAAAGAGATCCCGAACTGTCGAGGGCATAACAAAGGCAAAATAGAGCTGATCTCTCTAAGAGGATAGCAAACTCCTCAATATAATATCTGAGGTACTCCTAACCTTCATCCAAAATGTCCCGACCTCTTCTCCTCCTAGGTTCAATACTCTCGCCCCAAGCCAACTGCCGACCTCATCAAAAGAACGGCACGTACCTTGGTATGACAGATGAGCTCTTCGTAGCTTAGATTTATAAACTACAATTCCCCATAATAATAGAGTACACACCTTATCGGCCGACCTTATTATCAGGACAGATACCTTCCCCATCTCTCTCCACGAAGCCCGATCTTTTACAAGTAATCCATTGCTAATCTCATTGAGAGGTCGGTGCCAGATTTTAAGATATAGACCGAGCTCTTCTGGACCTCGCGGCACATAACCCAAGTACCTATGATCCAGCAAACTTCATATATCAGCCTCATTAGAAGGTTGTCGTGGGCCACAATACTTAGAACAATAATATATAGATTCCATCCTCTTACAACAAGCCTAGCAAAGTCCCGGCATCACATGCCGACCTTATGACATGGTCCTGGTATCACATACCGACCTCATGACTTGGTCCTGGTATTACATGACATGGTTCCGACATCTGCCGACCTCATGACATGGTCTTGGCATCACATGTATGCCCTTATGATCCGGATTCTATCCGCTCTGATCATGTATATGAATTATGAGCATCGCACATAAAAAAACTTTTGTACATATATTGTTGTATTCATATGACCTCTGCGGAAAGTAAATTTTAAGCACGAATGCTTTATGATGACCTCGGAGCCTTCTGACCTCTTCATATAAACATGATTATTCATAGCATAACTTAAGTACATAAAACATCTCATAGCATATACTTGATTAAACCTCATTAATGTATGAACCATGGATCATTCTTAACATTTCTTGAGCATACTTTCATAAATTTCATCTCTATATGATCACCATGCCACATCATATACTTAACCATAATCACTTCAAAATTTTGGGCGTCCCCTGGCTTGAGGGGCGGCGTGCACATTCATTCCAAGTCAGAATCTAAATCGCATGATACTTCTACTATCCTTCAACCTAGCTAGGTCCCGGTAGCAAACCTCAAGCCTATCTTGCCCATTAAGAAATTCCTTTAACATTAGGTCTACTATCCGACCCCTTGGATCCCTTTCAGGATCTGGTACTTGCTTGCATTTTAACACCATACATGCATTCTTTTCTTTTCATTTGGTTTTTCCATTTTTAACATATACATTATAACGAATATAGCATACATGATTCCTTTTCTTTCATAGTGAATGTTCTTGGACATTCCATTATCCTTAAATTAATTCACATTTAACATTTATCATGCATAACATTAACATATCATGGTTAAAACTCAACCATAAATCCATCAGGCCTCATGAAAAAAAAAACCTTAACTTCATTGTTCATAAGCCATGGTTAGCATATCCTTATACAATGACTATCCTTTACCATGTTATCACTTAATACATATCTTAACATCAAGTCATTTTATATTAACATCAGAAAATATTCCCGACCTCATCCTAGGATTTGTCAAATCCTTATAGGGTCTCATCTAACGGTCTAAACCCTAATATCTTCCATTACGTCAGATTCGATCACATGCCGACCTCATGACCCTAATTTTCATAATAACCTTCAATTCAGATGGTCCGCGGTCTTATTCTCATCATGTAATCGAACGATAGATCAATTACTCTTTATCTTAATCGATCCAAGGATCGCAACTTATCATAATACCTCTTTCTTCCTTCTTATTCGGTTATAACAGTGAGATTGTAATCCATTAACTCGATTACCACTCACTGTCGATCAGAACTAATCTCATTTAATCGGTTGAGATCGATTATCCACGGCTTCGTAATCGATCATCCGGTCGATTACATCCTTTTCGACATACCGATGACAAAACTTAACCATAATTCCTACATTTCATGCATACATATTATCACTCAACCTTATACAACTTATACATAATCCTTATAAGCTCTTGAGAGGGGATCTTACTGTTCTTGAGTCCTTAAACTTTAAGATGTAGCCCTTTGCTCTCCTTGATCTTTCTCCCGTTCTCCCTAGTAATACCTCCTAGCCTTTACCCCTTGTCCTCTACCTTTGGA
Source organism: Curcuma longa (assembly GCF_044706935.1). Lineage (NCBI taxonomy): Eukaryota > Viridiplantae > Streptophyta > Magnoliopsida > Zingiberales > Zingiberaceae > Curcuma > Curcuma longa. Next base: position 9,580,236 of record NC_133877.1, on the reverse strand, counting down.
CGCTTGCTTGATGGTGGAGACCTCCCCCTTTCGGCCACAAAGCAATAATTACTAAGTATAGGTGCCCATTTATTACATTGGGATTAAGGTGCATAATCATAATAACAGAGGTCTTGTTCAATTTGCGAGTCAGTGTAAATTGGAACTTGGTCCCGAATTTTCACTACAACCGTTCCCATTTGATTTGTCCAAAGTCATCTTGGTTGTGAGCCTTAGTTTATAATTCACAAGCATCAAAATACACTATTGCCCATGAGCCGACATGGTCCTGGCATCACATGCCAATCTCATGACTTGGTCTCATCACATGCCGACCTCATGACATTGTCCCGGCATCACATGCCGACCTCATGACATGGTCCTGGTATCACATACCGACCTCATGACTTGGTCCTGGCATCACATGCCGACATGCTATCCCGGCATCACATGCCGACCTCATGACCTGGTCCTGAGCTAACCCTTGATCTAGTCTTCACCTCGGGAATAAACCGTGGGACCTAATCCCCGCATAACACCATGAGCTTAGCCAACCGTTTCAGACAACTTGATAATTCATATTAAGAGCTCAACCAGCGCTGGGGTCCATGAACAGATACGTGCCAAGAGCTCGGCAGGTCACTTCCCTCAGCTATGACGCACACAGAGAGCTTAAAGCATACCTAGCTCAGCTCATCGACCCGTCTAAGCTTACGATATACCTGCACATCCTGGCCACTCATGCAAATCGGTCATTTCTGACCTCAGGTAGCTGGACAGATGTCAACAGATCATCACACTGACCTTTTCATCAAATTTAGCAACTTATCTGTAAGGATTAGGGTATAGACCAAGTCCTCCTACTTGGTCCCGCACGATCCCAGCCATCCAGAGAAGATAACCGACGTTGCTAAACCATCAGATGCGCGGAATCTGTCACAAGATCGATCCGACGATCTCGCCTCCACCACCAATTGTAAACAAAGAGATCCAAGGATATCGCTCCAGCCACCTCTATATAAACCCCACAGGTATGCCAATCAACCGGAGGGGAATTCTCTCTACACGCATTACCACTTCATTTTTTCTCTGTCCCTGATTTGAGCGTCGGAGTGGCCACGCCGGGATTCCCGGCGCTTTGCTAATCCGTTCGTTCAGTGTTTGCTTCTTCAGGCCCTTCTTGTCGACATGGAACTGCCGGTTGACGCAACCATATATTGTCTGGTGGCGTGACTATCATCGACAAGGAGCTGAACAGATTCTAAATTCAATTTTGTTTCATTTTGTTTTGTTAGATCCTTAATTCAATATTAGGTTTATATATAAAATGGAGGGTATCCAAGTCATTTCTTGACGGTTTGATTTGATTCCCAAACACTTTACATCCTTGAGCACTCCACCAATCAGACTTGATTCCCAAACACTTTACATTCCCAGGTACTTTGTCCGTCAGTTTTGATTTTTGAGTACCAATTAGCGTCATTTAAAGGGCAACCTTGAGTACTAGAAGTTGATATCCTTGAGCACCAACGAGCGATTTCAAAAAGAGCATTCCCGAGCACCAACTAATAGAAGTTCTCGAGAACTTGTGGTCATCTCCATATTTACATGATCAAGTGATAAAGCAGATCGGTATGCTCGAACACTAGTCCTCACTCGGGGATACATTAACCGTGACCGAATCTGATCCCCTGATAGCACAACAGGCTAATGGTTGATGAACATGTGACCATCTTATAAGGAAATATCTATAACGGTGGTGAGATATGATCCCTTAATCACACAGTAGACATATAGTTAACGGACACGTGGCCTATTATAAGGAAATGCTTGTAACGATGATCGAGCCCTCTAACCAACCTCCACTATGAAAACAACAAATCCTACGTGGAGATTCTATTTTCGCCAACTATATAAGCATCAGAGAAGGAGAAAAAGAGATATGATTTTCTCGCCAGCAAAGATGATTATTTTCCACTAATCTTTTCTATAGTTTTTCTTTGTCTTCTTTGGATCTTGCATCTCTGTAGGATCTCTGTCTTCTTCCTTGTGATATTGACTTGAGTGTCGGAGTGGTCATAGTCGGTAGAACCGATCAAACCTAATGTTCACTACATTCTCAGGCTATCAGACTTTGGGACTTATAGAAGGTGGACGTAGCTTTTTATAAAGGAGAAGCCCGAGCAAGTGAAAATGACACTATTAAATTATCGTTGTTTGTGGAATATTTCTACAAAAAGTCACGATGGTTCAAACTAGAAGAACTACGATAGAACCATAGTTGGAAAGTTTGTCTGAGTCATCTCAACCTCTTTTACCTATGTCATGGAGAGCATTGAAGATCCAATCGCTCGGGAAAATCTTTCTCATCTTGTGGCTACCATTGTCAAAGAAACCTTACAACAAGAGAGAACTCCCTAGGCTCTAGATGTAAAGGAAGTGGCCCCTATTGGGCATGCCGTTGCACTAGCGCATATGGTGTAAAGTTCTAGCGGGGATTCTTCTATGTATCACCCCGAAAAATGACCAATCAATGATGCTTCGATCTTACCGATACCAATAATCTATCACCTTGACAACCTCTCACTTGGCGATGAACCTGTCAAACCTTTGTTCCCGAAAGGGTGGTTGCTCGACAAATGTCTTTCTCTGAGGGTATCTTGAAGGAAGAATTACTCAGACATTTTTTATCATCACATATTCTTGAGTATAATGGTTCTTTTGATCTTGATGACCACTTATGTCAATTTGAAAATGTTGCTTTACTACATTAATATACCGAGGGAATCAAGTATCGTGTTTTCCTCACAACTCTAATTAGGTCTTCTCAACAGTGGTTTAGCACGTTGTGACCTAAAATTGTCCATTCTTTTTGATGACTTCGTGACATTATTCTTATGACATTTTTTTAGTTCCAAGAGGTATGCACCCACTCCGCTTAACTTATTCAATCTTAAGCAAAAGCCTCAGGAAACCTTGTATCAATACATTCAACGGTTTCCTCGTGCGTGGGAGATTCCCTCAGTTGTACTCGAAATTTTGACGAGCGCTTTTGCCCAAGGACTTAGAGAAGAAGATTTTTTTTGCTCTCTGTCAAAGAAGTCACCAATAGATTATGATACGCTTTTCACACGGGCTGAAAAATATATCAATATAGAGAAAGCTCAACAAGCTTAACAAGAACAAAGAGGGCCTCGACTAGTCGAAGCTCCAACATGCCAACCTGAACCACGACCCCTTCCTCGACCTATCCAGCATGTCCAACAAAGATACAACTCTATACCAGTCTTTTACAATTTTCTAAGGAGAGGATTATACAGATCTGTGAGGAGAATCAACTCCTAAGGCGACTTGTACGTTTTGAACAAGGGCCTCAAAGGTGACCTACCCTACTTTTTGTGATTTTCACCAGGAATATAGGCAAACAACCCATAATTGTCAGGGATTAGCTAGAGTGGAGTTGGAGAGGGTTATCGAGACCTACCCTCACATGAAAAATATATTAACCAACTCGGCTCCTTATCAAAATAGACAATCTCCTCGTTACCCTCCAAGACATAATCGCCAGGTCCTCCACATCCTCGTCTATTTGGGGAATGATTAACATGATCTTTAGAGGAGCTACTATGGTGATTCCAATCAATCTTGAAAAGGTACAATCAAGAGGAATGCATGACTATTCACGTGCTCGAGGTGGAGGTCGAGCCCATCTTAGGGTTTGGTCCTAGTGACCTAGAAGGCATCACCATCCCACACAATAATACCTTGGTAACAAGCAAAATTGTATCAAATTATGATGTTGCTAGAGTATTTGTTGATACAGGCAACTCGATCAACATTCTCTATTGGTCGGTGTTAGAACAAATGGAGATCAAGGTGGATGATCTCTAATCTATCATCACTTCCTTATTTGATTTTTCTAAACATGAGGTGCGACCACTTGAACGATTAAACTGCCTCTCTCTCTCTGCACTTGGAAGAGTCATGGAGAAAAATTACTTTGGCTACCTTCACCATGGTAGATGCACTCTCCTCCTACAACATTATTTTGGACCGATTAGCTCTCAGTACTCTCCAAGTCGTTGCTTCCCCATATCACCAGAAGATCAAGTTTCCTATCGGCAATGCGGTCAGATAAGTCCGGGGGGATCAACAAGTATCTCGAAAATGTTATGTTAAAACTATTTGGGCAGAACAAAGAATGAGTAATCAAGGAGTGGGATTAGATGGGCAAAATCAACCGATGGAAGGGATATATGCCATTAAGGAGGGATAATCTTCACTGGTATTTGAGCTAGAAGTTGAGGCAATCAAGATAGTTCTTGCCCATCAGATAGTTCTGACCAACCTGAAGACCTTAGTTATTGTTTGTCTTACTAGAAACACAAATATCTTCGCTTGGACACCAAAAGATTTGGTTGGGGCTGAGCAAGAGGTGATGGAGCATCGATTGCAAATCATGCCCAATGTCTGCCTAGTCAAGTAGAAGTGACTACACTTTAGCCTGGAAAATAATAAGGTTATCCAGGAAGAGGTACACAAACTCTTGGATGCCAGACATATTAGGGAAGTGCAGTATCCAAACTAGTTGTCTAACATAGTATTGGTGCCAAAGCCATTTAGGAAATGATGTGTCTGTGTAGACTTTCGGGACCTGAACAAAGCTTGCCTTAAATATTGCTATATACCCTCTACTCCATATCAATCAACTAGTGAATTCAATAATTGGACACCAATACATTTTCATGATGGACACATATCAAGGATATCATCAAATCCCTTTAGCCAAAATGGATGTGGATGCAGAAGTGATCACATGAAGTATTGTTGATGTGGCGGCTATAGGAAAGGAAGTGTATTCCTAAGAATTGTAAAGTGGAGTCTCACTTGCACTCATAAGAACCAATGTTAGATAACACGGGTTTGTTTCTTAAGTCACTAGAAGTACATGAATAATAGAAGAAAACTAAAAATGCATTATTGTTAAATGATGCACATACGTGAGCATTTATAAGTAGGAGGTTAAAGAATATTTGCAAAGATGTGTCCATTATCTCTAGAAAATTTGGGGTTGTTCTAATGTTTTTGCCATTAGTTTTAATTTAATGTCAATTTAATATTGTATATTTTATTAATGTTAAATGTGTTGGTGCAACAAGCACTAGATCTTTTCTAGGGTTTCGATGTTTGACAATACACTTAAGTCTGGTCAGTTTGACCAAGGGTTGATCCAAACAGGACTTGATGTTTGGATGTGTGGAAGTAAGTGAAGTCTAGTCAGATGACTAGCGAGAAGACTTAGTTGGTTAGACTAGGTAGTGGAAGTCCTAATCTGGAAGATTGGGTAAGGGAAGTCCTGGTAAGTGAAGCTAGGCAAAGGAAAGTCCTAGTTGCGGCTAGGCATGAGCAAGTCCTGATTTGGAGGATCAGGCGAAAATCTTGGCAGAGTCGAAGTACTAGGTGAAGTCTGGGCTAATCTGGAGGGCCGAATCGCAGCAGAAGTCTGGACTGATTTGGAGAACCGAATCGCAGCGGAAGTCTGGGCTGATGTGGAGGATCGAGTCGCAGCAGAAGTCTGGGCTGGTCAGAGAGGACCGAGCCACAGCACAAATCCTAGGGGTTGAGGACAGAGCCGAGCAAAAGTCTAACAAGTCTGGAGGACTTGGTTGACACAAATTTTCCTAAGTGGAGTGGGTAAGGGCGCGTTCCTGGAGTGGAACAGGAGGCGTCAGACTAACTCAGGATTTCGGTAGGAATCCGAAGTTAGACCCACAAGGTAATACTTAGAATTGTTTGTATATTTGCATGCTTGTCTTGCAGGAACAAGGAGTTGGAAGCAACATGAAGAAAGCATAAGTGTAGCAAACAAAGTAAAGCCAAAACAACCAATCTAGGGGATCCTGTCGACTAGAACTTGAATCCAGTCGACTGAAGATCCAGTCGATTGGAACTGAAATCTAGTCGACAGGAGAGTGGATAATCGCAGCGTAGAGAAAGCGGATCGAAGACTCAAGGCTGGAGTCGACTCAGATTCAGCCGAGTCGACTTAGGCGGGGGATAACGAGTATGGAAGAAGTTTTATCTGTCACATCAGCTGGAGTCGACTCGGGTAACATTGGAGTCGACTCAAGAGCAGTATAAAAGGAGGTTAACGTGCAGAAGCATTCAATTCAAGCCAAAAAGTTCCCATATTCAATTAGTGGTGCTTCTGAACGCGAACGGGGCCAGACACTTGCAACCGGGGAATATCCAGGAGGAGTGCGGGACGCTCAGGACTTCCAGATCGGCAGTACTTGTTTGGTTAATTTCTTACTGTCTATTATTATATTCTGTTCTTTATTCTTTACAGCTGTAAGACGAGTTTCTCCGCCTCTGAACACGGTTCGGAAAGGAGACCACTAGTGGACGGACGCCTCCCGTACTTAGGCCTTGGACGTACTAATCCTGGAGGGTTAAGAACTAAGTAAATCCGTGAGTCCCCTTTGTTTTATTTTCTAATTCCGCTGCTTAGTATTTTGTTAAAAATCGAACGAACTTGAAAAAGTGAGACACGCTATTCACCCTCCCTCTAGTGTGTCACATCGATCCTATAAAATGTTCGACTATTATTAGCCATTTTAATGATGATAGTGGAGAGACCATTACAAGAAGTATAAGCCAACATTTGCTATTAATTAGCTGATAACAACATGAATATCAACTCTATATAAAGAAGACCTATAAATGGTCTATGGATGTAGCCTACTGAGTTAGGAACAAAGAGCTCAAGAGATAGCTCTAAGCAGAGAGCTTGGAAAACTAAGCTAAGTGGAGAACTCGAGAAATAACTCCAAGTAGAGAGGTTGGGGGATCTAGTGAGTGGAGATCTCTAGAGAACAAGCTCCTTATAGTTGGTGGTGTGCTCTTGTTGACCTCCAAAAGTACCTTGAACTTCTACTCCATGACCTATGACCTTTCGGTAGATCACTCTAAGAAACCCATTAATTTTCTCCTTCTCTAAAACCTTCTACAAGTAGAGAAATTACTTTTAATAATTTGATTATAAAAGTGTGAAAGAAAAATTACAATAAGTGGAGAAAATAACTTTAGAGTGGAGAATTTAGTAGAGTATAGCTTTGTTCTAAGTTGAATGATTTTTTTTAATAACTTATAGGTCTTTTTAGTATCATCTAGTTAGCCCCATTGTCAATTAATTATTTTTCAACACTAGTCGATTGGTCATTGGTGCTCAATGGCTTTACTTGTCATTTTAATATATTCCTTGTAGTCATCTATCAACTAACTTTAATAGTAGCTCTTGGAAGTAACTGTTATAACGGACTAATAATTTTGTTATAACTAATTATCTATCTATTAATCACCTCAATAAGTCATTAGATGACTATTTTCAAATTTAACTTCTAGAAATGACTATCACACCAAATTAATTATTCCATTGTAACCAATTAACTGCCATTCTAGTCAACTCAAGAGCCACTAGTCAATTGTTCAACAAAGATAATAAAAATAGTATCTCTCTCTGTTCCCTTAGATGAGTCACCTCGATCCTTAGTTGACTTGTTTAAACAGTTGATTGTCACATAGTATTAGTTGATTGATTAATCAATTGACACATTGGTGAATTGAAGGTTTGGGTTGTCTACTGGGTCGACTCAACTATCAATTGATTGGTAATCACAATTCAATTGATTGAAGCATCAATTAAGTTACTTTTAAGGTTTTCATCCAAGCCTATTCCTTAATTTTTTTAATTTTACATGTACACTCATATTCTTCATTATAGAAATAAAATTTACCAAGTCACTTAGAAAACCCTTCTCCAAAACTTTTATTTGGAGTCTTCCTCTCTTTGTGAAGCCTCTAGTATATCTTAACTTGTTTGGACTTTGTCTTGCTAGGCATTTGATCAACCCACACATCTATTGGGATTTCATCTTATTAAACATCTGATCACTTTTATTCTATCAAGATTTTGTTTGGTCATGTGTGACATGCTCCTGCATACATTTATCATAAACTTATCAAATACATGTTCTAACTTAATCTTTTGCTCAATATCAAGACTGATTGTATCAACATCCATTGCAGTGCATGACCTTAACCTATATCAAATATAAAACTAATTTTAACTTAAATCTTTAATTTATTCGAAAATCAAAATTCAAGGCCAAACATCACTATTAAAGGTACAATTGCACTAACAAACTTTACCTAGAGATTAAACCACATAAATTTGCATTGATAGTGAATTTCCAATATAATTTATCACCAAAGACGTCTAGGGATCATGCATGTGAAGAACAAAAATGTGGAGCCAATACATTCAAAGGCCTAAACTTAAGTTGCCGATATCTTCATAAACCATGTCATTGTTTCAACAATTTTAAAATCCAATTCAACATGAAAGATGGAAGATTAATGGAATAAAACTAAGCTTAAACGCTAGAAATGTGGAAAAGTGAAGCTAATACAAACTTAATTTTGATAGTACCAAGGAGTCCATGTTTCACAGAGACAAGTATTACTATTACTGTCATGGAGGTTTAGTCTTAAAGAATGAATTAAGGTGGCGAGTGCAATTGTCTAGAAGATTAACATTTGACTTAACCATGATGTATATACCAAGTTAAATTGCATGAACTCTTTGTTGAAATATAATCAAACCCTCATATTGAAAATTGATTTTATAAAATGAAAGATATCAAGGTCTTTTGGATACAATCCAAAAATAAAATCATGAGAACTTAAGTCTAAAGTAAACGATATCATATCGTTATAGCTAGAGTCTATATATTGATTCTATGTATTCGAACTCTCCTCATTCATTTAGGTAAGGTACATGGATATCAACATCAATCAAGAGTGCAAGAAGCTTCTTGGCGTTGAGCTCCTCAAATCAACGTGTTATGCATGCATGGCTGTATCTTATGGAACAAGCATAGAATCGATCCCAATGGCTTCTTTCCGCGTTGAAATATTCTTTTCTGTCTTCTTTCAGATTTGTCATATATGCTTCTTTTCTAGACGCTTGCTTCAATTCTACCTCTTAACGCGCATACTGTCCACGTGCCTGCCTGTGCATCCAAAAACAAATTACATGCATATTGCATGCGTACGTCAAGGAAGGAAGACGCCATTGTTGCTGGCTGGCTCATGGATATTGGAGCTTTGCCTAACACTATATTCTCTCTTTATTAATGTCACACCATAATCAACTATAAGTTTGACAAAGATGTATGGTGCATGCTGTGGAAGGCAGGGACTAGACGTGAAAAGGGAGAGGTCTAGTTTTATTACTCTCTGCTTCTTTAATTTAATCAGGTGGTGCTGTATGCAGCAGCAGTGGTAATATAATGAAGCCATCTTTTAAATGAGCTTTATTTGCAATCATGGCTTTGTTGGCGATCTGTTTCCCTTTTGTCCGACTGGTCGCTTAGATTTTTCGCTAGCTTTTGCTGGTTGAGATTGGGAGCGAGAGACAGGAACAGGCAGTGGGTGAGTCGAGCTCGTAGGGTTGTGATGATTGTGAAGGTGTAAGTGGCATGCATTAATGATTAAACAAACACATAGATCTAGCTAGCTATATAGGCAGTGCTCATGATGTTGCTGTTTGGAGAATCAGCACCACAGTGTTTTTTTTTCTCCAACTTGGTACCCACATAAGTTGATAATATATATATATATATATCTTCTTAATTTGGTGGGAGCTAGAATGAATTAAGTATATATATGCTTCATTTTATGATGTTTGGTTTGCAATTTGTTATTTGTACGTTGTAGAGAATTAATTAATAATGTTTGCAATGATAAAATATATATATATATATATATATATATATATATATATATATATATATATATATATTCTACTTGGTAAGCCAATTTAACAAAACCATTGGTCTATATGGTTTATTTGCCCAAATCACATGACTACTATGGACTAGTTTTCTCGGTCTAACTCATTTGATCACTCGACCCATCCCTCCTTGCTTGTTTGATGTTAACTAGTGATTAGCCCAACTCACATATATATTCATCTTGATAGAACTTATTGCAACAAAGAATGATTATTCTTGTATATTATCAAATACCTAAACTTTAGTGGAATTAATATTCTAAATTTATTTTCTAACATAAGTATTTATATCAGACTTTATTTGGTTTATATTTATTGGTGCAATCATACCTCAAAATATATATAGAGATTACTAGCTAGTGCAATTATATCCCAACTTGCTTTTGTGAGAGTTAAATCAATGGCTGTGTTTTAAAAATGTTTGGACAATATGTTGATGTAATCATGTTGTGGGCGATATAATTGAGGTGAGTTTAAGTTGAATAAGTCAAGTATATCAAGGCTCGACTGAGTATTTAACATTGGATGAAATCTAAGTGAATCAAAATTGATCAGACTCTAACTAATTATGACCATTCCCTACTATTGCACTTCTTATCTAATTTGCAACCTACATAATCAAAATTGAATAACCAATTAAGTCAAGTGTTATAATTCTCTATTATCAAAAATCTACATTCAGAGCTCTCTTGAAATACTTCAAAATCCTCTTAACTGCAATCAAATGTAATTTTTTGACATAAGATTATTATCTTATACACATATCTATCACAAATAAAAATGTCGAGTTACTAATAGTGAGGCAGAGTATGCTATATATATATAATACTTCTAAAATACTTGAAGTTCACTTGTTTCCCTTTCAAATCACAGTTCATCTTAATTTTTTTTATTAGAGATAACTACCTAACATTTTCTATACTAGATTTTTTAAAAGTTATTTGGCATATTTGATTTTGATGGATATAGATTTTCTTATTAGTTTGTTTGATTTGATGTCCTATGAAGAAGAATAAAGATCAGTGAGTTTTTGAAGTGATTCATGATCAACGAGTCGGTCATAAATTATAAACTAGAAATTAAGATTTTGAATCATGTTACATCTTCTCGTTAACGATTGGTATGCATTGAATTCTTTATGCTTTTATTTTCGCTACATAACATTGTTTAATGACCTTACTAAGGTATTAAGAAGTATTTATGTAATTCTTCTAAGTGTTTATGTTTGACTAAGTGGTTTTAGGTGTTTGATAGAGGGTTTAAGGTAGGTTTGACCTATCTTGTTGACATGTGTATCAAGTATGCAGAGACTTGGAATAGTTTCCCATAAGAACTCAAAATTTTGTGTTACTTGACATGATCAAGTTGTTTGGTTAATTACGGAGGGTTCGATGGCTTGATAGTTGATGCATGTAGGGCATGGTGCATTCAAGGGTCAAAAGGCATAATGCAAGGTTTACTTTTGGCAACTCGAAGAGAGGTGGACATAGGTAAGACATGAAGGATAACATGATGTATCCAAGAGATTGAGGGCTTGACACAAGGTGGAACGAAGAACAATGAAAAGCATCGACCAAAGTTGAAGACCTAGAATCATGAGATCTATGGGAGATTATGAGGGAGTATAAATCTTGAGATTTTCCATTTGGGCAACATCATTTGAGATGATGTGTGTAGCTTGATACATATATATATGTTAGATTACCTAGTACCTTGTATGAAGTCTTTGACCTAGGGACAATAGGTTTGATTGTACTCGACAACTAAGCTTAATTCCTAGACTTTGTGTAGACTTATGGGGGTGTAAATCAAATGAAGGAGGGATCTCCAAGCAAACTCAATTGGTTTGGAGGTTAATCTTAATTATCTAAAAAGTTTAGATGACTCATAAGTCGACTGAACTCTATGTCTTAATAAATATAATATTTTTATTCAAGCAACAATCAATTAGATAAAATTAATAAGTGATTGACTAGGTAGTCGTCATATACACAATGACTATTTTTGCAGGATAATTAAGTCCATTTGAGGCTGATTCAATCACCTTAAGTAGGCAAATTAGAATTGTTGTAGCATCACTTATAAAAGATTTAGGAAGCTTTAAGCTGGCATGGTTCTACCAAATGCACACCTAAACTCATATATTGTTAATTATGCCTATATTGTTCAAAGGTCTCCAGGAGGTTGCAAAGCTTTTAACTCAAGCTTTGTGCAATGCTCTTTTAATTTACTTGGTAAACATTTCATCTCTCATATATAGTTACTAGTAGAACTTTTGTGGGGTATCTCACGAGATGAATCATACGTCGTGAAACAAGAATGAGATGCTCGAACCATGTTATATCGTGTCGGTATAGTTGTTTATTACTTATTTCAATTACATCTATAGATCACACAACTAACCTAACCCACAAGAGCATTCTTAGTAGTGCACTCTTGGGACCTCAAGAAAGACATTCACAGTGAGACCTTAATTACCTACTAGACCAAAGCAAACAATAATAACAGTGTAATTTAATTTGATATCGCCAATTGATGCACTTCAAAGACTATTAATATTCCAAAACTATACTCTTTTTTATCGTATCGTTTGTGTATACACCAATTTGTTTTTCTTTATCTTGTCCCAATTGATATATATATATATATATATCCATTTGTCTACACTTGGATATACTGACTTTCATACATATACAAGATATATAGTTAATGCTACCATGAAATTTGACTTCTCCTGTGAATAAAGAGAATGCTGAAAGCAGAGACGACCAAAGTGGCATAATCTGGCACCACAGCGCGAGCACTTGCACTTGCTGCGTTTGTACGCGGACCTGCACAAGAGAGATCGAAATTTAAGTTTGATCTTCTTCAACTTGTTAAGATCAGTTCAGTTCCTTTTACTTTACCTTGTTCATGAGCCACAAGTGATACAGTGGAATTATTGTTGTTGGCTGTATTGTTCATCATCATCCCACGGCATGTCATGTTCACTATGGCCTGTACCCCTTGCACAAGCCCGGGGCTGTAGAACTGGAAGCTTCTGAAAATGCCGTCGATGCAGGTGGCCGTCAGCATCATTTGCCCGTAACAGGGAGCGCTACAGAGCGTCATCGTCCCGTTACTATTCGCCGTTGAATTGCTCTTCGCCGTCGCATTGCTCTTCCCGTGCGGTTTCGGCTGGATTGTGGTAGAATTACTCATCGTCGTCCCGTTGCTGCTCGAGCTCCCGTTTGTGTTTATTCCCATCGACGTCAGGCAGCTATTGATCACCTGGACTTGACGGCGAGCGACTGTAAAGGCCTAAAATGATGGCGAGGAGCTAGCAAAATTGATTAAGCACACTTACCATTCGGTTATCGAAACAAAGAGCGGCGTTTGCAACAATCTGAATCGGATCTTGTGCTGCATTCAAGTCGTAAATCAGTAGTAATACATATACACAGAAGATCCACAGCAACACACACACATATCTATATACCTCGACAACAGTAGGAAGCTGTGCATAGCAATGCGATAGCGAAGCATACGTGATTTACTGCCGGAGAGTGAGCCATGCATGCAGTTGTAGAGCTCAAGTACCAGTGAAGAACAATATCTATGTTTAAGGAAGAAGAGACAGATAGATAGATATATAGCACCAAAGTCGGCAAATGCTCAGACTGCATTACAGTCTCACCTACTTTAGAGGAGCGTGCTGGTAATTGGACTTTCCTGTCTATGATTGAGGTGATGCTCGATCGATAAAGTGGGTAGGCAATAACTTAGACCTCCATGGTCGTGTTTCATCCAGGTCGATCAGTGTCGCCAGGTCAAGTTTTGATATGGGAGATGGCCAGTTTGGTGTACAAACATTCACCAACTCCATGGCTAGAAAAGTATTGATTTGGAGGATAATCAAACCTAATCTACATAGTTTACTATTGAAAGATCGAGAGAGAATGGAGACAGACTTGTTGGTGTTTTAACATTCATAGGCTATTTAATGGCCACTTGGTGAGAAATGTCAGGAGAGGCTTGCTTAAAGCACAAGTTTTCTGGTTGAAAATTAAACTTTTATTTACTTTCAAATTGTTCATACTGTTCTAGTTAGTTGCTCCCTGATTATTATTAGTAGATCCCTTGTACGATCGATCTCTTGTTTAATACTTATAATCTTGTATGATCTTCAGTCTGATTCATCTCAGCTTGCTTTCTAATTTGTGACAGCTCTGTTTCTGTTTGACAGTGAAAACAAAAACCATCAATGTATTTTGTTATATGTTTAGATTAACTTAACTCTCATATTAACATGAATCATTGGTTATAATAAGAACCTGTTTCGAAGCAATACTAATGTTTTTTTCTACAAAATTATATCGTCCAACTTTGATCGTCTTCCTTTCGATGTCACTGACTTGATCCCCTAGTCTCCTGCTTCTGTTACTCCACTGTTTTTGATCGATGGTCCTATCAACTTCGTCGGTGTTCTATCGCGGCGGCACCCTCATCTTACATTGCTTGTGTCGATCATTCATAATGGTCGCTCGTATCTTTGCCAACCAAATGAAATTGACTAGTCGAGTGAGGTGGTAGGAGAGCCAAATAAATCTTCCTGCAAATGAGATCTTTCTACTCTTTAGTAAGGTCATACAAATCAAACTATGCAGTGGAAATAAATACATAAGAATTCAATATATGTCGTGCAAGTACATAATGTGGTTAAGAACTTTCCTTCTTACTTTTAAGGACTAGGATTTGTTATTGAGTTACTCCTAAAAGTCCACTATCCTTCTCCTTCGTAGATAACCTACTAAGGTGGATAGAGTTAAGCGGAAGGCTAAGAAGATTACAAGATTGAGGCTTAATAGATTAGAACAACTAGAATTTTGCCGGCCTTCAAATTATCCTCTTAGTACTCCTTATACAACTTTATAAGCTCCTTTAGTTTCACTTATTGTTCTATTGATTTGTCGTCAGTCAATTGGATTCACCATCAATTGACTAATTTTCACATTACTTCAATTTGCAGTCGACTAAATTCCAATCAATCAATCTTATGTAATTTGATCGTTACAACTCAGCTTTATATGATAAATTTATTATTTTTACCTTTCCTATTATAACACCAATCAAGTGATCTTAAATTAATTGATTGCCCAATCAACTTGGTTATAAATAGAAACATATTGCTTAATTGACTTGGCTTACTATTCATTGGAATCACCTCCAATCGACTAGAACCTTGATTATAATCATCCTAATGATTAAGTTGAGATTTACTCTCTCCTAACGTTACATGTCTCTCACAAATTTGTGACGGATAAGTTTGATTTTAAAATCAACGGCCGATCTGCAACCCCTAAACCCTAAATTCTATTGCCAAACCCTAAACCCTAAACCATAAATCCTAAACCCTAAATCCTAAATCCTAAACCCTAAACCCTAAAGCAAATCACCCATTCAATCTACATTTTAATCTTAACTTTCATCCTTCACTCTCTACAAATAAATACAAATATCTAACTCAACATCTTGTTATAATCTATCATTTAAAAAAAAAAACTTGTAGATCCAAATCTAACATCTCATCTATTTCACCACATCTTGCTATAATCTATTATTTCAAACCACAAACTTGTACATTCAAACCCTCTAAAAGGAGGAATAATCTCTATCATAAACCAGTGAACATACATTCATGTAGAATAAGGTAGCCAGAAGAAAAGGAGAACCTTAGTGCAATAGTAAAATTGCTACCATGTGACTTTGAAGTAACATGACCGAGTCATAGAAACAACTTCTAATAGACCCAATGCGGTCTAACCCACTTTGTACAATCTAATCCATGTTCTTCTCTAAGATAGCAAAAAAGTGAAACATCACACATTCTACATTCTTTGGATAAAAATAAAGTACCTGAGAAGAAATCTCAATGTATTATCATCATAACATATCGAATGCAGGAATATACTATCAATTTCATTCTGTGAATTGCTTAAAAAGTTAAAAGGCAGGAACATTAGCAATGCAATATGTATTGTATATAGTAGAATTCCAAATAATTAACTCTTTCGACGATTAGGCCACCTGATCAGAGCATGAAGCAAGGGCAGGACATTGCCACTCATCAGTCCTCTCACAACCTTCTGGTTTTGGAGTGTGTATGGAGGGTACCTCATTGGAATTTCTACAATGAAACATCTGCGCAATAGAGCCTTCTTGTGACTGAATGCATCGAATGAGAATTTTCCATGATAAAATCCCATTCCACTCTCTCCTACTCCACCAAAGGGCAAATGACGGTTTGTAAACTGCACAAGGTTAGAACAATCGTCAGTTAAACCTCTAGTGGGATAGAATTCAATGCGATATCTGCGAGTTTGAGTTCTATATTGTTACTTGTAAGATTGTATCGTTAATGAGCATGCCTCCAGCTGAAACAGTTTTCACAAAGTTCTCTTCTAATCTTCGATCCCTGGTAAACAGATAGGCTGCTAGAGGCTTCTCTTTGGAGTTTATAATATCAAAGCTCTGCCCCAAATCATCGACCTGACCAAAACAGAATATAAGAAAAATTAGATTTATCAGTAACATTAGCAGTTTTCCATTCAGAACATATTGTGCCAGTGGTAATTCAGGTTTTTTTAGTTAGAAAGTTCAGAATTAAGGCTCTTAATTGATTGTATAATCCAAGTATCCAGATCTTATGATCCGACTAATCCTGCAAATGACCATAGTATTGTATCCTTAGGGCATGAAGGATAACATTAAATCCACACGAAGGCAATGAACTCCCACATGACTTCAGGTTCTATTTCACCAAACTCATGTATTTATTTAACTTATTGAATTCATTTATTTGGTAGTTTAAATTTCATTATGCTTACATCTCTTGATCAAATCTAGTCTAGTGCAAAATGATCTTTAATAATTGAATGAATAGAATTTTTTATTTATCCAGCAAAACAAAAATATGCAACCTCACAGCAACATTGTCAGAAACTACTAATCATAACCTTGAGAAGTTGATCTGTTAGCATTCATAAGAGTCTTCTAAAACAATTTCTTACCGTGACAATCGGAAGTAATGGCCCAAATATTTCCTCCTCCATCATGAGTGCATCACAGGGAACATCTAACAAGATTGTGGGAGCTATTTTTCTGCCACATTTTAACATACAGTCACAAGAACATTAATTAAAGCTTTCTCATTGAGGAAACTGCAAGATGAGATGCTTACAGATCCTTTTCATCTTGCTGGCCTCCGTAGACAATTTTTCCTGATACCTTTTCGTCTTCCAAAAGATTTCTCAATCGAGTGAAATGTCTGATATTCACAATGCGAGATAGATCGGTCGATTGCAATGGATCCTTCCCGTAAAATTTCTGCAAAGCTATTTTCAGAGCATCCACCTGCAGTCATTACTATCACTAAAGTACCAGCACAAGACATGATTACATATGTATCTTGTCTCTAACCCAAAGGTTTCAGGATCTTACCAACTTTGCAGCAAAAGATTCAGTAGTAATGATATAATCAGGAGCAATACAAGCTTGACCGCTGTTGCTTCCCCACTTGCCCACAACGATTCTCTTTGCGGCAACCTTAAGAAAAACCATGTATGTTTCTATGTAAAAACAATCAATTCAAAAGGATTTCAACATTAAACAAGAATAGATGAGTGTTACTTTTAGATCAATATTTGAATCAACAATAAGAGGGCATTTTCCTCCGAGCTCCAGGATCACTGGTGTAAGATGCTTTGCTGCTGCAGCCATCACAATACGCGCAACTCTAGGATTGCCTATGATATATTGCTTATTTAAGTGACAAGGTAATGCAGCACCGGAGATAGAAAAGAATCTCATAAAGATAAATAAATATTTTCACATGGAAAACAAAGAAATTTTATTAAGAAAAGGTGATCTAACAAGCGGAATTAGGTCCCGAAAAACAAAATTTAAATTAAACTAACAAAATTCAAGAAAGCAAATATTTCCATGACTAAAGAACTCAATCACAAATGTCAATCTCCTATTCTATAAATAAGATAATTATAAAATGAAAGGTACCTTATTTAACTCATTCTGTTTAGGATCTACCAGAATAAAATTTTTGCAAAGTTTAACACGTTGAGAAATATTTAAAGATGTTGAACAGGAACAGATGTTGCAAAATAGGCTAACAAAAGAACATTTATGATAGGAGGCAATGAGAGCATAACAAACCTGTATACATTATTTTGTCCCATTTCTGTTCTAAAAGTTCTGATGTTTCAGTAGCAGATCCCTCGAATACCCTGATACAAGAGTTATCCACATACTGTGGTAGAATTTTCGCAAAAAATGACGAAGTGGATGGCGCAACTTCTGAGGGCTTTAGGACAACAGTATTCCCAGCTGCAATTGCTCCAATTACTGGTTCAATGGACAATACTGGACAAGAAAAATAATACTGATATGATACCAAAATCCATAATGTAGGCTACGCAGATAATTCACAAAGTCAAAACTAGTTTTTTGACCAGAAAATATTGCTATAAAAATGATCAACAATGACCAATCTATCTGAATGACAACAATTACTAGTCAAAATTAGTAAAAGAACTTAAAGTTTTAGCCCCACTGTTTGGGAAAAAAATGAAACTTGAGGAAAGAAATAATCAAATAAAATAATATTATTGTTTATATTACAATATTCAATACATATTTTATAAATATTAGAAATACAAGGCAATGCAATGTAATGTAACCAGAATATACATCAGTATATATTGTTATATAACATAATTTATTCTATTATTAGTATGATATTCTAAAATACAAAAGTATAATTCTATATATAATAACATTTGGTATTAATTACAAACGAGATTCTTCCAGAAGGGTAACCGCTACGTTTTGTACAATGAGACAAGGGAGTAGAGACTGGGTGACTTGGAGAGGAGGAAGAACTTGAAAAGTGAGAGACATTAGGATTTAGATGGTGGAAGGCAAAGAGAAGCAGATGTGGAGTTTGGGAAGCTGGGTATCACTAACCCTACTATGCGTCTCTTCATTGTCCTTGTCCTTTGTCCTTTGTCCTTTGTCCTTTGTCCTTGGCCTCTTTGTTTTTGTCCTTGGAGTTCTTGTGAAAATATGGACTAAAGCAAATTGCTTGTAGTGGCTTATGGTTGTCTGATCATTGTCTTTGTTACATCTTGAAATAATTAAAAAGGTTTTAGTTAAAATTTTAAAAACTTATTGGACTTTTATGCAAAAATGCAAATAAAGGGTCTTTAAAACCTCTCTAACTCCAAAACCCTAATGCACCCTCAAACTCCTCACGCCACCGCCGCCGTCCTTGCTCCCGCACGTCGTCGTCGCCGCCGCACGTCATCACAGCCGTCGCACGTCATCACAACACTACCAAATTTAATTGAGGTAGAGTTTTCTTGCTTGACTCCTTTCGATTTCCTTCATGCATGATTAAATCTATGCTTTAAGAGATAATAATCTGGATCTCTTTCCACTTGATCTTTTTGTTTTTTTTAGTTCGACAATTCACAACCATCAAGAATTCCATATCTTGGATTTTCCTTCATCTTTGTATGCCATGAATTCATTATATGTAGTGTACGGTGCTTGTTGTTGTTTTTATTAAGATTTTATTTTAGTTGGTAGTTACTACCATAGGTCTATATCGATCGGTTAGAAAACAAAAATGACCTCATCAATGTTAAATTAGATATGGAATAAAAAATATTGATAATGAATTATTTAAGGTTTATATTCTATATGATAGAAGAAAAATGAAGTACATGCTCATATATGCTTGATCATATCTTTATACTTGGTTGTCTTTTATACTTGTTGGTTATCAAAATTTTGTACTCTATCAAAATTGATCAATGTCATTTAGATTAGATAATTGAGAGACATGAGGAATTTGAAATAATTTCCTACCGGGCTGCTTTTTTTTTTAAAGAGAATTCAAACTTCATGAGAATTTGAAGTGAATAAATAATATAAATGATATTATTATCAAGAATCGAATAATACGAGAGAAAGCTTCGACTTAGTGCTCATAAGAAATTACATAACTTCTTAACCAAGTTAATAAAGAAGTGAATGTAACTCTCGTGTTATGAAACTTCAATTCTATTAATTATAAAAGATATGAGATTAATTATATCATAGTATTAAGGAAATATCTCTCTATAAATATAGAGCTCTTGGCTCCGCAGTTTGAAAACAGCTTTTGAGTCTTTCTGCGCGTGTATAAACTTCGACCAAATGGAGATAAATTTTTCCTCATGGGGTAGATTGCAGGTCGTTCACCCTATTCTTATGTGAGGCATCTCACGGAATGGATTGTAGGTCGTCCATCCTATTTTCATGTGAGATATTTTTCGAGTGGACTACGGGTCGTTCACATGAGCTATGTATGTATAGATGCATACTTACGATGCAAATTTCATTACAGGTGGATTGCAGGTCATTCACTCTGTTATACGATGCATCTTTTTAAAGTGGATTGCAGATCGCTCACTTTGATATTTTTTTCATTTATACCTGATGTGTTTGTAATAAGTGAAGTATATGTTGTTCTCCTTTTCTTAAACGACACATTCTAGATGAGTAGATTGTATGTCGTTTACCCACTCAAAAATTATATTAAGTGGTCGAATAAAATAAGACAATAATGAGAACTGATGACATTAATTTAAAAGGAAATAAAAGGAGAATGACATGTTTCTTTTGTTATCCGTATGGTTGATTTTATCATGCATGTTGCTTGTCTTTTCTTATGGTATCTATGGTTATTTTTTTCTAAGAATTAATAATGAAAAAAGGGATAACCTGATTTATGATGAGAAAATAAGAGAGGATGAATATAATTAATAAATTATATTCTTGTAGTTCTTATAATTAAAATAAGTAATATAACTATATGAGAGAATTTCGGCTCAACGCTCATAGGAAGTATATGACTTCTCAACCAAGTTAATTAAGAAGTAAATATACCTCGTGTTATGGAACTCAGTTCTAATTGTTATAAAAGATATGAGATTAATTATATCAGAGTAATGAGGGAAATAACTCTATAAATATAGAACTCTTTGCTCCGCAATTAGAAAGAGCTCTCAAATCTTTTTGCGTATGCCTAGACTTTGAACAACTTGAGATAAAATTTTCCTCACAGGTGGATTGCAGGTCATTCACCCTATTCTTATGTGAGACATCTCACGAAACAGATTGCAAGTCATCCATTCTATTTTCATGTGAGATATTTGTTGGGTGGATTGCGAGTTATTCACATGAGCTATGTATGTATAGCTGCATACTTACGATGCGATTTTGTTACAGGTGTACTACAGGTTGTTCACTCTGTTATACGATGCATCTCTTTCAAGTGGGTTGCAGGCAAGGTTTAAATATCGAGCCGTACCGGAGTTTCGGTCCCGGACCGGAACGATACAGTTTCGGTACCATATCGTACCGTGCCGGTATAGTTTCGATATTTTTAAAATATAAAATATATTAATTAAAATAAAAAATTTAATCTAAATATTTAAAAATAAAATATAAATTTTTTTGATAATTTATAGGTTTTAATAAAGCCTATTTAAATTATCCCGAATTATAACTTTAAACTATAGCTAGGAATTGATTATTAAACCTTAATTAAAACCTAAGTTTTAAAAACCAAAAAAAAAGGGAAAAGTCGCGCGTCGCGCGCCGCGCGATCGGTGCGCCGCGCGGAGCGTCGCCGGACCCTAGCGGCGTCACCGGCCTCGGGCGGGGCCTCCGGAGGCGTTCCCTAGCCGGAATTCGTGTGCTGGAGCTGTGCCGGTGCCGGTGCCGCAGCGGAACGAAATTTTTCATGCGTATCGGGCGATACGACACGAGATTTCAATCCCTGGTTGTAGGTCGCTCACTTTGATATTTTTGTTCATGTATACGTGATGTGTTTGTATTAGGTGGAAGGCAAGTTGTTTACCTTTACTTAAACAATACCTTCTAGACGAGTATATCGTATGTTGTTCACCCACTCAATAAATCATATTGAGTTGTCGAATAACATAAGAAAATAATGAGAATCTATGATATTGATTAAGAAGGGAATAAAAGACAAATGACATGGGAAAAAAAGGATAAATGATAAATGATGTTATTGCCTCTTTAATACTATTTTTCATGCACATCTATCGTATCTCCACTTTGCATTTTGTGCTCACTCTCCCTTTTCTTTAACCCCAGGTAAATTGTTGAGATACATACATAACACTAATAGAGTTATTCCAGAGGTATGCATATAGTCAGGTTATTTAGTTTTATTTTATATTTTGCTCTGACATTGTTACAGTTCATGCGCGATGAGCGAAACTAGCGTCGCGGCAAGCCTAGTTTGTGCGGGGCATGACAGTCTTAACATCCAAATTGCAACAACACATTGTTCAACAACTTTGCCACTGACACACGTAAGAATGATCTGAAGTAACAAGTTTAAAAAGTTATTGGCATAATTATACAAGCAACCCGCCAAGATACTATATATGTTCATAAGTAGGTGGAAGTATATGTTCATAAGTAGGTGGAAGTACATACTACTTGGTATTGAAAATTACATAATTAAGAAAGGGAGTGGAGCCAAAACAAAGTTACAAAAAGGATATTGGCTTAGGAAGTCCATGGCACATGTGATCCACCGTGTGGCAATTCAACTTTCCCAAACCAAGCGGCACCCTAAGAAAAGATGAGCATATCTAAGATTTCAACCACAAAGGGGTGGGGCAGAGCATAGTGTAGTCTTTAACAAAGCATCATTGTCTCCTGAGTTCTACCATGGCATTGAGACAACTAGGATGAACCAGCAAGGTAATGCCAAACCTTAAACTAAAGTATCTAATGCCACCAATTGATAACACTTGCCCAATTAAGTGAATGGTAAATAGAGGTATTCAAAAAGTGATTGTCACCCCTAGAATCCATTTTGAAACAACATGAGTTTCCATCAATAGAGAGTAGGAAAACATTACAAGTGAATCCAATAGGGGCAACATGGCCCTTTTTATAGGTTGACAATATGGCTTATTCTTCATAAAATATCAAACTTTTTTTAATAAAAGCATAAGTATCCTAATAAAAAACTAAGACTTATTTTAAAAATTCTGACAAATTATAAAAATTAATAACTAAGACAACTTTCAATTATTTTAAATAGAGTTAAAATTCTCAACTGTATTATTCTCCTTGATTGAAGAGAACTCAACTCTAGTGAATGGGGAGGTGGAGCAGTTGTGAAGCAGAGGCACCTTTTTAGTTGACTCGGGCAATTGTTGTTTTATTTCTTCAATCATCGTCTTTTTAATGTCAATGTGTTTCCTTGTTTGCATTCATGAGTTTCCATGGACAAGCATGGCGTCCACCATTATTTGCATGGCAAGGTTGTGTTGAAGAAACAAAGGTCAAGGATTCCATGACCGCCTTCTGAACATTTACATTGTAGACTAATGGACTTTAGATCACCACATGGATGTCTATGTCCATCTCGATCACAATAAGATTGGCATAATTAGTCAATTAGCACCATTGCTTTAAGGACCCTTAAATTGCTTAAGAAGTAAAGAAGAATCAAAATGAAGTATTATCGACTAGAGTATACCTCCCATCCAAGGAGATATGTTGTGTCAGCTAGAAAGAAAGATGAGACTCAACCATTAGAAATAGCGATAACTATTGGATTTCTATCAACAATCTGTCGGAGGGACAGAGATTACTTAACTGCCAAGATAGCTTGAGCTGATATCTCAAGATGTCGGCCTGGTTGAGTAGGTCGATCGCTAATTTCGTCCAAGTCGCCGAGTGCCAAGATGGAAGAAGATGCTGAAGGTATACCCTCATGCATTATTGTGTAGGACTAATCTCTGCCCTCTGGGCTTGTATAGAATCCTTTCCATTCTCTGTTTCTTGTTTGGACAAGAAAGACTATTTTTAAAGAACAAATGTTGTTCCGTTTATTTACAAGATATGTTCTATTGTAGTGCAAATCTGATGAATGACCTCTACATGAATGAAACACAAATCAAATGAAATGAACCAAACCTATCTCTGGAATTGTCACTTAGGATACATAAATGCCTCGTCCCAGCTCCATAAGGATGGTCAATTTGATTTTGAATCATATATACATGGACTCATGCCTTTTAGGCAAGATGACCAAGACTCCATTCAGTGTTGTTAGGACTTGTACATAGTTGTATGAACCTGCCAGAGACGGTCTCTTACATTTACTAATGACTTTAGTATATGTGTATTTGCCAGAATCCTTCAAAACCAGATAGTTCAGTTCAATTCTCATGGATGCATTCATTCGTGGCTATAAGCATGCCTGATTTTATGAGAAATGCTAAGAATTATGCCTCTAATTCTCTTTGAAACAGTCTCACTTTTTTATCACATAAGTGATCTTTCAAGAGTATTGTTACTCTAATGCGATCATTAAAAGCAAGAATACTTACCCTTCATCCATTCACTATTTTATTGGGTGTGCCCCCACAGTGATTGTCTTTCAGTGCAATTAGGTTGTTCCTTTGAACTTAGTTCTTAGGATCTCCAATCAGCATAGGTTAGGTTTCCTTTACACCTACAGTCGGCATCAACATCAAGCCCATTCCTAGCGAATGAATCTCTTGCAGGATCACCTGAAGCTGTTGGACTTGGTTGATCACCGACTTAGAGTCAACCATTTTGTAGTGCAGGAAGTGGCCAACAATGAATTTTTTGCCCCCGGCATACTCCGATTTATATTTCTTGTCCAGGGACTCCCACAGCTCCTTTGTCATTTTCTTCATACTGTAACCAACGAGTCAGTAAGGCAATTAAGGATATAGTTCCAGCGTAGGAATTCAAACCAGTTTCATGCGTCCATTGTAGTGATGGTTTTCAAATCACTGATACCCTTAACATACATGGGAGGTTTCTCGATCAAGATTCGTGTCAGATTCAACGTGGTCAGATAGAAGAACATCTTCTGTTGCCACTGCTTGAAATTCAACCCAGTGAACTTCTCTGACTTTTTCCCATGATTGTTTGGAACATTTTCAATCAGGGCGAAGGGGGCCGACACATGTTGAACCTGTTGCATCTCAACATGTTCTATCATCATATCAACAGAACGAATCTATTTTAAGATTGTTGGATCTCTATCCACAATTTGTTGAAGGGACAGGGATTACTTAACTATCAAGATGGCTTGAGTTGATTATCTCAAGTTGTCGTCTTGATTGAGTAGGTTGATCACCAACTTCGTCTGAGCCGCTGAGTGCCGAGACGGAAGAAGATGCTGAGTAGTCGAGTGTTCCTGAGTGGGAAGCCGCCAAGTTGGTGAAGCCGAGTGCTCAGGACGAACGCTGAACAAACCCAAAGCCTGAGTCTGAGTGGGTTGTATGAGCTACGTCACCCTAGTAGGAAGTAAGAAGTTGAATCCTGTTGTGAAGCAGTCTCCTTAAAATAGAGTCGTCTCCTCCGGCGATACTAAGAGCTCATGCTTGGATGTTTGTTTCCCAGGATAAAACGGCGAAACCACGAACACAATCTAGCACAGGTTGTCGTGGCGAACTGAACGTACACCTGAACGCTATCACGAGTGTCTGTCAAGCGAAGAAGTGCATGATAGAATGAAAAGGAAGAAACGAAGGGATTCAAGATAGAAGAATCTCTCTCTTCTCTTTTGCTTTTCTTTGCTTTCTTTTGCTTTCTCCCCACAGGCATGTGGCACTACTACGTGGATGAGTTAGAAGCTACGCACTTGGATAGCTTTGTTCCCACGAGGTAGATTCATTTTTATTTGGTTAATCTAAATGGTTCTATTTTAGCACTACAGTCAGGAAATATTCTAAACACTCACCACCTCTGATGTGTTAAAACAAACTAATCTCCTTGCCCACTACTTCATCTTGAGGTTGTCCTGTAACTTTGATCATCTTCAAATCTAGCATCCACTTTGAGGGTGTTTGGGGGCCTCATTGCTAGATTTACTAGATTTGGTTGTATTAATTTCAAGTCAATCCATCCTCTTGAATTTAGGATGAACTAGTTTAGAAGAAGTTTTATTGTTGGCCACTATATTTCATAAAAAATATAATCAATTAATTTGATTAATAATAATACTTATTAATAACTAAAATTAATAATATTATATTAAAATTATAGTAGGTCAAACTCAGGTCAAGTGTTAAGCTAGGTTCAAGCATGTGGATTGGGAGTTGGCACCAACATGAGTTGCAGCTAGTGTCAGGCCCAACATGGTCCAACTCATTTCTGTATAGGTAAGGTCAAGCACAAACTAAACTGACACCTCTAGAAGTTCACTTAAGAGAGGATCAACCTCAACATGCCTCAAGACTATTATTTTCTTGATATAATTGAAAATAAAACACCAATTGAACTTACAATTCATAGACAAAAGTAGAAATTTTACTTTAAGATCTAAGAATTAGGATATTATTTAAAATGGATATATAATAAAAAGTAGATAATGAATCACTAATTTGGACCCTCCCAAACATGGTATAAATTATTGGATGTTGTAGTAGATGGAATTGTTGGTTGTATTTTACCAATAGTAGTCAGATCTGCAAGAATCTTTCCTCATTTTGGTTTCCTCCAACAAAGTGAGGAACTCATTGACTGAAGAAAATTTCATCTATGTTACCATGAGAGTTTGCTGTAGTGTCTACCATACTCAATTCAACAAAAACAATAACAAGCCATGGGACCAAACTATTTAGGTTTGGTTGATGGAATATAATTCATCTTCACAAAATTTGGTCTTGCAACAAAACAATAGCATTAAGACATACATTCAAGACATCTGAAATGTCCATCTCAAGATAGACAACTAACTGACATAAAAATATTAGCAAGTGTATTTGTTATCTAAAACTGCAAAGCATGATCATCAAACTGATGGTATTCACCACAGAAGGATTTTCAGCTTCACAATGTTGCAGGCAAGATTGAGTTTTTACTTACAAAAGGGATAGTTCCAAGCAGATATGATCAGTATGACACCAAGAGGCTCAGGAACAATTTGGGCTGTTGATGGAAAAGTTATAATAGAGGTAGATACCTGCATTGTTGATCAGATCAAACTTTGACACTTCAATTACTAAGAAACACAATGTACACTTGAAGAGCTATATCTATATGTATATGCAAAATACTCTAGGCACCTTCTGTGGTTTCACCCAATGTTTCAACTTTTTTAGGGTAAACAAGCATGCATCCTTTGCCAGTGCAATCTGCAACATAAAATAAAACAACCAGAATAAATTTTTTTTAAAAAGTGTTCTTCATGTCCATGCATCATTTATACATCCAAATAGAACCAACCATGATTAAAATAGGCTGGAAATGGCAGAAAATCATGCCTATTTTTATTTTTGACCTTTGATATATCCTTCGTGGTGTCTTTAGTTCAGAGCAATATCTATTATACTCCCTATGAATCCCATGAATGAACCATTACTGCACTAATTAACAAAACTAAACTCAATTATTCTTTAATCATCCTTCTTACCCATTCCTTACTTTATTCCAAAGTATCTACTCTTAATCTATTCCATTCTCCAAGAAATATTTTCCTAACTCTATTTCATTCTCCAAGAAATACATACTCTAATCAGGCGAGCTCGATAAGCTGGATGGACCATGCAAAAAGTTGGGGGAGTGAGAGGGAATGCGAAGACTGAGAAATTTAACAAACAGAGGACAAATAGACTAGTATGTGTACTTGTAATTATTTGTAGCAACCTTACAAACCAAACATAAGAATGAGAATGCATCATTTATTCCATTCAATGAACCAAATTAAAGTATTGATATTCCTATGCTACTGCTTGTAATTCCACCCCCTCCCCCCTAGAAATTGCTAGGGTAGTGCCATGGAAGCTTATCAAGAGGAATTAGTACATAAGTAGAACGCGTGGATATAGAACAAGACAGCAACCTAAAGAAAAACATTATTATTAAAAACAAAAATTAAACCATCAAAGGGAAAATGTCAATAATCATATTGAACAATGACAAATGGAAATGCATGAACTAGATTTCAAACTGACCATCAAGGAAAATTTTATCCTACCAACAGGTCATACCTGGGCATGAAAATTCTGATACTGCTTGTCACCCTTGCAACTCTTACACTCAGCTAATTTAGGCTTTTCTTTATCCATAAAATAGGATGGTGATTTGCACTTAACAAACCTTTGTCTCTTTTTATTCAAGAGTTATGTGAATCTATCTCAAGACTAGCCACTAAAAAAGCCTAATGAATTTGAAAATCAGAAGTTTTCAAGGAAATTGAAATCATTTCTATTAATATTTGAGAGAAGAATCTCTACCAGCTAGGGATGGCAATGGGTCAGATTTGGGTCGAATTCTATATCTTTCGTTCCCATCCTCATTTATTATATCAATCTCCATTAATTGACTAAACTGCCATCTAGTCAACTCAATCCCAAACAAAAAAATTTTGTTTGCAAGCTTTCTGCGTTTGACTTCCTAGTCAACTAACCATAACAGTCGACTGAATATGATCATCAATCCATCAATGATGACTCATTCACCTTGACCTTGAAAGAATTAACGAAAGATATGACGACAAAATTTGAAATGATAGATATTAGGATGATGTCATATTATCTTATCATTGAAGTAAAACAAACTAAAAATGGTATCTTTGTTTCTCAAAAGGGACATGCAAATACAATCTTGTAGGAATTGGCATGGAAGATTGTCAATGAGTTGTCATCCTGTTAAATGTGGAGTCAAGTTGTCAAGATTTGATGATGGTGAAAAGATAAATCCAACAATATATCGAAAGCTTGTCGGAAATTTGAGGTATTTGACATGTTCCGCACCTAATATTCTTTATGGAGGTAGACTGATTAGTCATTACATGGAGTCCCCAACTCAATCTTATATGAAAGCTACTAAAAGAATATTGAGGTATGTCAGGAGAACTTTGAATTATAGTTTAGTTTATTCATTCTCCGAGAATTGCAAGTTAATTGGATACCATGATAGTGCTTAGGGAGGAAATATTGATGATAGAAAAAGCACTTCTGCTTTTCTCTTTTGCATTGGAGATACTTGATGTGTGTATTTCATATAGAGTTTTTAATATTATTTTTCATGCATTTTGTTACATGGCATGAGCATATTTTACATACTTATATCTCTTTCGCATCGATTTCATTCTTTTAGTTCCAAGAACTGTTTTTTGTGATTTCTAATTGACAGGACGTGAAATCAAAGCTTAATTGAAGTTAAAAAACCTTGAAACGAGAGTCCACAGCAAAGAACACACTCTGGTCGTGTCTCATGATGTGGGTGTGTTCCTCCAGACAAAATTAGATGTGAAACAGAGCTACCACGGAGTTCACAGCCTCCGACACACCCCCCCCCCCCCCCCGGCCCCCTGGCCCCCTGGCGTGCCCCCTGGCACGATCGTTCTAAACCCATAGCTTTTGACATACCCCCTAACACGGCCATGTCGCTTTCCAACCTGAGGCGGCCCGTTGATATGAAACAGCAGACTAAACTTTAAACAAGCATAACTTTTTGACTTGGGTTGAACCACAGGACCCACAACCTATCGAATAGAAGATAATTCCGAGATCTACAAATTTTGTTCAAGGTGGAACCTATAAAAACCAAGTTTAAAGGTCTGAAAATGTCGTTTTGGTGGCGCCCAACAATTTAGGAAGGATCTAACAAATTTGGAAAGCTTTGGAGACTATAAAAGAACCCATGAGGCTCTTATTTGGATCATCTATGATTTGGGGATCTCCGCTTGCCCTAGGAGAAGAAGGAAGTGTTTCCTCGTGATAGAAAACCTTAGGAGAGTCGTTCCAAAGAGCCATCGACATTTCCGTCCTCCCTAAAGCTTGGAGATTCTTCTGAATACACCAACAACAATGCGACTAAGCTTCCTCTTCTCTTTTCTCTTTGATTTAAGTTGTATGATGTCTTCTATGTCTTTCGATTGTAACTCCATCTTCATGGTGTAGTACTCTAGATTCTAGGATGAGGAAGTAGCCTGATGTATTATTGACATTCATCTTTATACTTATTTATCTTTCTTGTTAATATGTTTATCCATGATTCGGCTTTATTGTGCATATATGATTTTGACACTAATTATGCATCTTCATATCTCAAGGGTCATGGGGAAGGACCAAAAGATAAACCCAAATTTCTGCCCCATAAAGATTGAAGCGTGAGGGGTTGTTCACAAAAGTAGTTCAAAAATCTCATGAGGATACTATTGGCTATCATAAAGCTTAATGGGTCGACCCTGATTCGGCATCACAAAGTAGACAATGAAACCTAGAAGACTGTGGGGCATCGTGACGGGAGCCTTTATGAGAAAGCGGTCACTCTAGTAAGGTCGCCTTGAAAGTAGGCGTCGCGTTTGGGTAGGTACGCCGGTATAATTTTAAAAGTTTATACTGGTATCTCGGGATTCGATTTCTTTCTTTGTCAATTATTGCGATTTTCGATTGTCTAGATAACTTGCTTCGCGATTCTGACTGGTCTCAATTTTGCAATCCATGTGGGATTGATTTTTTTATTACTTGACGACTGTCGTGCACTTATAATTTTCGCTCATCAATACTATATTCACTTGGAATTCAAAGAAGCAATCAATTGTAACATTTTCAACTTGTGAAGCAGAATATGTAGTTGTTGTTGCTTGTGTTTAGCATGCTACATGGCTAATAAAATTAATGAAGATGATGCATTTACTACAAGAAGAAACTACTGAAATTTTTATTGATACTAAGTTAGCTATTGTTTAGGGAAAGAATCTTAATTTCCAATATAAGAGCAAGCATATAGAAACAATGTCATTTCATTAGAGAAAGCATCGGTAGAAATAAAGTTCAACTGAAGTATGTGAAAACACAAGATCAAATTGTTGATATTTTCACCAAAGAATTGAAGTTTGAAGATTTTGCAAGATTAAAAGTGAATCTTAGAGTAAGAAAATTTTAAGTTTAAAGGAGGGTGTTGAAATGATAAACTTAATTTTTTTAGATATGAACATAAATGAATAGTATTCATTCATTATCTCTAGAGAATATTCATAGTATCATGAGTATGCTCCTAACATTTAAAGTATATTCCTAGTATTTAGAGTCTTGAAGAGTCTCTTAAAGTGTCCGTTGAAGAGTCTATTGTATGTATAAATACCCATGGTACTTGACATTTTGTACTTGTCAAGGAGACAAGAAACAAGAATCATAGAGTTCCCCTATATTCTCTTCCTCTCTGCAAAAATATTCATCCTTTTTCTCACCAACATAGTATCGCGATTACAATCGAAGTCCCGCATTGGAAATTGAGAATTTGGTTTCATTTTAGTATGACTAAAATAAACTAGATTAAGTTTAAGTCTAAAATTAGATTAATGAGTTAATCTAATTGAATCTTAAACATATTGGATTAATGAGTTAATCTAATATAAGTTTGAGTTTTTCAAATAAGCTCAAACCAAATAAAAACTATGATTTTATATCCACGTTCGTATTTTCATTTGCATATTGGATATGCATGAAAATAAAATAAAAGAAAAATGTCTTATTAGATGAGACAATAGTTTTTGAACACGATCTTATCTGATAAGATTGTGTCAACCTTAAAAGTTAGGGTTCAGTTTCTCTTTAATAGTAGCTAGTATTACGGTGTAGGATATAGTAGATTTCAATTCGGCTAGGTGGCGTGGCGGTGTGCTAGTGTGGATACCATAGAGGCGCGCGAACATATTGATCGCGCTCAGATAGACTATACTCTCCAAATCCACAAAGGTTTTACGCATCAAGAGGTATCTTTCTATACAAACGATTAATCTAAAATTCGCATAGATCTCTAGTGGGTTTCTCTTCGACTGTGTTTTATGTTTATTTTCGCATCAGAACCCAACACATAGCAAGTCAATTGTGGATGCCAAAATGTTTCAAGAATGAAATTTTGCCCTTATCCAAACAGGAAGAGAGGATCATATACCGTCAACTAAAATGTCGAAGTTTATCTTTGTTAATCCGAGAGGGCAAACGAATAAAGAAACCGCATTCATGAGAGATAGAAAAAAAAGTTTGAAGGACCTCTTGGAGACAAGCCTCCGTCCGAGGCTTAGCGAGGTCTTCGTAGATGGCCGCGGCGATCTCATCCTCCTTCTCGTCGATCATCCTCACAATGGCCTTCAACTGGGCGACCCTCCACTGAAAGATCCTCGTCTTCCCGGACGCGAAGCGTTCCTTCAGGTCGGTCACCACCTCTGCCGCGCTCCGGCCCTCATACTCGGAACCCATTGCGGCAAAAGCACACTGAAAAGCAGTGCAGCCGCAGAGCCCTCCACCAGTTCGAAGCACATAAAAGGAAGGCGTTCAAAACGCCAGTCTTGGCCCGTCGCTAGGACGAAAAAGACTTCTCGGGAACCGAGTCGTTATCTGGTCCCGGAGAATTCAAGGCTCCAGAGACCATTCAGAGCTAGGCAAAGGAGGCGTTGGGCATTTAAGGTCCTAGCTACTCCTGTCCTGTTCTGTCGTGCACAAGAATCCAACTCCGCCCAGCACTAAAGGTCCGTTGGCCATGGCATCCAGCTCCTGTCCACTCCACTGCAGCAGTGTCCTCGGGTGAAGGCGACAATGAAGGTCGAGGCTACGTCGACGGTTGTTGCGTCGGTACATAGGAACGGCAGAGGCAAGGAGAAAGCTGCAGGCAATAGTAGAAAAACGAGTGAAGAAGAAAGTTCGGCCATGCTTATCGTTCTCATGCTCGCAAGGAAAACGGAGAGCCCAAGGGATTCATGCAAAGCTTACGATCGATGAGCCCCGCAAGCTTTTAATGTTTTAATTAGTAAAAAAAAATCTAAATCTTTTTTTTAAAAAAAAAAGATTAAAAATAGAAAATTATAAAAGTAAAAAAAAATTATTTCATGTTAAAAATATTTACACGTATTATATTTCTCATGCATAATTCAATTATACGCAACCTTATGATCTCCACCCACATGAAATTAAAAAGGTAAAAACTAAAATTTTTGAATATGTATGGGAGTAAGAGGGCAAACGAGGGAGTTTATTTATTGTTTGAGAGCCAAAAATGTGTCAATTTGTCCTTTTTTTTCTATTAAATGTTATTAATATACTTAACATTTAGGTAAGACAAACATTATTGGGCAAAAAAAAAAGTTGTTGGTTGGTGGTTATATCACGTTGATCAATTTAATACTAGGCAAGCATGACCTAGAGCTTGGATGGGTTAGAATGGATCAAATATTTGATGGACGAAGTTGAGAAAAATATTTTTTTAATAGTAGTCAACTATAACCTTTTAATTTAGCTTTTCATAGATGGTCCTGAGACCGATTATGTGAGATCGCTAGGATGACAAATTTCTCTTTTTGCTACAATTGGATATGTAGAATCTCATGGTTCCAATATTAACTATGATGCATAGTAGGATTTTTTTTTTGGTTGGATGAAAAATTTAAGACGTTAAATGTTGAACATGGAACCACATGCACTTTTAAATTTATCCTAGTGGTTGATTAAAAAAGATCGATCACCTCTCACTCTTATTGGATGTGTTAGAGGTTAAGAGGATGAAAAATTACAAACTTAAAAAATATATAATAACAATAACAATTAAAATTTTATACTAGGATCAACTATATAAAAACTCCTACACCATCAATCTTGATTTTCTATTATATTTTTTTCTATATTTAAATAAATTTAAATATATTTTTTTATTATTATATTTATTATTATTAATTAAGTCTTCTTTAATCTTCTTCTTTCTCAATTAATATATTTATTTATCATGATTTCACATAATGATGAGTAAAAATTTAGTTAAATCAAACACAACGGACCGAATTGACTGAATTTAAAAATTCTATTCATCTATTTTGAAAATTCAATATTTTTTTTTAAAAAATTAGTTAATTTGGTTCGATTTCAATTTTAAAATTTCTTATTCGATTAAACTAAATAAATTTTAGCTTTAGAATGGTTGAAATTATAATACTAATGGTCAAGCCCATTAGGCAGTCAACTTAGAATCTTAGATGGATTTGCTAATAAATAAAATATTGTTATTTGATTTTTGATCTTCTATTGTAAATAATATATGTAATAAAATACAAGAGAAATAGAAAGAATAGCTTATACAAGTTGAAGCCAAGCCGTGAGAGCTTAGGGACTAAGAGAAACAACACATGATTTAAATATTCAAGTGTTATATTTCCCTTGAGTAATCTCTAAATTAAAACATTGGGATCACTTCTTTGTTCCAAAGTGATTATATAAAACCAAAATAAATTGAAAAAATTTCAATTGGAAATTGAACCTTTATTCTAAATTGTGCAACAACTATGCTTGACTCCTATTTTATTCACGCGACTCGGGCTTGGAATACACATATCATCTATTCGTATGATTCACTATTACTGTTAGCGAACGACTATGTCAACCAAAAAGACTTTGCTTTCGACTCATTCAAGCATAAGTTGAATCCAACTTAGTCTCTAACTAATTCAAGCTAGCCTAATCCTACCTAATGAGAGTCTACATGTCTTCTAATGAAGTCCAAATAGAGTCAAAATGAAAATAACTCAACCCCTAAAAGTATTTGTTCAGCCCTTGTCAATCAACTTTCTTTCAAAGTAAACAGGTTCCTAATCAAATTCTATCCTTTCAAACATAGTTTTTCATCTTGATAATCAAGCCTAAAAAGGTTTAAGTACAGCAAAGATAAAGTTGCTAAAAGAATGCTGAGCACTAGCAAAAACTTTATAAATCATCAGCATTCTCTTTGTCGATCCATATGCGATTAGGGCAACTCATCATTGTTAGTACTGAAGAATTGGAGGACAGTGGAGTGGAGGTGAGAACCATTCCCAGAATGTGCCAATCCTCTTGAATCCTGGAATAGCTTCCCCATCTCTATGCTATTTGGCCATAATGTATATCAGTGCTCTAAGAATCTGATTCTCCACTTATACATCAAATTATTCAATTTTTTATTCTCTTCAATATTTTATTTGAAAGTCACATTTCCAATTTTTTTTAATAATCCTTAATGTTTGTCTAAAGATCCTTCAGCCTTGTTGTAAAAGTATCAATTTGCAGTGACAGAGAACTCAGGAAAAAGATTTGGCACCACCACACTTGATCAGAAAATAGGAAACAGTAATTAACTATTTAAATGTGATAGATGAGAGATTCTTTAAATTCTTTATTTTGGTTCTATTCAAATCCTCTGAGAATGAAATTTCTCAATGTGGTTGAGCCAGATGAACAAGGTAGTCGGTCGGTCAGGCTAGATAGGTCATCTGAATCCTTAGTTGGATGAACCAAATGAGCCTTTTAGTGCAATTGAGTTAATGGATTAGCTGAGCTAGTTGAGTAGGTCAGACTAGACTAAGTTATTAGGTTGAGAATGAGTTAGTTGGGTTAGACAAGCTGGTTGTTTCGATCATTCAAGTCCGGCCAAATAGGGTGGCTTGGTCTAGGTCTATGAGACGAAACAGGTCGGTCGGGGAAAAGTTTAAGACAGCACTAGAGATGCCTGTTGAGAATTGGATATATATTCCTTCATCCTTCCATACCTCCTACTTCATATCCTTGGCTTGTGATTGCTACCACTTGTACTAGTACTGTTGCCCATACATTCTTGTTTTCTTCACTATATATATTTTGGTTTTTCTTCCTCCACTTGATTTCCTTTTCTGCTTTTTGGAATGGAAAATTGTCATTGGCTAGTTCCTCACTGTCCATGTAGGGCCGAAAGAAGTGAATAGGATGCTCTAAGTGTTAGATTCACACTTGATCGGCAACAATGGATACGCATAGATATTTAAAGAAATCATATCGAAGTTATATTTGTGTTTGAAGTATAAGGATCATTGAATCTTGTATCAATGATTTAAAGGGTATCATCGGATAAAATATTATAAATCAATCAATCAATCAACTACTCATCAGAGATAGAACAATAGAACAGAATGTGGAGTCGAAGACAACTTAAAAGACTATAAAAAGAGAACCATAAGGAGTGATTCAAAGGTGGCGTTCAGAGTGCATGCTATTTGTATGTGATATGGTGGATTTTCAATAGGCTTAAGTGGCAGCGAAAGTTAAGAAGTTTGTCTATGTGGCGAGTCGAGGGGTCAATAGTCAACCTTCGATGGATTGACCGGGTCATTCTAACCCTGACCAACTTGGTCACTCGGCCTACTTCTCGATCATTTCAACTCAACCATCTCGGTCACTCGCCCTACCTCTCGGCCATTCTGACTCATGCTTTTCTCTCGGTCATTCTGACTTCAATAAGCTCGAT
Organism: Curcuma longa; assembly: GCF_044706935.1. Lineage (NCBI taxonomy): Eukaryota > Viridiplantae > Streptophyta > Magnoliopsida > Zingiberales > Zingiberaceae > Curcuma > Curcuma longa. Next base: position 9,544,022 of record NC_133877.1, on the reverse strand, counting down.
CACTCGGCATACCTCTCAGCCATCCGAGCCCAACCATCTCGGTCACTCGACCTACCTCTCGGCCATTCTGACCTCAACAAGCTCGATCACTCGGTCTTTCCTTCAGTCATCCCGATCTCGACTCGATCCCCCTCTCTCAGCTACTCCCCTTCCAAAATATGCCAAAAGTTCTCAAGTGTGCAAGCCTTGCCAAAGGATCCGGGCGGTTACAAAGTTGTCAGACTCGGTCCCTTGGATCCCCTCGTGTTTGCACCTGTGGTCAAAAGGTAAGAATAATTAGCAACAGTACTGAGCCATAGAGCGGTTACGAGGTTGATAAATTTGATCCCCTAAATGTCACATGTCAGAACCATCTGACAGTGATTCTCAGAGCTTGCCTCCTATGTGTTGACAGGGGCCTATTCCCATACTGATATGAATATTCCTTGTGTAAATATATAATCCCTCCCACAGGTATGGATAAACTCTCTGGATGGCTCGCTATTGCATACACTACTACTTCTTCTTCTTCTCTTCTGTATTAACTTGAACGTCGGAGTGGTCTATCGGGAATCCCCGACACCCTATTGATCCATTTGCTCAGCTTCTTTCTCCAGGTCCCTTCGCCGATGGTAGTGACAATGCATGAGATAACATATTCTTGACTGATGACTTGATCGTCTACACCATCCAGCCAGAACAGTACGTAGCACCAAAGAATGCATCAGTTAACCGTAACTATTTTCCAGTTAATGTGCTGGGAATAATCGATCGAATAAACTCCGGCGGGACAAACAATTTCCTTGTATTCCTTGGCTTGCTGTATAAAAACGAGCTAGACCTCTGCCCTCATCTACACACAGCTCCTGGTCTCTGAAGAAATGCCACTCTAGCTAGTTCCTTCTTTTATATATATATTCATTCTGGTCACTGATAAGAAAGAGAGATATCAGATGGCTGGAAACGAATGGATCAACGGGTACTTGGAGGCCATATTAGACGCCGGCACCAAGCAGCCTCTTCTTCTCCACCGTGACCGCCGGTTCTCCTTCTCTGCCCTTATCGGAGAGCTGCACGACAAAGGCAGCGGACGCGGAGCAAAGGCCGCCGCGGCTGCCTCTGGGGAAGGGGAACGCTACAGCACCACCAAGTACTTCGTCGAAGAGGTCGTCAGCCGGTTCCACGACACCGACCTCCATAAGACGTGGGTTAAGGTATACACACTGAATTACGACCTTCGTAAGTCTCTGCGTGTCGTTCAATTCTAAATCTAATTAATTAGCTGATCGATCGACACAACAGATGGTGGCCACGAGGAATAGCCAAGAGCGGAACAGTCGGCTGGAGAACATGTGCTGGAGGATATGGCATCTGGCTCGCAAAAAGAAGCAGGTGAGTTGATTTGATCGCATTAGAAGGGAGGTAGTTTTTTGATATTGGATGAAAATTTTCTTAATTAGATTGAGTTGGAAGAAGCACGGCGCCTGGCAAGGAAGAAGAGAGAGTGGGAACAGGGGAGCAGAGATGCAGCGGAGGACATATCAGAGCTATCGGAGGGAGAAAAGGCAGAGCTGGCTGGAACTGCCAGAAGCATTCCCTCGCGCATCAACTCTGACATGAAAATGTGGACTGAAGAGGAGCATGGCAAGAGCAAGCATCTCTACATTGTCTTGATCAGGTATGGTATTATGATCTTATTCGTAATGATCTCCAAACAGAGTAAACGAGTGTAGCGTGAAAAACGTTTGCAGTTTGCATGGATTGGTGCGTGGGGAGAACATGGAACTAGGACGCGATTCCGACACCGGCGGCCAGGTTTGGTTGCTCTGTTCCTGTGTTAATACATTGGATTGGATTTGGATTGGATTGTGTTGTGCGTCGAGCAGGTGAAGTACGTGGTAGAGTTGGCTCGGGCGCTGGCGGCCACCAAGGGCGTCTACCGTGTCGACTTGTTGACTCGCCAGATCTCGTCGCCGGAGGTGGATTCGACGTACGGCGAGCCGGTGGAGATGTTGACCCGCGCGGCCGACGCCGCTGACGGTTGTGGAGCCTACATTATTCGCCTTCCATGTGGACCCCGCGATAGGCGAGCTCATCATTATTCTTACTTTTGTTATTTTTTAATTATTAAAATAACATTTTTAAATAATTTAATATTAACGGAACTTGGGCAGTTACATCCCGAAGGAGTCTCTCTGGCCCCACGTACCAGAGTTCGTTGACCGGGCGTTGACTCACATAACTAACGTGGCCCGCGCGCTCTCCGAGCAAGTGGCCGAAGACGGCGGCGCTGCGAAGCCGATCTGGCCCTACGTGATCCATGGCCACTATGCCGACGCCGGCGAGGTAGCGGCCCGGCTGGCCGGCGCGCTCAACGTGCCGATGGTCATGACGGGCCACTCGCTGGGGCGGAACAAGCTAGAGCAGCTGCTGAAGCAGGGGCGACTCAGCCGGCAGGATATCAACTCCACGTACAGGATCATGAGGAGGATCGAGGGCGAGGAGACGGCGCTCGACGCCGCAGAGATGGTGGTGACCAGCACCCGGCAGGAGATCGAGGAGCAGTGGGGCTCGTACGACGGATTCGATCTCAAACTGGAGAGGAAGCTCCGGGTGAGAAGGCGAAGAGGCGTGAGTTGCCTCGGACGGCACATGCCCAGGATGGCGGTCATACCGCCGGGCATGGATTTCAGCTACGTGAAGACGCAGGATCTGGTGGAAGGAGATGGAGACATATCATCTTTGATCAGCTCAGACAGAGCTCAAAGCAGAAGGGACCTGCCTCCCATCTGGTCAGAGGTAACCATCCAAATGTTTCGATAAGGCAAACTAACTTTGAACTTTCGCTCACTTTCTGGTCGGCGAAATGAGAGCAGATCATGAGGTTCTTCACAAACCCTCACAAGCCGATGATCCTGGCGTTGTCTCGACCAGATCCAAAGAAGAACGTGATGACTCTGTTGAAGGCATTCGGGGAGTGCCACCGTCTACGAGAGCTCGCAAATCTGGTACTCAATCACAGAGAAATGTTATGCCGTGTGATTTATCCCGGGCGATCCGTGCGCACACCTTTGACCCACTGCCGCTGCCGCCGCCCTCGCCGCGCCGTCTAGCCACCGTCGGCCGTCCTCGGGCGCGATCGACACGCCGCTCGCCGGCGCTTCGGGCGCAATCGATGCGCAGCTCACCGCCTCGAGCGCGATCGACGGCAGGTGCTCGCCGACGCTCCGATCCGGTAAATTGCAGCGGATTCCGAAGGCGAATAGTGGTCGCCGAATCCGACCGCGATTTGGCTGGAAACATAGCCGACACTACGAAATGATCGGAATCCGGTGCCCGGTCCTTCCTCGGCCGATCTCCGACTGCGATTTGGTCGGAATCCGACGTGCGCCACTGTCGGTCCTATTTCCGATCAAATTCGTCAGATTCTGACCACTATCTGATCGGAATTCGCCATCGGACGGAGCGCCGGTGAACGGCGCATCGATCGCAGTCGAAGCGGCGGCTGGCGGAGGCAGCAGGGGCAGTGGCAGCGGCGGGTGCACGGATGTGTCGGCAGGATAGCATTCTCGTTCAATCATATACGTGATTATATTTGTCAAATCTGGAGCCAAACGGCGATCATTCCGGCATGCATATTCTGTTTCTTTGTGGCAGACTCTGATACTCGGAAACAGAGACGACATCGAAGAGATGCCCGGCAGCAGTGCAGCTGTTCTGGCGATGGTGCTCAAGTCGATCGACAGGTATGATCTTTACGGGCAGGTGTCCTACCCAAAGCATCACAAACAATCTGACGTCCCCCAAATCTATCGCCTCGCCGCAGAGACTAAGGTATTGTCGACTGCAGTGTTCTTCGATTTTTTTTTTCCATCATATTTTCATAATTCGTTTGAGCAGGGAGTCTTCATCAATCCAGCCCTCGTGGAACCTTTTGGCCTCACGCTCATAGAGGTACATAATGAACGTTTTGCTTGGAACAACAAGGAACAGTGATGCAGTTTGTGTGTTTCTATGATCTTCTGCAGGCGGCTGCTTATGGATTACCAGTGGTGGCGACGACGAACGGAGGACCGGTCGACATTCTCAAGGTATTTTTCTCTTCGTCATGATTGTTTATCTTTGATTTGAATTGGGAAACGAGTTCGATGGGATGAGCTTTTCATTTCAGGTATTGAACAATGGAGTGCTGGTGGATCCTCACGACCAAGGCGCGATCTCGGACGCGCTGCTGAAGCTGGTGACGGACAAATCGCTGTGGCTGGAGTGCCGGCGCAACGGCCTCAAGAACATTCACTGTTTCTCTTGGCCGGAGCACTGCCGCGCCTACCTCTCCCACGTGGAGAACTGCCGGGCGCTGGGCCACCCATCCTCTCCTTGCTTCGATCTCCCCCCGCCCGCCCCCGAACCCATGAGCGACTCCCTCCGAGAACTCGGCGACGACCTTTCCCTCCGTTTCTCCCTTGACGACGGCGCCACAGGCGCCCTCTCCGCCAACGGTGAGCTCGCCTCCGCCGCTATCGTCGACGACATCCGCCGCCGCCACGAAACTCCTCACGCTTCCTCGGCCAAAGATCACGCCCCAGCTGGCCCCGGGCGCCGCCACCATGTCGTCGTCGTCGTCATCGCCGCAGACTGCTACGACGAGGACGGGCGGCCAGCGGTCGCCGATCTCAGGCGGCTTCTGCAGGCTGCGATGCCCGCCGTAAGCGACGCGGGGCGGGCGGCGTACGTGGTGGCCACAGGGTCCACCGTCGAGGAGACCATGGAGGCTCTACGATCCTGCCACGTGGACCCGGGGGCGTTCGACGCGCTCGTGTGCGGGAGCGGGAGCGAACTCTACTACCCGTCTCGAGACGCACCGGAGGACGCGGACTACGGCAGCCACGTGGAGTACCGGTGGCCGGCGGAGAACGTGAAGACCACGGTGCTCCAGCTTGCGCGGCTGGACGGCGCGAAGGAGGAAGATCTGGCGGTCGACGAAGCGGCTTGCCGCCCCCGTTGCCACGCTTACTCAGTCAAAGCAAGAGACAACGTCAGTTCCCCCTCTCCTCTTATATATATATATATATATATATATATATATATATATATATAGATTTGATCTCCTGCGCTCCGTTATCCTGCGCTCCTGCGCGACGCACCCGTGAGCTCCGATCGACGCCGACCTCCACGCGCTTCCGCCGTCCGTTCATCGCCGTCCGACCATCCCGATCACCGGACCGGTGCCGATGGAACCGCAACTCGCCGGCGCACATTCCGGCATCGAATTCCGGCCGGATTCGGCCGGAATCCGGCCGAATTCCGGCCGGAATCAAGGCAACAGTGCCTGGCGCCACTGTCGGCCGAAATCGGCCGGAATCGGACAACAGCCGGATGTCTGTTGGCCCGCGGTCGACGCGGCCGGGCGCGTCGACCGCGGCCGGTCTCCGGCCGTCGCGGCCGGAATCCGGCCACCGCCGGACCGCCGGCGAGTCTGTCGCGTTTCTGGCGGGCCCGGTCCGGCGGCCGACGGTGGTCGGACGGCGATGAACGGGCGGCGGCGAAGCGGCGGAGGTCCGGTCCGGAGAAACGTCTGTGCAAGGGACGGCTGCGCGACGGCGGTGGAAGCGGCGGGGTTCCGGTGCGCACGGTGTCGCGCAGTGGGCGGTAGCCGTTTCGTATATATATATATATATATATATATATATATATATATATATATATATATATATATATATATATATATATATATATATATATACCTAATTGTTTCGCTGCGCGACGAAGTCCTCGCCGCGATCCGTGCACGACACCCGCGGCGAGGACCGTCGCTGCTGCCGTCCTCGCCGCGCCGTCCGACCGCTGCCTCGATTTCGGCCGGATAATGATCGAAATCCGACGAATTTCGTTGGAAATAACCGCCGCTCACAGCGCAGTCACTATCGACGGTGATCGAGCCGGATTTCGGTCGAATCGCGGTCGGAGACCGACTGAGGAAGGACCGGCATCGGACATCAATCCTTCCTCAGTCGGTCTCTGACCGCGATTTGGCCGAAAATGGCACAACCATTGCCGACTCTGTTTCCGACAGAATTTCGTCGGATTCCGACCACTATCCGGCGCCGATGGCGGAAGCGCGCCGACAAGCGGCACATCGATCGCGCCCGAGACGACGATCGGACGGCACGGCGAGGGCGGTGACAACGACGGTGGGTCGCGGGTGTCGCGCACGAGTCATGAATTTCTCGTCGCGTAACGTAGCATATGTATATATATTTTTCCAAGGAAAAAGAAGATTGACATTTATTGTGTGCCAGTTTCGGAAGATCGACGCCATAAGGCAAAGGCTGCGGATGCGAGGCTTCCGCTGCAACCTCGTTTACGCACGGGCAGGCACACGGCTAAATGTCATTCCTCTCTTTGCATCCAGGGCGTTTGCTTTGAGGTTTGTCGATGCATTATGGATGGTTATTTCTTACATATTGGATTCACTAATGCCATGCCATGCATTATTCTTTGGCAGATACTTATCGATGCGTTGGAGCATTGATCTCTCGAAATTTTTGGTAATTATGGGTGAGAAAGGAGACACGGACTGGGAACAGCTCCTGCCTGGGATACAGAAAACTGTAATGGTGCGAGGTTTGGTGGCGCGAGGCAGCGAGAGGCTTCTGCGCGACGAGGATAGCTACAAGAAAGAAGACGTAGTGCCTTCAGAAAGCCACACAGTTTCTCTATGTGAAAGCAATGTTGCTTCTGAAATCCTTTGCTTCATCCAGCAGAGATAAACATGACTTGAGCTCATACATAGAACATACTATTGAAGATGAATGTTACCAATGCAGGAAATATACAAATGCTAATGCTAATGCTAATAATAATAATAATAAATCATCCCTTTAGTGATTGATGAGTTTTGCATTCATAATTTTCGAGAAACACAAACATTTGGCATGAAGGATAAAAATGTTCTGGGTTTTCTTTTTTTTTTTTAGAACGAATGGTTGGAAGAGTATTTAATGGCAATTTCCTCTATGCATTAAATGGGAAAAAATAAATCAAGGGATCATCCCTGATAGCCACCTAATAGTGGATGTATAAGTGCTAAGAGATGATTTTAGAGTCAAGATCAAAGGTCATAACTCAATGGAGGCAATGAGAGCAAAATTACATTCACTGCAAATTGATATTTAGGAAATTATTCCAAGTAATATACTAGTTGGTTGGTTTTTTTTTTTCTTTTCAATTTGCAATTTTTCAAAACTAAAATAAATCCATTAAAAATAAAAAATAAACATTTATCACATCATTCACCTCTAATAAATTCAAATGCAAAAAAAAAAAAAAATATTAAGATTAAGACGTAGCATTCATTTAAAGATTTTTCAAGTACACTTGTTTTTTTATTAACAACTTCTCTTTAATCAAATTAAATTCTTCAAAATCATAATAATTGTGATTTCATTCACAAGCATATTTTCAAATTTTCCAATAAATTTATTAAATATAGATATCTTTTCCAACGTATTTTATGTTTATTTATTTCTGAGTCTTTTGCTTGTAACCTCCATGGATTGAAAACTCAAGTGTTGCAATATGGATGTTAGAATATTTTGCCAGAATCTTCCAAAGCACTCAAAACTTTCTAGATGACACAATAATCAGATCAATTTTCATAAATCTTTTCTAGTTAAAATAACATGATTTGGTTAATCAATCAACAGGCTCTTGTCAAAACCACCTTAATGATTTGTTCAAGCTCAAAATCATAGGAACAATCCACTTAGCATCCTAAAAGCCATAGTCAAAACAACATAACTGGGCCATCAAGGAGATTCTAAAAAAAAAAAAATCCTTGCGGTTAATTTTACTAAAGAAAAATAGCCATTTAACTATATTTTAAATTTTCTGAAAAATCAGGAAATTTTGATCACTAAAATAACAAAGGACCAAAATAAGATATGATGCATTTTCATTGGTGCTTTGAGTAATCTGCCATACCTTTATCAGGTAAATATCCCCAGTAAAAAACCAACAAAAAGACAGAACCGCGCAGCAACTCTACAACTGCCGTGGCTTCAAAATAATAAATATAACGTGTTATGGCTTTGGTTCATATCAGATGAAGACATTCTGAACACAAAAACAGGGAAAAAAGTGCGGAGCAGAGAAAGCCCAATACTTCTTAAAGAGAAGGATTCACCATACTTGGATTTCTTACCAGCTTATAGGGATCCTACATTTGAGTCATAGTACTCATGGAATGGCTTAATATATTCACTTCCATCCGATAGATATCAGCACCAGATAAACAAGCCAGGCAAGGGCCTTTAGTGGATTTCAATGGGGCATTCTTGTTCATATCCGATATAACAATCTGATACCAAAAACAATTTGGTTTCCTGAACAAAAATAAAGCTTATTAACTAGGCAAGAAAACACAGGAAAAGGAATTCCACACACTGGAAGCTATCCTTCCGAGTCTCACCTGAAAGTTGATTTTAGATGGAGGCAACTCCATACGAGTAACAGTCTGACCTGAGAAACTCACTCTTTTCAAAGCATATAATTCAGAGGATGTAGCATTGCCAAGAACTAACCACCATGCTTCATTTTTTACCTGAAAGGCAAAATGTCATAAGACGCTAAAATGAAATTAGCAAGCAGGGTAGATATGCTGGAGTTAGACTGGGATTCTCTGTTATGCATGCTAAAATTAAACCGAAATTAAAGAACCACTAAGCACGCAAATAAATGCTTGGAGCAGTGTAGATTGCAAACAATCTAAAACAACCAAATAGGCACATGCTGGAGGAGCAGTGTAGACTGTAAACAATCTAAAACAATCAAGCATGCACAAATGCTGGAGTGGTGTAGAATGCAAACAATCTAACGCTTCCCATTATCTAGTGCAAAATATTACAATCATGACAAAAATTAATTAAATGCTGTAACATGATGAAGATAATATAATATTGAAGATTTGATGGAGACAAGTGAGTCTTCTCTAAAAGTGCAGAAATAAGGATTCCAAAGCTCAAGTTTTAATCTAACATTCTATTAAGAGGAGCCTATTGGGTAAATAATGTTCTTTCTTGTTTGTTAAAGAGTTTTTAATTTAGTCAAGTGTCTTTATTGTTTGTAAGAAACCCTAAGAATCAAGCAAAAGTATATCATAAGTTTTTATGTCCTGTTTATGTTCTAGAAGTCCACCTGCTAGTATAAATATGTGTATGCTATACTGCTGCAGTATTGTTGAGTACGAAATAGTATAAGTGAAGTTTAAAAATTTTCAAATTGTATGATAAATCTGCCTACAGTGTGATGCCTAGGATTCTATGGGTTTGATGCCTAAGTTACTGTCGTCCTCCAATACATTTTAAAATAAATTTTAGATACCTACTCCACATATCTTCAAACAATCAAATCCTCTTCTTGTGTTGCATCAAGATTACACAAGTAATATTAAAAAATAAATAAAAAGTTTAGTAAATATTATTGAAATTGATGACCATAAAATATCATGGATACAACAAAAGTTTTAACAATATGAAAACCATTTCAATCTTCTTTCATAAAAAACTTAATTTAGTGAATTTGGTTTTCATTTCTGTCAAAATCTGATTTCACATACAGGATATTTTGAACTATCCATAAAGTATAATTCTAGTTTTCTTTTCATTTTGGAATTCTCTGTTGTCTTGTAAAATATAACTTAAAAGATTTTCAAAATAAGATTCTAGGTGGCTATATCCAACATCTGGGAAAGTGTATCACTTGCATTCATTTGGGTGAGCATTCCAGTTCACTATTTTAATGCAAGGATAATCAACACCTTTTTCTAAAGATCACACCAAACAGAAGGATGTCTTGAAAACCTTTTGGGTTATAAACAAATAAGTCTCAAAGGAATCAAATAAACATTCACCTTAGGATATCTAGGCACAAAAGCTCGTGAATGCTTAGAATTTATCTTCTCAAGTCTGATGTTAAGTGCTTCAGGTTCTGATGCTTTGCCATCTCTATATTGTAGCTTTACTCTTACTCTGATGCGAGGAAAATGCTGTAGATCCTGCAGCCAACAATCAGACGGTCAAAAGTAGTTTCCAGTTTTTTAATGTCAGATTCCTTTAAGATTGAACTGCTTCATATAGAAAACCAGATCAACAGTATTACACCCCCCCCCCCCCCTCTTCACATTTTCCCCCCTAAATTACACAGTTGATTGGTCAAGAATTAGCAGTTGAGAATGCTATCATACAGCTATTTAGGAAGATGGATCTTTGTTGTCTCACCAAAACAAAGGAAAAATCTCAAAGAGAATATAATCATTTGCTAATTGATGGATAATCTGTAAGTAGCAACTTACGTTCTCTAACTCAAATCATACAGGTGTGGAAAATGAAACAACAGTTAATAACAAAGAACTATCAGAAAGTGTACAAATAAATACAACCGATCAGAAAAAGGGTATATGAGAGGAGGGATAGCTAATTGGTAGACTTATTTACTTGAACTACTTAATGGTTAGCGTATCCCATTCTTCATATATGTAACAATAACACTCAGATTACATTTTGAGGAACTTATTCATTAGAATAGTCTCCAAAGGCAAAACATGGTATCTCCTAGTTTTGTTGTACATCAAGAAATTGTTGTAGCATCCGTAAAATGATGAACAAACTAGAGAGACCACAACACGCTTTCAGTAACATAGACAGATTCGCCTTTGTTTACTCAATTTCATTGCTATCACCTTCTTCATGTCTCTCAAAGTACTATCAGACTTTACTCAAACTCCCTGTAAATCCTAGCTAGGCATTTACCTTAACTGTTATCAACTTCGTCTTTTAAAGATATCACTCTTGAAGATTGTCATCAACTTCACTCCAACTGATAACTCTTTAGAAGATCAAGTATTTCAACTATTGTACAAGTATTGCATTTATCATCTTTGAGTGACTTCTCATTACTCCAAAGAATTTCATGTAATAAGCTGCACAATGATCAAATATATTCTACAACTTGAGGTGGAGTGGGAAATATAATGCATGCTACAATTAATATTATTTTGAGTTTGACTGTGGGTCTGAAGCTACTTTTTTATAGTAGTACTGAATTCAGTCCAGTTTGATATATAAATCAGGTTTGAAATAAAAATAAACGTGATAAAGACAACTGGCTAAAAAATTGGGAATTTGTGTAATCAATAGAACCTTTTTTTTTTCAAAATAAAAAAAAAACCAATATATACATAACCCAGTCGATCATGAAGTGGTTGGGGGACATACTTTGAAGAAACTGATCCAGGCTTGAATCCAAGTTATTGGTTTCTAATTATATACTTCTATATAACAGCTTATATACTGACATATACAAGTTTTATTATAAGTATTTTGTATATGCATTTAAATAAATAAATAAATATATATATTGTATATATTTTAGTACATATAAGTTTTTTTATATCCTGAATAATTTATTTTTATATTAAGTTAATATTATATTTATAAAAGACAAAATTATTTTATAAAATAATTTTTTATGTTTGTCATGACTTGCAAGGATCAACCCATTGAACCATCAAATTGCTTTCGTTTAATATCTTGTCCAGTTTTGGGAAAATTTCTCAAAACAACTTGTATCAGCCATCTAATGTGATATAAAACAAAAGTTTAATCATGAATACTATGTTGAACTAGGAGCAGTCTGGATGATGATTGACTAGACTAGTCTTTGAGGGAGCAAAAAGTTAAACAACTAGAATTTAAGGGACAAGGCATAGTCCTTGATGTCTCATATTTGCATTTCTTATAAAGTCCATAAATAAATCAATCCCAACTTCAACATATATTGTAGGGGCGGGCTAGAATCAAGCCGAATTCTAGGAAAACTAAACCCTACATAAATCAGGCCAAATTCTAGGAAAACTAAACCCTACATAAATTGAATCAATGTCGAAAATAATAATAATATAAGCATCAATCTATCTATATCAATATATATAAAACTCAAACTTGATGTTTTTAGGTTGGGTTTTGGGATCTTTGATTTCTAGGGCATTGTAGGACTTGTCAAATTTTTTGAGAATTTTGGTTCCTTTACAATTTCAAGACTTCACAAGTTTTCCCATAGATATTATAACACGCTATTTAGTGTATTACTTGTTATAGTACAAATATATAACATTACTGAACATTATCTATGGAAATCGGTTCATGTTGGGTTTTTTGGGCTATTTACCAAATCCAAAAACTAGACCAACCTTGAGATCCCCGATATCTAGCATCTAACCCTAGACCATGATTTTTGGCTTGGATTGGATATGCCAGCTTTTAGCCCACCCTCCCAAGTATGTTGTGAAGTGACAAACGAAAATGCGAATCAAAATCAAATAGTATAAAAAAATAGAGAATGATTGAAGTTGAAGTCTAAAACATCCATAAATATTATACATGAAAAATTCACCTTATCCAAGTCAGCAGCAAACTTTTGAAGCTTTTGATTGAACTTTTCTTTAGGAAGTTCCAACAGGTCTTGCAATGAAGAGATGCCTATGTTGTTCAGGTGACTTAGAAGATCTTTATTCATACATGGCAACATCCACAATGATGATTCATTACCATACCACAAGCCCTGAATTAAATGGGTAAGAAATTAGATCCTTTCCATAGGTACAATATTGGAACAATCATACAGAAAAGATTGAGGAAACAGACATGAAGAAGCAAAATGATACGAGAGAGAGAGAGAGAGAGAGAGAGAGAGAGAGAGAGAAACAAGCTTTGCCTTAATGACACAATCATAACAGACAATGAATTCCGGATATTTGGGTTTTAGCTGCATGGATCTTACAAAACCATCCTAAGAAGCAAAAAAATAAATAAATAAAAATAAAATAAAGGAAGATTGATTAAGGGTGGATAATGTAATTTCTGAAACATATAAATTTGAATATGGCCATTAACTTGTACACATTGATAATTCCTGTTAGCATAAATAATAGAATCATGGTCTTGTACACCCCTGCTTGGACCAGTTAGTGACTGCCTAGACGGATTTTGAAAGAGACTGCACAATCCTCATATATGGCATATGCTTATCCTGGTGAGAACTTAGTCACAAGGGAAGCAAAAACAATATGTTCTTGCCTCTTCCAATTCATAGTTAATATCAAGTGAGGTAGTGTATCTAGGTACAAGTTGGAGTTTTAATTCAACGATAACAAGCTAATATCTACATCACTAACACCCTTATTTTGACAAGTGAAAAAACATATTCACGCTAATTTTTCATTTAGTCAGTGTCCTTGTGATGACTAATTGTCATATAATAAATAATATCACATTTAATTTATTTTTTAATAATTTAATTTCAAATTTTACAACTAATTGAGCTGAACCGAATAAATATTTTTGGGGGTCCATTTAAAGTTAGATTAGAGTGGGTTGGGTTGAGCTCATCAGATAGACATAGTGATTAGGTTCAAATTAATTCATATTGAGCTCAATTTAGACTTAATTTGGTCAATTTAGAACATTTAGGGCTGAACCAAATTTATTCTTTAGATAGAATGATCCTATCATATATGGTTGGATTTAGTAGAGTTTTTGAGATCTTAGGGTTATATATATTCTTTTCTCTCCACTTCCCACATATTCTTCCTCCTAAACCTTCTCTCTTCTTTCATTTCTCATTGCCAACCGCTTGGACCCCATGCTGCATGTACATGATATCTGCCAAAGCCATTAGCAAGCAACTCCTCTTCCTCCCCTCTTCTCCAGCATGTCGGTTCAGGGTTTTCTTTCCCCTATTTTTTGTCTTTCCCTTCTTCCTATTTCCTTATCTCTCATATGCACCCTCCTGGTGTCGCATTGCCCAGCCAAGGCGGGAAACCATTAGCAAGCGCCTGCCCTTTTCCCTTCTAGTGGCCATCCTTCCCTTTGCTGCACCCTGATTTTGTGAACCCTAGTCTCCCCTCTTGTAGGCTTTGGTGATCAACTGTCCCTTCATGGCAACATAGAGGTTGGGGTTCTCCACCACTTTTATTCCAAATTGAGTAAGCAGATCCAATCTTCTAGATCAGAGAAAGACGGGTGTTTAGATTGTGTAAGTGAATCTTGGATTAATCTGTTTGTGTGTGATTCCATCTTATCAAGTTGTGAATTTCCTTCTTGGGGTTGATTTCTAGTGGTAGACATTGTTCTTTGCTTCCAATTTGGATCCATTTGCATATCAAACTATGTTCAATTTTATTGTGGAGTAGAGGGAGTTGTAGGTTTTCATTACTTATATTGTTCAATGATTGTCTATCCTACATCTACATCCAATGTCTATTGATAGTTCATACTAGAAATCCAACTTGTTACTTTTCTCCATACCCTCTTTCCCCTCAGTTGGGGAGTAGTCGGGTAAGTGGTTGATTTTTTTATATGGCTATCTTATGGTTGTTTTGGTTTTAGTATTGATGTATTTCATTGTAGAAGGTTATAGTTGTTGTATTTTACTTTAATTTGAGTCGTGATATAGTAATCAGATCAAGATTAGATCCAATGGTCTTGATTATCAGTAGATCCCTAAATTTATTGTCATGTTTAGTATCATCTTGAATCTTTCTAATTTGTTCTTGTATGTATATTTGTATATAATCCTTCAAAATGCGCACATGACCTCGTAGACTTCTAGTCTTCCTCCAATACATATTTGAGGTGGATAAATACACTTTTTGATAAATCCTTGTGCATAAATTAAAATAAAAGAGTATAACAATATGGTATAATAACATGTTACAAATGTTTTTAAGAAAAGGATTAAAGGATGCTTAACTCATGAAACTGGTTCGTGATATAGGTTAATTACTCAAACTAACAATATCATGTGAAATTTACAATATAATGTGCAAACTCAAAGTGGTATAACACTTTAATGTAAAAACTCTAAAGAGGGTAAATGACTATTACAAATGGTGAAAAAAAAAACTACGATATGAAAATCTTAAACCTGGACATTTTATAGCTCCTGACTGCCCATAGCATGGACACATAAAATTAATATTCATTTTTACATATGCTGCTACATTGATTTCCTTGTTGTAAACAAATGTGAGATAACTAAAGGTACATACAAATATATGCACCGTAATTAATAAGTAATACTTAACTACATGCTCAAGTGGAACTTTAAGGCTGAAAAGTCTATATTATTCATTTGGATTTTTGGATTTCTAATTAAGATTACAATTCTTGCACATCTTTCTTATTTACCTACTTAGCAATCTGTGGCTCCTTTGCATTTTTTTTTCTACCTCCAATTTCACAATTTTCAAATTCTAGTTAAGAAATTCTCTGACGTATTGAAAATTCAGTTTAGGTTTCATTCTTCATGTTTTGCTTATCATTCTACATTTTGTCATTGTACATTTTGTTGTACTTTTTCCAGTGTTGAAAACTCAATTTAGGTTTCAGGTATATGTTTTACTTATCGTTCTTTCTGTTTAACATTTTGTTATTGTACATCTTGTTGTACTTTATTTTAGTGAAAGGGTTTACTTTTATTTAGCACCTTTCTTATACAAGATGGTTTTGTTTACATTTTGTAAATTTCCTCTGCTACTTAGAAAGTAATAATATCTATACTTTGCAAAATGGTATCTACTTGTATTTGTTGTCATTTGGATTTGGATTTGGATTTTTTCTAACAAATTGTTATTAGGTGGGGTATCTCCTACTACATGGAAGAATACCCCGATGTTGTGACACTATAACATTCCATTACCAAATTCAAATATCAACATTATAATTCTATGATAGACCATTACAAGGAATGCTAGAGCAGATAATAGAATATTGGCATTTGTCCACTGCAGGATTTTATATATATATAATTTATTGATAGCATATAAAAAGGATCATAGCACTCTAACAACTCAAATTTGAATAATAATATTTTCCCTTGCCAGTCTTCAGAGCCTCTGGGCTTTATAAGAACGATATCAATTAAACTTATGGGAAAATGAAATGCTAGATACGTCAGCATAAAATTTCAGGCTATGAAACTACTCCTGTATATTTGCCAGGTGTCTTACAAAATTTGAGTGAATATCAAGCTATAAATTGATGGAAAAATTATAAATTCTACCTGCATAATCATTTGTAGAAGATGCATACAAGTCATCGTGCTTGAAAGCCATCCACTATTAGCAGATATATCTATCATTGCTTGGATGATACGTATACTCTGGTCAAGAACAGATTTTAAGTCTGTAACGTAGTCAGTGATTGGCAATTCAATGCGAGAGAAATGTGCCTGCATGCAGCAAGAGCAAACAAACATAAGCTAGTAATTAAATCATAGAATGCCCATACAAGATTAAATCACTTCATTCCATAAATAATTCCACTAACCTGGAAGAGTAAATTTGCTTTGATATGTGGATCATCCAAGCGCCGCTCATCCACGATGCATGGCAACTTTTCAGATAGTGCTTTATTGTGATTTTCCTAGAATTGTAGTAAAGTAGAAAGGTCAAATACTCAGATCCTTAGAAGAAGAAGATGGATGACGTGTTGCTGCAATTACATGGATATGACCTAATCATGATACTAAAAATCAACAGACGTGTAAATTACCCAAGCCCAAGACCAGTAGCAAAGTTGTGACATATTGTGTATACTACTCAATACTAAGGCCACAGAATTAACAAATACATACTGAGCTTGTATGGAAATAGAAAGAAAAATCACTCTCTAGATGCTAGTAAGTTTCTATCTCCAAGTACTCATCTCTCCCTCTCCCTGTGGTCCCTCTCTACCAGATCCATCTCAGCCCATCGCCCACTATCACACCCGCCATGTATCTTTCTCGAAGGTATTCTACTCTCTCTCTCTCTCTCTCTCTCTCTCTCTCTCTCATCAGTCCTCCAATATTGGTGCTAAAGCGTGTTGATGTCGATTAATGGGTGGAACTATAAATTTCACCTATGTCAATTGGCACAGCTTGACACCTCAACCTTTGGCTCAAGCTATTAGGAAAAGGATCAATCTATATACCTTTATCCTTAATAACTCGATGTGTAATCATTTTGTTTAAAATGACTGAAATAATTTACCAAATGAGAGAGGCGAGCATTCAATTAAACTAGCTAATAGATTGTTGCACCTATTTGCTTCATCCTGTAGTGTTGTCATTCTAAGATATTGTAATTTATCTTAAGAATTCATTCAAAGAGAAATGAGGAAGTGCCACGTTGATGAATACTTCCAACGGAGTCACTCCCACAAAAATCTTTCTGTAGCCTTGTACCTATGTTAAGAGTGTCTGCATCTTTTTAAGGGTGGCCATGAATAAGCATGGAGTGGTAGAGTGTAGACACATTGTACATGACAATTTCAACATCCACAAGAGGAAATTAAATGCCAGCCCAAATGAAAGTGTTAAAACCAGTAGAAAAAACAAAGATTACGATACATTAAGTTCACACTAACTTAGTGGAATTTTGTAGGAAAATATAAAGCTACCACATTTATCAAAAAAATTCAAAAGGATAAAGTTTTTGAGGACACTATCTTCACAACCCAAGGTTAATTAGAAAAGGTTTGATATTTTCCCATCAAAAGAAATCAATTATTGGATATTCCATCAAAAAGGATTGAGTGGTGCATATTAGGGCCATGTTAGATGGTTAAATTTTAGGGAAAGTGCAACTAAGAAACTTTTTGTTGACAAAAAATTGTTTGCTTAAAAGAAAATTTTCACATTCAACATAGACATTCCAAAATTACCTGCGAACTGTTCATCTTAATGTGAATTGTTCAACATAGAAGTCACAATTTTCTATTATCCACATGTGGTTTAAGGTTTAAAATATCGAATCATGCTAGAGTTTGAGTCTAGTTAGAACAATATGATTTTGGTATTGTATCATGCTGTGTCAGTACATTTTTTATACTAATTTAATTGAATTACTAATAATAACATGATTAACTTTACTTAATAAGTTGCAACTTTTGATTAACTTTTTAATATATTAGATTGCTAATACATAATGCATGCTTACATTTGTTGATTAATTAGATAATTAGATCACCTCTATTTTTAGAGTGAAAATTTTAAAATTTTTATCTTTAGACACTTGTAAACTATAAACTTCTTTCGTTTGATTTGCACAAATAAATTTGCAGATAAAACGTTGGAATGAGAAAAAAGAAAATGAGACTCCTACTTTGATTTTGAAATTCGCAACCTTGGAGAAATTTTACATTTGAAGGTGTGAGAGACTTTTATTATTGGGATGTAATTTTATTTGAAATGAATGAATATTTTTATAGGTTTATATAGATGTATTTGAAATTTCTTCATAAGTATTTAATATAAACTTTGATCATTCAATATCCCTTTGTTCCTTGTATTTTATTTGAAAAAGTATAAAAAAACCTCTTGGATATACTAAAATAATTCAAAATTATGTAATCTAGTTCAATCATACTTAATTGGGATAGAATTATTTTTCGGAGGTTAAGAATTATATTTGATTCCCTAAGCTTCTTCCTCGCTCCCAATGCTTGATTTCTTTCCTCTGTCCCAATATCTCTCTCTCATCTACAACATCCTCCTCTTGCTGCTTGTCGTCCTTGCAGTGCCCATCGCCAATTCTCTCCCTCTAAAGTATTCTTCTTCCCTTCAATGCCTTCTCCCTCTCCTTCACTTCATTAGTGTATCTTCTCCCCCTCTCTCTCCTGTGTTTCCATGGTGGCTTCTCTTCCTTGGCCTCTCCTCTCTCTCTCCCTCTTTCTTTCCACTGTGAATTGCTGCTCCAGTGTTGGAGTTGTTGCTGAAGTTTACCAAACTATAGGCAAGTGGAATATTCCGCCTGTGGTGACACAAATAGCTTGGCAACTCAATCCATGGTGTGGTTCTTAATCATACTCGAATGAAAGAGATTGCAAGTGCAAATATTAGTCTTCACCCAAAGAAGATAATTTCAGTGTAAAAAAAACTAACCATTATTCTTTTAATAAACACTGACATATTTCTAATAATATTCACAAAGATTATTAACTTCAAATTTATTGTTTGTTTGATTATTCTTGGAGTATCTTATTTTATATTTTTAAAACTAAATTAATTGTCAGCTTCAAGCCTTGCCAAAAATTAAACCAAGCCACAGTAGATATGCTATCACAACCAACAACAACAACAACCAAGTTTTATCTCACTAGGTGTGGTCAGCTAGATATGCTATCACAACCATTGATCTTAATTCTTTTTTGCCACTAGCATACTATGTAAGAATGAAGAATCATTGTATGCATCTTAGCATCAAACAGGTAAACCCTAAAGAAAAAAGGTGATAAATGCTTGAAGCTACGGATGAGTGCCCTTTGTATAGCACACCAATGCACAAATTGGAAATTAAGAGTGGTTCAGAACACTGATAGTTCAAGATTAATGTGTCAGAATATTTCACATTTTATGTATCTATTCAACAAAAGAAACTAGCTGGGGGGAAGGATAACAGAAATTTCTAGACAAGATCTATGAAAACAGAGTGATGAAGATGCAGGGCAGACCTCATTATGACGTACAGGGAGCTCATCAAATTCAGATGCTGCAGAAAGAATACCCAGAAATGTCTAGAAATTTTTTTGTCAGTAGCAGGTAAATATTAAAATTTCTCCAATTACAAGGAAAATGTAAATAAGATCATCATGTAATAGTTTCCTTACTTCAAGTGAAGTATCAGGGCCTATGTTTGCTCCAAACATAGAAACTGTTCTGTAGCTTAGATAATATTGAGATGCAATGGAACCCAACATCAAAGGCTCCACGGAATTTTCATTTATCTTGATGCAACCACTATCCTCAAGAACTTCAAATGTATTTAATACTAGGCTGTGGGATAAAGTTATAAACAAGTTGAATGCCAAAAAAATGGAAAATAAAACAGATTGTGGCATTTAGCTATTGATGGATACCTTGAGAGAAAAGAATTCAAAGTATTCTCTTCAGTATCTTCCAATCCATAGTAAGAAGGATTCAAAACCTGTCATGGGAGTTTAGGTATTTTTAATGAGTTGGAAAAACAAAACAAACATAATTTAAGTAATTTCAGTTAATGTTGATTTTTTCATCACAAAAGTTCATCATAAATGATCCCTAAACACATTCGTAGTTTCTGAGTCAAGTAGTGTTATCTTGACCTCTCTAATTTACAATTTGCTATTCTTCTATGAAGAAATGTCCGCTATCAATAAGGTGTTAAAACGTGTAATTCTGGAACTTTTGACTGTCCACTTCACATTATATTTATTTATTTCATTGCTAAAGTAATAAATTCAAGTTATAATAAAAAAGGATTTGGTTAGCAACAATAAAACAAGATAAAATTTATTTAAATATAAATAATGATATAGTAGAGAATATAGTCCAATGGCGTAGAAGGATCCATATAATCGACCTCACTTAGTGGGATAAGATTTGGTTGTTGTTGTAGTATAATAAAATATAATGCTAACTTAATGGGGAAACTTGTGTTTAGGGATACTGTGACTAGCCGATTAGAATATTAAATTTTTAAGCAAAAAATGGTTAATTAAATTAGTTGATCACTTATCTGAAAATATTAAATATTAGGAAACGGCTAGGTCTAATCTAGAGCTATATTCTTGCATTGAGCTCAATCTAAGGAGAAGCTTAAACAAACACAACTGATGGTGATGATTATGAATATTTTTTAAGGTTAACTGTAGACTGGGCATGGAGTGAAAGAGCCCAAAACCATATTGAATAAATTAACCTAATGGTGCTATATTTAACTGCCAACAGTAACAAGATAAAAATACAATGTGACATGGCTAGTGGTTAGCTTCGATGAAGCACCCCATGATGAATTTGTGTACATGAGCAAATTAGATTCTGATGGTTACTACCTTTAAACTAAATATCAAGATGTAAGATTACTGAAAGGGAGCATACATGACACTATGCAGTACAATGGGACATATGGGGCTCAAGCTCCCAGCTGAGCTCATTGAGTTGCGGGGCAAACAACCTAGCTAGACTGTAGGGACAATCTGACCACAAAAGTGATTTTCAATTAGAGCTTCACATGGGTTTCCCTGCCCCCAACTGATTTCACAACCCCAACCCATTTGTTAAGGCCTAAGCTTCTTGAACAATGAGAAGAGCAAATCATAGTATGTATTTTTAAGTTCTAGGATAACATAGGAAGTTATCTAGTCTTAACATTTGATCTAGGATGGGTAATTTCTTAATAGTTTATCATTTCCTTTCAAAATGATAGTTTGTGTATTTAGTTGGCTCATACGCTATATTAAAGCCATAAATATAGATATTTTCATAACATAATCAAACAGATTAATCTGATTGATTTTCAATTCAAAACTACACCTTTCGGCCAAATTAGTACTCAAGTAGGTGAAGTCATTGCTTAAAAATCTACTTCTCAACTTAACCACCAGATTTTGTTTCTGGCTGTTCCATGAGATCAGTTGGCATTAAGAAATATACCAGTAGATTTCTAAATCTGAATAACCTAAACATTTCTACAAGACCTTTGTCTTGATAAAAAATTTCTTTCTATAGCTCTATTAAATTGACTTGGATTCATAGAGACGACTTTCAAAGAGAGTTCTCAGGAAATGTCTAAAATAAACAAGCATGCAGAGACGAAGATGCATGCAGAGAGTTCAACAAGAAAGGCCAGATCCTGAGATGAGTTTCTCAAACAACGAAGCTGAAATGCATTACGGTGGCTCTAATACCATGTTAGGAGTAAACCCAGCTGGTCCCCTCTACCTATACTTATGATTCATCTTTTATATCTTTTTCACCCTATACTATATGGTGGCTCTAATACCCTGTTAGGAGTAAACCCAGCATTTGATGAAATGTAAAAAATAGAAAACTGAAAAAAAAGGAAAAAAAAGGAAAAAAAAGGTTGTTGAACACCAAGATCCATACCCCTAACAAACACTTGTACCGAAATTCAATTAACAAAGTTTTCCAGCAATTAATGTTTTCAAAGTAGGTTGATTCCAATATGGATCAATTGAGTTGGATGGACAGCGGTTGAGGCCAACTCTATTTAATCTAAAAATAGGAAATCAATTGATATCTTGTTCCTTGGCTATAGGATTTTAACGAAGTCAAAGAACAATGTTTAAAATCTTAACCCCATCCAGAGTTTTGGCCAAAGACCAGAACCATATTGCTTATTGTTTCAAAACATTGTTGTTCTGTGAGGCAGAAGGAGCTCACGGGCTTAGGCAAGGGTTGTCAATGATGTTTGGGTTTGGGTGGAGGGTTATAAAAGAACAAAAGACGCTTGGGATCAGTAAAGAATCACATATGAAAGGTGGAAGATACTTAGGCTTGGGGAAGGGCCACAGATAAATGACAGAAGACACTACAGGGTCAAGGAACAGTGTAAGATACTCGAGCTTCTGGAAGGGTCACGAACAACAACGGAGGAAGCTCAAGCTCATGTTAAGGGGCACATTAGGAGCTTGGATTCATAGAAGATGCTTGTGATGATGGCAGAACAACATAAGGAGTTGCTAGCTCGAGTATTGGGGTATTAGAGCTTCTTGCATGCCAGTTGGCAAGCGAAATGAAAATTTTGGCTTGTCTCAACTAACACGGCTAGAGATTTGAAACATCATCATTAACTTACTAAACTCATGCAACTTTTGACTTGGCATCATCTAACTTAAAAACGAGTGCAAGAAAAAAGAAATCCAGTTCCCAACTTGGAACCCCACACTGAAAAGATTAACCAGTATGACCAAATTCATATCAGATCCAATCCACTCCAAGTAAAAAGCACAAAAGAGAAAATTCATATTTGAACAGATGATCACAGATAAGGCTAACAAATAACTATAAAATACTGAAATAATTTAGAAATGAATAGTTACCATATGTCATCACAGGTCATCATGGCATCTTACTATTAAAACACAACCAATATGAAAAGGCACAATCAACTGGTAAAATTGATAATTCTAGTGTAAATTAAATGCACTTCTCCCAAATTCATGTTCAAGATACAAATTGGTGAAATGCATGCAAAATAGAAAGATCAATATGGTAGAAAATAATAAAGCAAGAAGAAATGGAAAAATAGTAGACATAACTTAAGCAGTCTAGTTGACGGTTTAGCGATTTAATGAGAGGAGTCAAATTACATAGAAGATTCATTGCTGATTACTAGTGATAACAACATGTGATCTATCTGTATTTTTTTTTGTGCGTGTGTATTCCAAAGAGAATATGAGCAAAGTTCTA
Organism: Curcuma longa; assembly: GCF_044706935.1. Taxonomy (NCBI): domain Eukaryota; kingdom Viridiplantae; phylum Streptophyta; class Magnoliopsida; order Zingiberales; family Zingiberaceae; genus Curcuma; species Curcuma longa. Next base: position 9,520,754 of record NC_133877.1, on the reverse strand, counting down.
TATGTTAAAGAAAAAACAAGGAGAATGACACAAACAAAGAATGCAGGCAATTGTTTTCAGAGCTTCTAGAAACAGAAAGTCATACCAGTCTACGAAATAGAAAAGTCCAAGTGAGATAATGAACTGCATCCTCTTTATGGCTGATCGTACCCGAAACAACCTCTGCGTTAATATGGTCATGCAAATGTTCCCGCAGATTACTTTCAACAGGGAATGGTTCATAAAGAAACTGCCGCAATTAAACAAAATGTCATATCCAAACTTTTAACAATGTTCTTCAGATTTGAAAAGTAACAAAATTAACCTTCTTATAGAAGCTTTTCTTTGGTTCATGAACAAGGATTACAGCCTTTCCATGCTGATCATATTGTGGACGACCAGCACGGCCCATCATTTGTAATATATCAGTTATAGGGAAATCAACATATCTCTTGGTTTTTCCATCATAGTATTCAGTCCCCTGTAACCAACACAAATGTAATGAGCAAAGGCTGTGTGTATACAGTTCATATACACAGACAAAAACAGAACTTTTCTAAAACAAAAAATAACCTAACCTTTATGATAACCAGATGAGCAGGCAAATTAACACCCCATGCTAATGTGCTTGTACATACAAGTATCTGTGAATGTATAAACATCAGTTTTTGAGGATTTAGCTAGAACAGTTTAATGGAGCTTAGCATCAAAATTATTGAAGACAATATTACCTGAATCTTGTTATTAGAAAAGAGTTCTTCAACCAATGATCTGTCTCGATCATTCAGGCCAGCATGATGCAATCCAATTCCAAACTGTAATGTATGTCTCAAGTTGTAATCAGTGATTTGCGAGAGAATCATTTCAAGTGATTCTTCTGGCATGTTAAGAAATTTCCTTGGACTTTCATCTGATGCAGCAAGCTGGGATTGAAAATATAGCAAGTGAATGACTGGTAAAAAACATGAAACACTACCTAAGTGGAAATAAATATATGTCCTACCTGAATGAGATCAAGTGCAGTAAGTCTTGTCTGGCGGCGAGAAGAGACAAAAATAAGAACTGGTTTTGTAGGTGAATGGGTGCATATTGCAGCATATGCTGGTTTGTTCATGCTGTTCATCCTTGGACAGTAAAACTTCCCAGGGTATCCCTGTTTGTGGAGCATACTAAAATTATTAATCAACAAATTGGATTTGAACAAAAAATTCCCATACCAGACCACATTAATGCTGTTCATTTCAGTTCAAACAAGGTCAATTTTGAGCAGAGTCTAAAATCTCAAGCTCTTCTGGTCAAGATGGGCAAAAACTTTTCATTCAACCCACAGACTGACACATGAGATTGACGATATGGCGAGGCGGCGAGCAATCACAAGCACAGTTTCCTTCATCAATGCATTTTTCTTTGTGGCTTCCTCCCACACATTGAGGAACCTTCTCTGCATTATGCATCCTCCTGCTTGACAGAAGTCGCAATGCAAGCTCTTTGCCGACTCCATCTAAGCTGAACCCTTCTCTTCCACGTTGAAACAAACCCTAGCAGTCTAGCTTCCTCCTCAAGCATCGACTAGCTTCCTCCACTCTAGGTAAGCTCGTCTCCTGTTCCTCTTCTTCCTCTTCCTCTAACACCCCATTTCTTCCTCCTCTTCTTCCTCTTCCTCTAACAACCCATTTCTTCCTCCTCTTCTTCCTCTTCCTCTAACACCGGCACCCTCTTCTCCTTTGCTACACCTCTGACACCGATATTTGCTCCTACTCTTTTTCTTCCTCCAACACTAGCACCTCTTTCTCCTTCAGCACCTTCAATATTGATAGTGACACAGGTGGCACCATCTCGAGTTGGTCGGAGACCAAAACTCTAGTTCATTAGAGATTTCAATCCTTGGTTTTGAGACTTCGCATGTTAAAAAAATGAACATCAGTCGGAAAAGATGAGTGCATTCAATTATACCTTCATAACCTAGCAATATGAATGATAAAACTCAAGCAAAATAAACTTAACACAATTATGAGGTAAAGAGATAACTAAGATATAATGAAGTAATCTGAGAGCATGAAATCAAATTGATGACCCATGTAAGAGGAAAGCTACTAAAACAATTAGGAGGTCTTGCCTGTATGTGGACTTCAAGAGGTACAGGTCGAACACTAGGTTTGAAATTGAAAAGACCATTCTCTTCAACACCCAACCAGCTAGCTAAATCACTGCAAAAAAGAAAAAGAAAAGAAACTCATCTGAGAAAATTCTGAGACCAAAAAGTTGCGCAGAAAGGAAGTATTATCATACATTTAGCTGACAAACATGAGATAAAAGGAAATCCACTAAGAAAAATAACTCATTCTTGATATTTAAGGTTCATGTAAGGAAAAGTCACCAAAAATAGAAAGAGATGTGAAATGCATGTTAACTTTCAATAGAAAATATTATAAAGGTCCATGATAAAACTTTCTATTTTACTCTCCTCTCTGGCTCAATAAAAGGCATATAACATAGTCTAGGACTTGGAATTCAATATGAACAAGAAATTCATTCTAAATTTGTCGACTATTCGATAGCAATTAAGCCCACAATGTTGCATAGGATTCACAATTCTCTACCATTGGCTTCACTCTTGCTATTACAACAACTCCACCAGCCGCTATCTCCTCTATCCCTTGCTTCCAGGTGGTCATTCCCCCATGCCCCAGCAATGTATGACAATAGGCTTGAGAAGCAACGACATTGAAGTCATCGCAAAGCTACACATGCGGCTGTGCATAGAGAGAAATTCCACAAGTCACTACCTCTCCAAGAGTTATGTTGCATGTTTTCCATCTCATCCTCCTGTGATTGTTCAACAATGGACAACAACAGAGTTCCCATGCAAGCCATGGTGACAAAACCACCCCTCAATTTGAGTTTTCTCCATTGGAACACTCTATCACCTCACACACTAGCCAACTCACATTCCAATAGCACACATGTTGACAACCCCCACTCCAGTGATGAACTTGTCGAAGAGCTAAGTACCTGCATTCTTTCACAAGCATTGTCGAGTGACGACTAGTCAATGATTGATGATTTCTTCCCAAACCATTAATCTATTGACTGATTCATGGAAAAGGACCAAGTATTCTATAGTGATTGATTCATAGATAGATAAAAAGAACGTATAATGAACTTGTGTGTGATCTGAACTAATAACAAAATTTTGAATCTATGTTGCATCCAACACGATAATGCAAGGAATTCTATGTTCAGTTTTGTGGATAATTGCATAAAGAAGGTGAGAAGGAAAAAGTGTTATGAATAGTGAGAAACAAAGCGTCAACAGATCTAGCAATTGTAGGACAATTGTAGAAAAATGAAAGAGGGGGGATACAAAATATATCATTCTGCATGTTCAGTGCATATGAAGAAATTGGTAAGGGATGAGATAGAGAATGCACTTGAAAAGGCGACTTATCATAAAACTTTTGGCATGATGGGGCACTTCTCTAAAAGGATAATATTATAAAATAAGATACTAAGATATTTGATACTTCCTTTCATTCATTTCAAAGGCTCATCAACAAAAGAATAGATAATATTGAATTTTCTTTAGATGGATGGCTGCATTAAGAAGGATGAATTAAAATATTTTGTTAATTGCTATTGTAAGAGGACTGTTACATGCTATATATAGGATTCGACTCATAATTCCTAAATCTAAAACATTCAATTTAAGATTAAACCCAATATTCATAACTAATGACTTATAATAACTCTAACACTCTCTTCAAACTTGTTACACAAACTAAAAAAATATCTCGCATGGAAATAAAATTGGCTAAGATATGAGAAAGCAAGTAGGTGCCAATTCCTTATAGAGAGGATGAGGGAATAGCCTGGGTCTCTAATGGACGTCTCCTTTCAATGGCATTAACAACAGGCAACGGATTGATCAAAAGAGAGAGAATGCACAAAATGACGATTTTGGAAGCAACGAAGAGAATGAGTTGAAGCCCTAGGAGACAATCTCTGGAGTCGTCTATTCCTTGCAGAAGCATAGACAACACGAGCCAAACATTCAAAAGGAGAGAATAAAGGCGCAACTCATCACTTCGGTGCTTCAGGGAGTGGAGCATTTTTGGCTCTCTATATTACCTATTTCCCTTGGAATTATTGACCGCATTTATTACATCTACAGGTCTTTTATGTGGATGCCCAAACACCCTCTTGTGTCTTGGGCGGATATGTGCAGGCCCAAAGAAGGAGGACTGGGATTTTGCGACTTGAAAGTTTGGAACCTTGGCTTATTGGCCAAAGTATTTTGGCCGATACAGGCGAAGGACGATGCTTTTTGGATCAAATGGGTATATCATACATACTCGAGGCGGGCAGATATATGGACTTGAGAGGCGGTGCACTCGAATGCCTCGCTAATCAAGCGGTTGTTGCAGATCTGTGACCTTATCCTTACAGTTACTGGGTTATCGGCAAGTGTTATGTAGAGGTTGGCGGATTGGTTTGAACAGGATGGAGGTGTAGTCAGGGCTTATGACTTCTTTAGGCATCCCAGTCCTAAGAAACCCTGGGTGCGAACAATGTGGAAGCCCTACATCCAGCCTAGCTATGCAATTACGCTTTGGATGCTGGCTCAAAAGCAACTTCCCACCAGAGACAGACTGGACTATTTGGAGGATCGGTGTTGTGCCTTTTGTAGGTGAGAGATGGAGACATAGGAGCACTTGTTCTTTGGGTGCCCTCCTGTAGCGGTTTTATGATGGAGGATCCGAGAGTGGTTACATATGGGGCTGGAAATGTCTGCCTACCGACAGATGCTGCGAGTCTTCGGGCGTTTCTTTAGAGAAGGTCGTCTCTTAACTAAAGCCAGACACCTTGTGATGTCAGCTTTGACACACTTTGTATGGAGAGCTAGGAATAGTTGTATTTTTTATGAGGGACAGTTGGAGAGTAAGAAGATTTTTAGAAATGTACAAATCCATGTTTACCAGTCATTGGAAGTGTTTTCTGATCTGACATTACGTCAAACATGAAACGCTACTGATTATCGGGTATCATACTCTGGACCTACTTTGATATATACATTTTACTTATCCAAAGAAAAAGGAGGGAATAAAGAACTCAACAACAAATCGAAACACGATTGAAGGTTGTTCATTAAGTAGGTGATGGAAGACGATGAAGCAAGTTAGGAGGAAAGAAATCTAGCAAAATCTACAAAAGGCATGAAAGATGCAAATCTATTAGAAGATAGATTCAAGGCAGAGAGGCAGGCTGCTGCTGAAACTATATAGACTCTACTGAAATACTGCAAGGCAAACTGTGTTGCTTGCCTGTGTTGCAAGGCAAACTGTGTTGTGAGAAGTAGATTTCACAAAAGAGAAAATGGCTACTGGAGTAAGAATTATTACCACTTGGATGCCATACTTCACGCCATATGCACATTTAATGTTGAGAACCTACTGCTAGCAGACAATGCATCATCCACATGGGAATAAGATGGATACAAATCAGAAAGACAGACAGAGAAACCGAGAGGTCATATGCTCATGAAAAGATGTAGGTATTGAAGTTGCTTTGTGCGGAACATGGAAATGGATTAGACTACATGAGAGGAAAGGACTCATGGCTGAGAGGAATCCACAGCTTTGCATAATGTGGGAAATGGAAGTAGACTGTCAAGGCCACCAGAAACTAGCAAACTCAAATTGTGGCTAAGAGGAATCAACAAGAGACTGAGGAATTCTCCTTTCTTCCTCTAGTGCCATAGAAGGAATCACCACGATCCAATCTTGATGTCCAAAGAAATGTTTAACCGTTGGCATTAAAAAGTAGTTCTAGGTGGTAGGTGGTCGACACTTCCCTAAACTTTCAATCTGCAATGTTATGTTATTTGAGATATTATCTGAGAAAAGGATGTCATGAGAAATATTGCAATGCATGAATTGATGCTTGATTTTTGAATAGTTTGTACCAACTGTTTAAGTTTAGAGTATAACATCCCTAACCATATTGACACTGACAAAAATCAGGATGATGGCAATTAAACCATATTACTCCTAACGTATATTTCAATTAGATTGCAGAATCTTTTGATCCTTGAGTTTGATTCTTTGGTATGCTACTTGGGATCTTGATCATGATAGCTCTGCAAACATGGCCTTTTCACCCATCAAGATTGAATTGTTAAAAAATGTCTCAACCAATTAAGTCAAGATAAATCCATTTTGGCTAGAGATGCCGAGGTGATTCAATCTCAATCTGCCATCAGAGGAACATGAATCGCTCTGATTGTGGATCAGAAACAAAGATTTAAAAACTAGTCAGGAATAACAACATAAATGAAAGTTTTTTATTCACAGTAGATATTTTTAAAATCATTCAGAAAAAATTTATAAATAAACTTGTCAAATAGATCAAAGCAAGCAAGGTTAGTCGTAAGGTTTCCTTTATTTCTTCAGGTCATGAATTCAAAAACTTGCCAAACAAATAATGAAACAGAACTTTACATTGAAATAAGGAATTAGCAGATCATCAAACAAAAGCATCATAAAACCTACCAGGCATTTGCTAAAGCTGTTGAAAGACCTACAAAGCGGATTGAACGTGCTGTCTGTGATGAAATGTATCGCATCCTAGAAACTATAACCTGAAAGTGATGTAAAAATAAATTGAGCAGTTCAAGTCAATCTTGACAGCACAATCATATAGTTATATGGTCGACAAGAGTTTCAAATTAGAGCAACATAACATGAGTAGGATTTTTGAAGTCCTATAGCAAATAAAATTATCTATAAGCACTCGACAGAGATATAGGTAAGATACTTAAATGTAAGCTTCTCAATGCAATGTTATTATGAACATAAAGATAAGTTAGAAAACATGAAGGTAGGATAAGAAACATGCTCAATGTATACTTTGTGCTTCATATTGACAAAAGAAGAAATATAGAAAATAAAAAAAATCAGAAATATTAAGAAAAGTGAAAACATACAAGCAATGTTAACATGCAATAGCTGTTGATAAATGGAATCATGCACTGATTAATATGATACCAAAATAGAGTCAAGCAACCCTTCATTGCCACATCTTATAAGGCAGCGTGATCCCTGCGATTACTAATGTGAAATGACTATTTAAGTAATACTAGTATAGGTAGACAACAAGAAACACTTGAACAATTGGAAGAAAAAATAAGACAATTAATCAAGTTTCCCTTTTGTTATATATATATTAACAAATCAAATAATATTCAAATTTCAGCTGCTATGTCTCTTTCTAAATCCTTTATTCATTCATTGTCTACTCTATGCCAACTAGACTTGCCCAGGAGTTGGGTCCTAACCGGACTCGGCCCGGGCCCGTAACCAGGTCAATGGGCTGGTTACTCGTTGACCCGAGTTGTCAGGCCTGACCCATAACCGGCTTGGTAGGGACCAGGCCGGTTATACGCCATGAGCCTAATTAACCGCTGGTTCAAACCGGGGTGGAGTAATTTTTTTTGTTATAGATGAAAATTTGATAAAAATAATTCCATTGCCGAAACTTGAACCTAGATCTCCCAGATGAGAGCCGAATATCCTAACCAACTAGACTACAACTATTGATGTTTTTATGTGTTAGTTAATTATTTAATAACTAATCAATAGTTTTTTTATGCTAGAGGGAATGAGTAAAAATAATTTCGACCGTTGGGAGAGAAGGGTTTTTTTTAAACGGCTGAGATTATTTAACCATTTTTTCATCGATAGTTACGATTTAATGTCTGTTATTCTCTAAATTCTATAAATAATGAGCTCATTTTATCATTTTCACATCATTTTCTCTACTCTCATCTCTCAATTCCGAAATCTCAATTGCTTTCAATTTCAATTCTCCAATTATAATGGAAAGAGAAGGTTCATCATCTCAATCTCAGAGGGGTAAGGAAATAGTCAATTTGAATGAGGATCACAATATTTAATTTACCAACGATAAGCCCAAGCAAATTCCAACACCCGAGATGAAGTATAGATGATGATACCTCTAAGGTTTGAGATACTCTTTTAAAATTGTAGGAGATACGTAGGCAACTTAAATGAGTGCAAATCCTTTATTTTTTTTATAAATTTATAATTTTAAAATAATAAAAATCTTGAATCATGATGAACCGTGAACCGGACCATGAACCATCGGTTCTAAACTATGAACCATAACCATTTTGGACAGTTAAGATTAAGAGTCGACTTGTCAGGACCGACGATTCAGAACCGTTGAACCGACGATTCAAAACCATCGATTCAAAACCGTCGGTTCGACTGTCAAACCGTCGGTTCCGAACCGTGGTTGGGTCTAATGCCAACTTTTCAAAAAATAAATAAATAAATAAATAAAAGAGCTCCTAAGACTGAGATTACAAAATGAAGAAGCTTCACCAAGTACATAGAGCAAAATTGGGATGCAGATCACATCCTGGAAGGATTACCATGGTTCTTCAAGGCAAATGGTTCATTGTCAGTGAAGAATCATACTGTAGTCAGTCATCGGTGAGCAAGGAAAACACATTCAATTCATCAGGTGATTTGTCAAAAATATTTTTTAAGCAAACCTGCTCACACCACTGAGTTGCCTGAGCTCTCAGTGTCACATTTCAAATATCTCTCAGGTCATGTGCAATACTCTAATAAACAATTCCCACACTTAAGAGACCCACAATAAAGCTAAGAAAGGTAACAATGTAGATCAAGTTTTTAGATCTCATCCCATCTTGGTTAGAAGGGACTCTTAGGCAATGATCTTCCTGAAGGAGCATCATGGCAGTGCTAGCTTACTAAATCAGCGGCCAGAAAACAGAAAATCCTACACTAGTTGCAACAAATGGTGGTAATTGTTCATTTTCCATCTCTTCTTTTTTGTATTTGTCATCTTCTTGTTCTTTCGCTTCCCCTCCTGTTTGGTGTCAAGCAAAATCAACATGTACCATTCAGAAATTAAAATATTGGTAGAATGCTGATTTAGAACCACATTGTATTGGCAAATGGTACAATCAGACACATTGTCAAGCTGGTTCATTGCCTGTCAACCAATGTATTTCCCTTCAATTCCATTCCAAATACCATTTTGTTTTACATTCTATATGCCAATAGGCAATTTAATGTTATAAGTATTGAGATAAGCTCTAGAATAGATTTAAGTTATGTAGGAAATTGTAGACCAACTTTACATACTGAGCCTGTTATTTTTACTGTCATATAAACTTGTGGCCCTATTAATCTGTTTTGGGAATAGATAGTCCGACATGGCAGAGACCAATTATCTACAAATTGACTAATTCATCCACAAGGAAATAGAATTCAAATGGATTGAATTCTCAAAATTATCACAATTTCCAAACATCCTCTTAGTATGAGGGATGTTTTTAGACAAACGATGATGTCCTACCTTGTGAGGGAATAGGACTGACAGATATTTCTCACTTGCTATATTTGTTCTGATGGTCTCTTTTTGTAGGTCTCTGCCTGCCCATCATTGTAATCCACCACAAAAATCACCATCATAAAATTCTGAATGTTGTAGAAAAGGTCAATTGGATGAATTCTGAGCTTGTTGGCATTCTCCTAGAGAGTACGTCAGCATAAACACATAATATCATAGTGCCCCAAGGGGGTGCATGTGAAAGTATATTTATGGAGACCACTTGGTTATATTTTCAGTCAAACAAGGTAATATTCTTGAAGAAAAGAATAATCATAACTATAGCTGAAAATAAGATATGGTTATTTAGTTGAATCCATACTAATAGAAATATGTGATTTTCAAAATACCAATTAAAAGATCAAAAGCCACCCTAGACTTCAAAGTTTCACCTGTGTCTTACATTGTCGAATCAAATGTTAGTTGCATTGTTATAATACAATGTGTTGCTCATTCAAGCCATATTATAATTGTTGGTACAATTGGACCATTTGTGATCAGACCGATCGTTGGGGTTTGATATTTGAAAAAATAGTTTAAGTTAGGATATATTAGTATTTAATATGTATATGAAGTTGTGTGCGATTTGATCGAGATACACATGAAGACATGGCATGGCCAAGTATATTGATGAATTGATGGCTTAAAATTCATGAAGATTGAACAGAGGGCCTAAGGATTGAGTAGCCTTACGAAAGATGACATCAAGTCAAAAGTATAACTTGAGATACCATGTACCTAGGAGAGGATAGATCTCAATATAGGCAGACTCGACCATTAGGATGGTCATAGTAGACATATCAATCAACTAAAGGGCGTCTTCAATCAATAGGTAACTGAATTAATTGAGTAGTCGACTCAAGGGTTTCAGCCAGCAAACAAAATATTTCTATTTGGAGCTATAGTTTGTGCTAGTCAACAAATGATACAGGTTTGTCGATTGATGAGGGTTGAGTTAACTAGGCAATCAACTCAAGTTAATCAATCGGCCAGTAGAATATTTCTTTTCGTGGTTGAGTCGATTGGGCAGTTGACTAATGATGAGATCTAGTAAACTACTACTATAGTAAAAAAAAGTTGGAGAGAGTCGTTAATGGGAAAAAGTTACGCAACAATAGTCAAATCAGCTAACGGCTACAATACATCAATCGGATGATGGGGCATTCTAGTCCATTGATCGGCATCAACATAGCAAACGGTCAAGAACAAAGTGAAGCTAGTTGAAGGATAATATAAGGTCTTGGAGGAGATTTGAAGGCTAACATTCCTAGATATTGTAATCATAATCTCCTCATTCTTGTGCTCTCAATTGTAATTTTCAATGCTTGTAAGAGGTTTCTCCACCTCCGAATGTTGTCGAGGAAGAAGAAAAAGTAATGGAAATTCGGGGGCGATCTATTGATGGATCATAGGCCGTGGAGTATGAGTTGGGGGCAACAAAACCACGTTAAGGTGTTAGCTTGTGTTTTTCTTTCAACTTACTTTTCGTTGCACGTTTGTTTAAATTAACTTTGCTAAGCAATTAGCAAGAGATTACTCACATAATGTAAAAATATTCTTCAATTTTATTATAAAAGTAACACTAAAACATGCTTGTAGATTTTCAAGTGTTTTTGTTATTTGCTTTGTGAGCTCAACCTTGAGAGATTCACATGAGAAATGTTGTTTAAAGTTGATCATTATATATAAATAAATTGTATTATATATGTACCTTCAAAAGTCATTGTTCAGGTCATTTCACATGCTACACATGGAAGCATCAAGAGAGAATGCTTGGATTCTCCATCCTCCATTCAATTTGATTGATCTACCCAATCAGGCACAATCGAAGGCAATGCATGGGTCCTTCATCCTTGATCTATCCATTCTATGCTAATGGACAAGCAAAAAGGATGACATCCTTCATCCACGTGACATTCTATCTGTGTACACGTTTCAGCTTAGTTTGATCACATCCTCCATCAGCTTTGTCCTGATATTTGTGAGGTACACACCAACTCTGTTTGATTTGATGCATTTGTCTCATGTTACATTCATTTGTTCTTGCGAGCCCATCTATTTGAACATTATTCTCATTTTTTTAGTATTATTAGATAAGCAAAAAGTTTTCAGTGTACATGTGGATAGTATAATATAATACAGATTTAATTTATATCCAAATTGAAGTCTATTGTTTCCTCGCATTTGTGCAGGTCATTCTGCTAGTTTGAAAAGTCCAACATCCAACAACCTTATTAATTGGTAGTGAGTACCATTTGGTACTAAATGGCATATCTCCCGATACAAGGAAAAATGTTGTATGCCACTTGAAATACAGTACATTTTCTCGTGCTGATCCAAAATTGGGTGGTTTTGGTACCAATCTCTCGTGGAGCAAACAATTACTGAGCATAGTAAGCAATCCAGATCAGTGCTTTAAATTCTAGTACTAACCCATGGTACATAAGTTGGCAGTTGGCTCAAAGACAGAACCCTTGTGGGCAAAAAACCAGACACTAGAACAAGACGTCAATCCTTGATGTAGAGATTCAAGATATTAGAATCTAGATGAGCCTAAAATCATGCACTGCTCTGGTGCAACTACAATGTATTCCTTTTAGATTGATAATATAACAGATTTATTTGTATTAAGACAGAAACTTGAAAAATAGGAACGCTACAAATTGCAAATGAAATAATGCATTGAAGCAAAATGAAATGGTAATTGTGCACCAATGGGATGATTGTTTCAATAAGTACCTCAAGAATTGGTCCTCGATCAGCTCCAAGGAGATGTATCTCATCCAAAATCATCAGCCCGACCTATTAGTTAGCTAAAGGTCTAAGTAGCAAGATTAAACAGGATGACAAAGTAGCACTGGATAAAAGTAAATACCTTCATCACATAGCTGCGGTTTTTCCAGCTACGACTGATACCATCCCATTTTTCAGGAGTAGATATAATAATATCAGCTGACAATAATGCCATAAGATCAGGAGTAAAGTCGCCAGTCATCTCAACCTAAAATAGAATCATTATAGCACTCAAAATTATAAGAATTGAACAACCCAAAAAATACAATACCATTTTCTTCCCAAGTGGAGAAACAAGACGCCTTTTCCAGTCATTCATTCTTTCTCGAACAATTGCTTTGAGAGGAGCTATGTAAACTACCTAGGGTATAAAAGTATTCAAAAATGATTCTGAGTCAAGTAAAAAACAAGTCACAGATGATTATTCACACAGGCATACAAAGTGTAACAGAAAAATAAGCCATAAAACATGCAGATGGGTACAAACTATGTTTCCATCAAGCCAGATAAAAAAGATGGAACATAAATTAAGTTTGAGTCTTTTCTGCAATTGGAATGTAGTGAACCTTCATATCTGGTTGAGTGTCAAATAGATGCAACATAGCTAACTCTGCTGATATTGTCTTTCCACTGCCTGTTGGAGCTCCCAAAAGTACATTGTTATCCAAGTGATATAGGATATGAAAAGCCTGAAATATTACAGAATATTAGTATCATAGAGCAACTAGAGAACAAAGAGTAATAAAACACAATGGTTGAGAAATAGAACCTGTGTTTGTATAGGATTGAAGTGAGAAAATTTATAGAGATTTTTGTAAGTCTTGTTGCCAAGTGAACCAACAGGAAGAGGTTTCAGATCAAGAAGTTCTGTGTGTGATATTTGAGTCTACAAGTGACAACCTTTACAGTATCACTAATAACCCACGACTAGTTCTTAGCGAATGTGAGTAATTTCATAACTCATACCTCTGGCAATGTGAGATTGTGGAAGGACACAGTATAGAGTGATTCAGCATGCAACCAAGAATCAGAAACAGCACGTATGTAGTACTGTGGAGGATGTGGTTCAAATATTGGAACAGTAAATGAAATCTTCTGTGGTTCAGGCCTTGCCATTCGTTTAGTCAATGTGAAAAGCTCTGAATGGTAAATGTGATCATTCTCTGAATCCTGATAATAAAATGGAAAGTTAATTTGCTTCTGGGTTGTATATGATTGTTACTATAATGGTTATACATGTGCGTATAAATTTTTAAAAGCAAAAAAAGGGAGAATGCTGACTTATTAAACACATTTAAAAATGAACAAAAACAATTGCCTACAATATTAACAGGGGCTCAACATCGGAACATGCTAAATTGTAACTAAATATATTTTGTTAAATATTACAATAATAGAGTAGATAAAGTTGTTTGATGTAAGCCACTAACTGTTTGTAACATTGTTAAGTTACAAATGTGAAGTTGGATAGGACATGTCATAATAATAGTTCAAATGCTATGCCAAAATCTCCAGGACATCATTGAGGTTCTACAGCTATGTGACATCAAACCATTAGCACTTGTGGTTAGGACAATTGATATCATTATTAGACACATATCAGATTGTTCATCTTTTTACGGAAGACCACAGAAAAGGAAGCAAAATGTGTAGTTTAACATTACAAACTTTAAAAAACTGGAGCCATTAACTCCAAATGGAAGGGCATGTTAAGAGTCTTGGACTTGCTTTGTTCGCACCTGAGAATGAACGCTCTGGACCAAACTGGTTAAGATGTTCTTCTAGGGTCCCTTGATAAGAAGGACATCAATTGGAGGTCATTTTGCTATGAACAGACTTGTCCAACTCCATTTGATGCTCAGACTGATCTTGTGGAAGTTCTAGGTGAGGGTCGAGGTAACATTCCTTCTCTTCATTGTCTATTTCCTTCATTCTCTTCTCTTCTTCCCTTTGCTAAATAATGTGGCTGATCGCTTTGGTGCATCCTTTGTTTTGGTTTAGATGGTGTTGGAACCAGTGTAAGGATTGTGGTTTATGGCTATGTCAAATGGGAATAACAAGTTGCTGTGGTGTATGCTATTAGTGGTTTTATCTTCACTCTTCCGTGAGGTAACCCTCACCTACTATTTCTTTTTTTTTTCAGATTTTTATCTTGTTTAAATCTTCTAAAGAGTGACCTCATCAATCAGAATTTGTGGAAGACTGATTTGGATAGTTGTTTGGGAATGATTTGAATTAATCAGTTCAGTTCTATTTGCTGCTAAATTGGTTATATTTGTCTGCCTAAGATAGGATTTTTCAACTCATTTCCTTCAAAATCATGATACACTGATAAAATTGAATTTAATGACCGATCTGTTAAAGAACTGACATTGATATAAAATCAGGGTTAACTGAAATTATATTTGCTAATCAGGGGCTAAATCAAATCAATTTTCAGGTGGTTTGGACATTAATTGGTTTTGTTAGGGGAGTAATGTGGTCCTTATAGGAACAGTTCGAATAGGGTATAAATTGGTTCTAAGTAGGGTATAAATTGGTTGAGTTTGGGTTAAACCAAAGTTGGACAAGGTTAATTTCATCGAGTTCATGGGAGCATGAGATCTCTCCTCCCCCCAACGCCAAACATCCCTCTAGTTATCTTCTCTTACATTTGATATTTCTCCCTCACTCCTCACATGAGCCCTCCTCTCATCTTCTCAGCAACCTCTGGCTTTTGTCTTCCATGGTAATTGGGATCGGATAGCAAGGGAGAAGCATCCAGTACTTCTCCTGAGCAGCAGCCTTGGTGGAGTTTTCCCTCCTTGGATGTGATTCAATCAGCTTGATAGAAGCTCTCTTCCATAATTGAAGAGGCCAATCCATATCCGGTATCCCATTTTCCTTGTGGTAAGTTTCTTTAGTTAGTTTTTGCCTTGTTCTGTTAGGGCTCTAGTAAGTGGTTAAATGTTCATGATGGTGTAGGTTATTTGTTCAGGATGGTGTATAAATGGCTTTCTTATGGGAAGAACCTTGCGGTCTTAAGAAGGTTTTCCTTATGGTCAAGGCTAATAGGTGGTAATTGAGAATTCTACTTCAAGATCGGCTTCTCTTGCTTGTCTTCCCTTAAAAGACACTGTGCATGATTAGTACTTGATAAATAATCTAAATTACAGCTAATATATTTTATTATATTGCTTTATCCTATTAAGTTAAATCTCAGTTGACAAGTTCTGTAGTGCAATACGAACTATTTATAAAATGGTTCATAATGCATTGATAAATTTTAGTGAAACCAAAATGATGGATGATTGTGGTTAGTTCCTGTTAATTTGTCCAAAGTTGGAATCAAGTGGAACAAAGTATAAGTGGACTAAAACTAAGCAACAAAAAAGTTTATATCATGGCGATGATTATTAAAAAGAAATAAAACTGGAAAGCTAACACTACTAGTAAAACTTCATAATCTTGAGTGTCAGCAAAGCATGTCAGGTGGAGCTATAGCCTCTTTGCTTGCAGGTGGGTCATCAGCCCATTTATTCATTATCTATTGTAGCTTCAACCAAATGCTCCAGGTGGAGCTTCGTCCTATTTGCACCCAGGTGGGGTTTCAGACTTTATATTATATTGATGGGGCTTCGGCTCATGTATCAGATCTAGTATTCACACTATTGGTAGTATTGAAAGCAGAGTTCACCTGATTATGATACAACCATTGATGACATAAAAGTTGCTAAGATGTTGATAATCTTAAATATGATAAAAGGAAGTTAAAATTTCTCTTGTTGAATTTTGTCGATTTTAATGATGAGAATTAGAAAAAAAATACAAACTTGCTAAGCTATTTGAATTATTTTTTACCACGCACATCTATTGTAAACTTGACTGTGCACATTTGTGTTCACCTATTATTTTCTTTGGCCTACAAACTTGCAGGGAGAGACAAGACCTTGAAGTGTTACTGAGGCTTGTTAGTTTGGTTGGAGTGTTTCCTTGGTTGTATTTTGACAGAAAGGTTCACAGGGGTATTGAAAATGTGTTTAAGATATGGTTTATTGATTAATAAGAGCTTAGTTTTTTATTTATAGGAATGTGTTCTTAGATAATTTTTGTTTTAGAAAATATACTTCATTGGCATGGTTTTGCATAGAAGTATTAGAATTGTGCTGTGTTCTAGAGAGGCAAGGAATTTAATAAAATTACCTTGTTTTGAGTATGTATGCATCTGTTCTATAATGTATTCTTTATAGCACTGATACATTTTATGGAATAAAATAGGGTGCTACACAAAATTTTTTCCCAAGCAACAGTCGGATTGTAATTTGGAAATTATCAAGGGTAAGGTTGCCTTGCATGCAGACAGGAGCCAGTCGTGAGAAGATAAGTTGAATCTGTTCTTAAGTTGCCCCTAGTTTCCAAAAAGGCTATTATAGGTCAAAACATAGTGTAATTCATGAGCTATGCATGAGCTGAGAGTATGATTTTCAGCTGGTTTAACCCTGTAACATGAAATGATTATTATCATGATGTATGCAGGGGTTAGTTCTAAGTAATATACAGATAATTAGGCAGATGGTGTTAAATGAAAGAGCTGAAGAAGTAAAAAATCATGATATATCACCAACAAGGTTAAATTCTAAAGAGAGGTAAGAGTTAGTGTGGTAGTAAAAGGTTGATTAAATGACAATGTTGGAATCCAGTTTAAGATAATGAATGGTAGGTGGATCTTTCACCTAATCGTTGTCTGTGACAAGAGCCTTTGTTCAGTTAGAGTTCCCACTATAAGAAATTGGTAGGATCTTTCACCTAATTGTTGCCTGTGACAAGAGCCTTTGTTCAGTTAGAGTTCCCACTATAAGAAATTGGTAGAGTCAAGGTATAACTAAATCTTCGAAAAAGGGTTGGTGCTTGGGTGGTTAACAACTTAAAATCCCTTCAAATAATTATAACATGATACTATGTTGTTCCTTTGTTGCTTGTCTTGATTCATTCTACCACTCGGAATCCATTATAATTTCCCTGCTCATGATACATCTTGTTCATATGCATGATTTAGTTGTTAGAAATGAGATCAAATGTGTACTATTTTTGGTAGATTTACCATACGGTGAAATTTACATACTAAAATTGTTGTGCTTGTTGTAATGTTGATCCTGTTGTCTTACATTATAACATAAAAATATTGATGATTGACCTGATCATATGATATAGGTGAAGGAAGTTAGGGGTTCGAGATTGGAGATTTAGTTGTGTCATGAAGATGAGGGGGTTTGGCCAATCAATATAATTGTCAACACATTAAACTCTGGTATTCCAAAAAAGTATTTATTTTGATTAGACAGCCTAGTAATCAGGTGTAGGATATTGGACGTAACATGACGAAACCTACACAGTTCTTTGGTAGTCAAACATGTTTTTAAGCTGAAAAGTAGTATGTTCCTTATCTGATCAGTGGCACAAGTGTGTAGCAAAATCCTACTTGTCTAGATGCAGTAATGTTTGAATAGATATGGCTATAGCATGTCTACATTTAATGGAATAACAATGTGCACTCATAAAAGACATAGATTTTGTTCAATTTCTTCTATCTGTATTATTTGAATCTTCCTAACTTCTACAACCTACTAGCATTTTCAATGCTCATCCCATTTTCCCTACAGATTAATAGGCATAAAGCTGGCTCATAGAGGAGGTTGGTGTTATAGTTGGCTTGAAAGAATCACTCAACCTACTAGATTTCTTATTTCTCAATTTTATTTCTGCCATTCTCATTTCCATATTGCTTTCTTTACAGGTGTTAGCAAGAAAACCAATAGTTCCATACAAGTAGACATTCTTCGAGTTTCTCTTAATGTTATTCTTCAGAGGTCAGATAGAGGTGTAAAAAGGGTTCTTGAGATATAAATTTTGTTTGATAGGATATAAGTATTGTTCTGTTATGTTTTCTTGATAATACCAAATTAAAAGGTATGTTTTCTCTAACCCCTATTTACTTGGGAGGACGGAAATAAAAATTGAGGAAAGTTTTGTGTGGAAAGTTTTCCAATGTTTATTTCGTGAAAAAGGATGGATTGCTATCTTTCCATTGTTTACTTGTTATAAAATAATGGATAGACGGATTTAAGAAACTATCAGCGGAACATTTTTGAGATTTTTTTTTATCCGCCCACGACTTTCTCTCCTCCCTCGTCTCGTTCTCTCAAGGGTCGCCTAGTCAAATCTCTCTTGGGCGGCTACGAGCAGTTGCGGACAGCCCTGCGCAGCTGCTTCCCATGGCGACGGGCAACCCTATGCCGCCGCCTCACGCGGCCGCGAGCATCCCTGTGCAACCGCCTCACATGGTCAGGAGTCGTAGGCGGCCGTGCTTCTCAAGTGGCCACAGGCGGCCTTGCGTGGCTGCCTCATGCAATTGGGCTGCACGACCGCCTCGCAAAACCACAAGCCGTAGGCGGCCTTACGTGGCCACCTTGCCTAGCCACAAGTCGCGAACATCCCTACACAGCCGCGAGCCGTGGATGGCCTTGTGCGACTACGAGCCATAGATGGCTTTGCGCGGCCGCAAGCCACGGACAAACGGCCCTGCACGGCCTCAAGATGTTGGTGGCCCTATGCAGCCTCACACAATCACGATCCACGAGAAGCTTCACTCACGGTAGCGACCGACCTTGCTGCGGTCACCAACAACTTCACTTTCGGCCGCAAGTTTATCCCTTTCTGTCCTCGTTTCCTTTCCTTTTTTTCCCCTCTTCCTTTTCCCTTGGGATTTTTCTTTTCCCTTCTTTTTCTTTTCTATTCCTTTCCCTAGAGATTTTTTCCATCATAAATTCCTTGCCTTCCTGAATCCATACCTCAAAGTGAATAGAGCATAAATGTTTAAATTTATATTTGGTTATTATGTTCAATAGTGTTAAAATAGTTCAAAATTTGTGCAGCATGGTATGTGTTTCAAGATTTTGATGAAATCTTTAAATTGTAAGTTGTTATATATCTAGCTGTGTCCTTCCGCTACATGAAAATGATCCCCTAAATCATGACAAAAGCAACTAATACTGAAAAAAAAATTAGTACAACAATCAAGCCTTTATCACTAAGTGAGGTCGGTTATATGGATCGTCCTAAATTCACTTGTTTGAGTAAATTGTATAACTGATATATGCACCTCAACAAGAATCCACCAGCGTTGGGAAGTACCATGAAACCGATCCTTCCAATTAAATTCTGGAGTTATAAGAAGATCAACCTGGAGATACGAAATAACAGGATAATAGTGTTATACTTCTAGCAAGTGTAGGCAGCAGAACAGGTTACAGAAATAAATTTTACCTTCAAAACAGTTCTGGTAATTGGACTAACCGTAGCAGATAAGTTAATATTTGGAAAGTAACTCAGGTATTGCTTGACCAACTACAACAGAAAAAGAAATGCAATGTATGCTAAACTTGATATCAAATGAAGAGCATCAGCATGAACAAATTTCACTAACAATGAACCTTTCCTCCAGGAGCATAGCGTATCAAAGCACTTATATCTTTCTCTTCCATCTCAAATAGAT
This sequence comes from Curcuma longa, assembly GCF_044706935.1. NCBI lineage: Eukaryota > Viridiplantae > Streptophyta > Magnoliopsida > Zingiberales > Zingiberaceae > Curcuma > Curcuma longa. The sequence continues at coordinate 9,501,010 of NC_133877.1, read as the reverse complement.
GGTCCAAATCTGTGCCTCTTTCTTCAAGTTTTTTCAGAACCTAAAAAAGCAGGACTCATGATACTTCCAACTTAGTTAATATCATATGAGATATTTAAAAGGATCATCAAACTAACTGCTGCTGTGAGGTCTCGGTCAAACTGTCTAAGAGGATGCTGATGAGGCCAAATTCGCAGATCAACAGCCTTGCAATATTGCAACATTAAAGCAGACATTTCACACCAGCCTCTGCGCAAACAAATCTCAAATAGAGCACGCATAATACGGGCCAAGCTTGCACTAATATATGCAGCATCTGAAATAAGAGAGAAGCTCTCAATTGAACCACGTGAAATGTACACCTACAGAATGCCAGCATTGTGACTTAAAAAGAAGGCTTCGGCTCACTTGTAAAAGAATCAAGTAATCACACCAAAGGTAGGCACCTGAATAAGGATTGCAATTTTTCCATGCTTGTCTGTTGGTCCACCTTTAACTTCTAATGGACATAACATTTTAAGCAAATTTTCCAGCTCATCCTGCTCTTCCTCTCTAACAACAATGTTCTCAAACTCAGAAGAATGAGCAACCATGTTAATCACCTGCAAAGAAATGTGAAGGTTAAATTAGAAAGACGAAAAATTCAGATAAAGAAAAGATCCCAACATGAAATTGTCATACTTCACTGTCACTCATGTGCCGCCGAAGCATCTCATTGTAAGTTTCGACACTAGAGTACTGAAGATAAAAGTGGCTGGCTATACGGCCAAGCTCTGTGCAGTAGAAATTGCCACTTTTCTCATCAAAACGCATCATTTTTGCCTTGTCCAGAGCACGTGCAGCATCGATTATAAGAGATCTTTGCTTGGAAACTAAGGATGGATCAGCAATCACCTACAAAAGAGAAAGCGTTATATCAATAAAGATAAAATAAAAGGACCATGAGAAACTGATGCTGCAACATCATAAATTGTCTCTTGAGACCTATTTTGCATAAACTAGGATCAAGAGTTAACTTGTTACTTGGCCTTGAATATTTTGTTAATAGGATTATTATCTTATTTCTTTTTTATATTCTTTATTTTTATAAACAACTGTTGATTACTTCAGTTTTTTATGTGATTTTCTAATTCCTTTCTCTCCCCCTCCTCTCCTCTCCTATTAATCACTAAAGTAAACAAGCAATAAAACTTTGCATTATTTAGAAAAGAAGCCATTGTAAAGGATATACAAGAAACAGTTAGAAATCTACTAAGAAGATCAATATATTTAATACCTCATCCCATGGTATTCCATACACCAGAGGGTTAGTCTTCATTCTTATAAACAAATATGTGTAACCAAGCCAAGCACAAGCCTCTTTGATGTTTGTGACAGTCCCTAACACCACCTCAGCATTCAAGTTATCTTTCATTGAGTTAATAAACTGCAAAAGAGAACCAACAAAGTTCATGCTAAAAACACACATTACCAATAAGTATGTGGTAGCTAAAACAAGAAACTGATAACATGAGATAGTTCAGAAGAAACAATAATATACCCTTGTTACACGTAGTCAATTAATAGATAATTATATTATGACATCTATATTTTAATTCCATTAAATATCTAAGAGCAAATTGGGATATCCCTAGTTTCAATCGCTAATTTTAAAAATATATAACCAGTCTGTAGCAAACACTATGTAGTTGGTGAGGTTAAACTAATGATCAATTCCATTCATACTAGGCATTTGTTAGCTAATTAATAGCAACAGGCAGAATTCACATACTGCTAAGAATATGGAGTGATTTCAAAAGGTGAATTTCGATTATGTAGCAATACTCTCCATATTTGCAAGTTGGTTTCACTTTTATTTTTAGAACTAACAGAGTATGATCCAATTACATCATCAATACAACAGCAACCCTAGTGAATCCATTAACCAATTGCCACAGATTGCACTTGCAACCAGCTGCCATGACTGGCCACAACAGTGGGACAAGAATGCATCCCCGCTAACTACAAGGCATCACTCCTCAAGACAGTGCATGTTCGGACCGGTGCGAGTTAGAGGGGCGAGAATAGCTTCAATTTGCGTCTTTCGCATTCGTGTGCTTGTCTACAAAAGGTTAACACAGCGGAAACAAAAACAACCAATACAAATGAAATAGAAGCACAAAGACAAACCGATTTACTTGGTTCACAACCTTAGGTTGCTACATCCAAGGTCTAGTCCTAGCAAACTACACCACTAATCTTATCCTTCTCATATACCTTCCGGAGGTGGAGAAATCTCTTACAACCTGTTTCTTGCAACAAATACAAGCAATACAAAAATATAAATACAAATGAAGAGTAAAACAACTTTGCAAGCGAAATCTTTACTTTGGATGTTTTCTCGTTATTTTGAATTGCCTCTGAATGGTGGAAAATACAGTAACACTTCATCTCCAAACCCTCAAGAACTGACAGCTTCAAATATCCTCAAAACCCTCTTTTATAGAATCCTTGTCGGACTGATTTCCGCCTATAAGTCGACTGCCAACTTCCATCAATCGACTGCCCCGTCAAATCCGACTGTTGCGCCTACAAAACGACTCTTTCCAACTTAGTTTGACCACCATCAGTCAACTGCTAAACCTTATCAATCAACTGATAGGTAACCAGTCAAGTTTCCAATAGATTTGTGAACCTTCTGTTCGCTGATATAGCGTCATCAGTCGATTGTTTAAACTCATCAATCGACTGATAGGCAACTATTCGAGTTTCCAATCAATTTGTGAACCTTCTGTTCATTGCTATAGTGTCATCAATCGATTGTTTAAAATCATCAATCGACTAATAGGTAATCAGTCGAGTTTCCAGTCGATTTCTGAATCTTCTGTTAGCTATAACAGTGTCATCGGTCGATTGCTCAAATCATCAATCGATTGATAGCGGCTAATACTGTAGCAAAAATACTATAGTAGAAACCTTAAATTCTAACATTGTTGCAAACCATAAAATTACTATAGCAACCCCAAAGTACTGTAGCAACCTGGCTACTATAGCAAATCCCTAAAAAAACCCTCAAACCTTAAATTTGGGATTTAGAGTCCATCAGTCGATCGATACACCCTATCAATCGACTGATACTCCTGTTTCAGCCTTACCAAGGTTGAATTCTAATTTTACTTGATATCCGATTGACCTCAACCTATTAGGACTTCCTTTGCTCAACATATGATCAATCCTTAGTCTGGACTACACTAGCATCCGGTCACCCTTAATCTACCATGACTTCTCCTATGTCAAACATTCGATCTTTCTTGGCCTATTTGGACTTCCACACTCACCTAATATCTAGTCCTCCCCGATCTTTTAGGACTTTCATCTACATGTCAAATGCTCGATCTTCTATAATCCACTTGGACTTTATCTCATGCCAAATGTCCGATCAAGCTTGACCAACTTAGACTTCGCTTCTCATATCAAGTGGTTGGTCCTTCATAACCCACTTAGACTTCACTTCTCATGCCAAGTGTCTAGTCCTCCATAACTCACTTGGACTTTCTTTCGCATGTCAAGTGTTTGATCACCCATTGACCCACTTGGACTTCTCCACCGTCAAGTATTCTATCAACCTTAACCTACTTGACATCTCACTCAATCAACTAACAGATTGATCAAACATCTAAACCTAATTCGAGTCAACTCAAGCTTGATCAACCTTGACCAGAGGTCGATTGCACTAACAATGCCCACCATAGTCAATGTTGATGGCAATTGATGATGCAGGTTGCCTTCCAATACTTTCTTTTATCCATCAGAAACATCTTATCTCGAATCTTTTTTAGAGTTTTGTAGGTTTATTTTTTCTCATTCCATCTCACTTATTTTGCTCAACCAAGCTGAGAAAGGAAGATCAATAGCCCATGATAATAGCTACTAAAGAAAATGAAGAACATTTGATTTCTCATATTGTTTTGAATTTTAGATTGGTAAGCATAACCAATTCCCCTCAATGATTCAATTCATGTTCAAAGGTAAGACAACTTCAGTCTTTTCCATCTTATTGAGACTAAAATTAGTTTTTCAAATTTTCTGGTTGAATTTGTTGATAGCTGAAACGCACTTTAGGAAATCTGCACAAGAGGTGTTTGTCCTAATCATGGAAGCTGCACTGATAATCCTTGAAACTGAGGTAATTTATTGCAATGATTCTACTAGTAAAAAAATTGCATTTCTTATTAATTGATGATACATAAAACACAGCTAAGATTTCACTTCTCTATTTCTTATTGTACTAATTTTAAAAATCTTTAGATTTTCAAGCCTGGAAATCATGACTACAACTTATTTTGCATACTAAAACTCTTCTATACTTATTTTTTATTTGTATATATATTATTTATTATTTAATATTAACATATTTTCACAATGCGAGGGTGACAGAATAGTTCTAATAAAAAGAAGTGGGCAGAGAACAAAAAAACAAATTAGAGCAAATGAGGAATTCACCTGACTTTCTATAGGTAGTTGACTAGTAAGCAACCTCAAATAATATGCCAATTTGTCATGAGTTGTAAGTATAATGCCTTCACCGCTCTTGTCAAACTGTGGTCTCCCAGCGCGACCAAAGATCTAGCATAACATGCAGTGGAATATATTGAAAAATTCAGATCAACAAAATATCTTGAAGGATTGGTTTAATGTGAAACTGCAGTAAATATTACCTGCATGACATCAAGCATACCCAAGTCTCGCCATCCACCAGCCTTAGGGTCATAAAGTTGTGTGCCCTGCAGTGAGACCAATTCAAAACACTGACAGATTCTAAAAACATGCATTGAGGACCAATGTTAAGTATTGAATTTTATTAAAAAAATAAATTAAAATTTTCTAGAATTTTGAATCAACAAAATAAGCGAACGGAATTGTAAAATCAGAACTTGGTTGTCGAATTGTTTTTGAATTAGGTTTGATAAAATCCAATGGCTAAGCGAGGAGATTAAGATTATGTGGGTTTAAACCAGATTTGATTTGGGTTTGATTTGGCCAAATCATAAACAAACCAAATTTTAAATGGGTTAAATCAATCCAATCAGTTTTAAATGAATTAAAGAATTTTAAGAAAACTTTTTTTTTCTCTCCTCTCTCTCTTTTTCTCTTCCACACATGCTGGCGGTCGCCACCTCTTCTTCTTTCCACGCGCCAACTCTTCCTTTCCTCCTTATCTTCTTCTCTTTATATTTTTCCAGCGCCTGCAGCCCTAATCCTTATTTCCTCTTCTTTTCTTCCAGCAGAAACTGCAGCTCCCTCTTCTCCAAAAATCCAGCAAAGGCTGGTTTCCTCTTCTTTTCTTCCAGCAGAAAAACTGCAGCTCCCTCTTCTCCAAAATTTCAGCAAGGGCTGGTTCAAGCCACCAACTGTAATCCTTAACTTTCTCATTACATCTCTTATGTTTCCTAACTCCATTGTATTCAACTTTTTTTGGCATATTGGATTCTACCAGTATTCCCCAAAATATCTCAGAGGTGAATGGACTATAATGAATGAGATTATAATATCAGACTCTTCATGGTTGCAAATAAGTGTTTACTATCAAAACTTCCCCTAACGGCTCCATTGACAAACTTAAAGCATAATTAGTGCCAAAAGGATATACAAAGACATAGAGAGTTGTGTGTATAGATACATTCTATGATGTGACTAAGATTGCCTTAGTTTGTCTTTTTTCATATATTGGCAGATATATCTAAATGGCCTATATTCCAACTAGAATCAAGAATGTTTTCCAGTAAACATTTTGAATGACATTTTAGCTAGCTTTCCTCTCAATGAATTTTCTGATTAAGGACAAGGATATTTGTCAAATTTGGGGAAAAAAGGGGCTTATTTGGGCATTTTTTGCAAAGAAGACCTTGGCGAGGTAGTAATGAAAAATAAACATCTCTTGGGAATTTGCCCAATAATTTATCCATTAACAAAATAATATATATAAATATATAAAGAACAGTAAAATGACTTTGTGTTTAGATAGAGCTACCTAAAATTCGGTAGAACATTAAAGAGAAATATGTTTGTGCACAAAACTATATGCAATAATATCAAAAATTACTCAGACTTGACATTTTCCCTTCTCATACATGTGGCAATACAACATGTATGTGTATGACAAATGAGCCCGACAAACCAAACTCATCTATTTCCTCAAGTAGAAATGGTGCAGTGGAAAAAATGAAGCAGGAAAGGAAAACAACCTCAATGTAGTAGGAGGAAAGGAACGAGCAGGAGGAGAAGAAAAAGGACAGGAAGAGGAAGGGAATGAAACAGAGATTAAGGAGCTAGAAGGGAAAAACTGGAAGAAGAAGAAACAGAAGGGAAGAAAAGAGGAAGAACTGGAGGATGAGACTTACCTTTCTTTTGTGCAACAAAGAAGCGGCCTAACACTGCTCTGTCTTGACAAGCAAGAAGTAGTGAGGTCACGTCATAAAGACAATGTGATGTTGTGGAGAAGAGGAAGACAAGATGCCAAAACAGGAAGTTATGATTTTAAGATTGAGAGGAAGAGATGAAAAAAAAGTTGAAGAAAAAAAATAGTATGAATTAAGGGACCAATAAAAGCTCACTCCATAATCCACAAAAAAGAACAATCTACAGAGGGAAATGAGCAAATGGGTTTAGCTTGCAAATGCTGGAAAAAAGATTTATTGTCGTTCCAAAAGTCCCTGTTTGTATTAATTCCTCACTTCATATGACTCTAATCTGTATAAAATTTGGATGTTTTTCTACTAAGCCTTCGTGTCCCCACATTGAGGAAAAACAATCAGATGTTTGAGATCTAGATCCATTTCCATGTTGACTACTTGTACCTAAGTTCGAGTTACATAATCGGGAAAAGCTAAGTCTGAAGGTCAAATTAAAAAAAATATATATATATATATATATGAGGATTGTCAGAATAATTTTGAGTTCAAGTAACAAGCAAATCCACCTATATCTGGAATAGATCTCCAACCTGCTAGTCCTTTTTCTTTAACAAATAGGCAAAAGGACAACCAAGTATAAAGATTTATTTTGACAAGTTTTTCAGTATGTATAAGTGGAGAAACATAGACTTGTGCATGGTAGATCAGTTCAATTATCTTTTTACTCAAGTGTTCAGTTCCATTTTCATAAGGCAAACACATGATTGTTTGGAAGTTTTCATTTCCAAATGCATGATAATCTGATAGCCACTAACCTTGATTATAACTGTATGTGCTGGTAAATTCACTCCCCATGCCAAAGTTGCAGTACACACAAGGACCTGAAGTACAAAAGTTAGCATGCATAGTTCAATTTTAACCAAAGACTATAATTAATTGTGAGCTGTACTTACTTTAAGTAATCCATCAGAAAATAGACGTTCTGTGAGAGCTCTATCAGAACGAAGCATTCCAGCATGGTGAATTCCAAAACCAGATTCAAATAATTCAACAAGTTCCCGGTTTCTGGATTTACTTACCTCTTTCTAATGCAAGAAAATCCAATCAATAATCAGAGTAGCACTATCAATTAATCTATGTATATATATGAAATTTTACCTTGATCAAAGCAAATTGAGGATGTGTATCATTCCTAAATAACTCCAGGTCACCAGAATTTAGTGCTAACTCATTCTGCATTACACAGCACGGTCGAAAAGAAATAAACCAAGGACATCACCAAGTCATTGCAGGTTTAAACAATTAAGTCTAGTAAAAATATTCTTGTTTTTTGCACAATAACAATATTATTCTCAAGAGTTCCTTATAGAGTTGTTAGAAAAGGAAAAGGTATAGAAGCAGTTGAGCACCACAGTGAATAGAGAGATCAGATGATTGCAGCTGTATACAAAATTTTTAATATTGTATACAAACAGATGAATACATAAGAAATTTAATATGAGAGAAAAGTTTAAAATCCGAAAAAGTACGGCCAACTACCTGTCCCTCTCTCTCCATAGTACTCTTCTCCCAAATTCATCTTTGGTTCCTTCTCTCCTCTCCTTCCTTCTCTCTTCTCTCCCTCAGTCTCCCTTATCTCTCAGTCTCTCTTTATTTTTGCTGAGCTATGCCAATCTAGTGTTGATGCAGTTTCTGCCACAGCACTGATCCAGTTTGAAACCATCTCACGTGTCAGTCTGTGAGTGGAATGGTAAATTCTACTTGTGCTGATAGTAACGGCTCAGCACTTCAACCACTGGAATTGACATAAACTTTATCATACTCAATCAATAGCCCAATTACTTAAGCTCAAGTCATTAATAATTCCCTCATTCAAGTCAATAGCATTTGTTCTTAGCCCAAAACTCTACATGGGAGACAAAACTAGGATGGCATTGGACAATTGTAAGAGAGATGTCGAGTAATTAGTCGACACATGCTTTGGACAAATTGTAAGGCATATTGCATTGGGCCAATAATAATAACTAACAATAGTTACAACAATACAAAGAAAGTGTCAAAACCAACAAGATGAAATCCAGTCTCAATTACAATTATCAATAATTGCTTCAACAAAGTGAAATACACCAGAGGTGAGAGCACCAAATGAAAGATTCATGATTCATCTCATTAGAGTTATTCCAATGAAAATGGACTGACAAAAGAGAGAAGACCAATTTTTAGACTAAATTTGCATAATGATGGACGAGGGATGTTAGAAAATCCTTTCAAGTTATGTTTAGGAGGATAGTAGAGACTATAGCTGTCAATTATCAAAAAATCAATTTATATAGTCTTATGCAAAGATGACACATGCAACAAACGTAGTATGTATTATGCCAACCAACCACTTTATTATATAACGATTTAAATTATATTCCGTATCAGCCTACACAAATGAAACTTCTTGTTATGCTGGTCCACCAGCATGCAAGGCAAGCTTGAGACAACAAAACCCTACCAAGCAACACCTTGAAATGATGGTGACTTCTTTGCGAGACTCTTGAGATAAAGGCAAAGCTTCTACATCGCAACAATGCTTTTGCGAGCCTTCCAGCAACAATAGTTTAGCTTGAGGTCCACAGCGATTTTGTTAAATGTTAGCAAAGAAATCATGAGTTCTTGAGACTTCCAGTAAATGTCGTAACTTTCCAAGATGTAGGTGACCACAAGGTTTAAAATACCAGCCGTGCCGGAATTTCGGTCCGGAGGCACATGACAGTTTCGGTACCATATCGTACCGTGTCAGTATAGTTTCGGTATTTTTAAAATATAAAATATATTAATTAAAATAAAAAATTTAATCTAAATATTTAAAAATAAAAAATAAATTTTTTTTTTTGATAATTTATATATTTTAATAAAGCCTATTTAAATTATCCCGAATTATAACTTTGAACTATAGCTAGGAATTGATTATTAAAACTTAATTAAAACCCTAAGTTTTAAAAACAAAAAAAAAGAAAAAATCGCGCGCCGCGCGATCGGTGGCCCGCGCGGACCATTCCCCAGGCGGGGCCTCCGGCGGCTTTGTTGCCCCCGGGCAACCCCTAGATCGTTCCTCCGATTTCGTGTGCCGGTGCCGGTGCCGGTGCCGATGCAGCAAAGGAATAAAATTTTTCGTGAGTATCGGGCGATACGGCACGAGATTTCAATCCTTGGGTAACCACTCAACAACCACTCTGTAAGCTCTCAAGAGGCACATGACCATTCCCACTACCTTCGTCAACTTTGTTGCCCCCTGAAACAACCCCTAGATCTTCCTCCTTTTGGCCTTCGAAAAATGAGTGTTCTGCATGTATTCCTCCTTCACTCATCTCGTCTTCTGGTATTCAGCTTTGGCACACTTCAGGATTCGGCATGAGCAGCATGTCTCATGCACACACACACACACACACACACACACACACAAGGGGAGGGATGTTAAGAAGGCAAATCCCTTGAGCTGATTTTTGAAAGATCAGAAAATATAGATGTCATTGAGCCAATTTATGTTGGATTATGAAAAGTTGATGTGGGCAACAAATAGATGGATTATGTCAACCATTCAATTCATGAATAGAAAACATTGAAAAAAAATATTCCTATCTTTCCAAGTACAAGTCCTACATCAACATCATTTTGGAAAAATGAGAAACCAAAATGTGTCAAAATACTCTAGAGTAAACATTTGATTAGTAAAATTTTTAATATCCCTTTTTTTCTTTAATCGCATATAAAATCTCTTTCATTGTTCTACAATGCTATACTAAACCTGCTGATCACACACAACAATAAATTAGATATTCTAGGACAAAAAGGGCAATCACTAAAAAGTATTACAAATTGAAAATGTTTTTTTAAAAAAAATAATTCATTACCAAAGTTCTTGCAGTTTTCCCAGTGTCTTTACGTGAATGGACAAATACCATTGCTTGATGACCTTGCTTTATTGAATCCAAAACCTGCTACGAATAAGCCACAGTGAATGCCATGATAATATTATTAGTAAAGTTAATATCATTCTAAAAGTCCAAGGAAAACCTTTTCAAAACAAATCGAGTTAAATAAAGCATTCTTTTTGTAGAAATCTTTCTCAGTGATCCCAATGTATTGTTGAGCTAGGGGAACTGGACGATAGCTTGAATCAAAAAAGAACAGTCCACTGTCTGGATTAACGTGTAAAAATTGTGCAACCTAGTAATTGTACATCAAGATGTTATATAAGAAACAAGAGAGAAGATATATAAGTTGAGGATTCAATCATCCATATGGTGATATTGCAAAAAGTACCTCTAAGTAATTTGGTAAGGTGGCAGATAATCCCACAATTCTTATCATTGATTGTGTTGACTCAACCTGTCCAAAGTAGTAAATGTTTAACAATGATAACTGAATTGAGATACCTAATACAATTCAAACATAGATGTATAAATGAGATGCAAAGAATAAAAATATTACACAATATCAATTATTTAAACATGCCAACTACCATTGAACAAACAAGTTATATGAGTTAGCATCAGATAATTAAGGTGGCAATAGTTTCATTCAGGATTTTGATCGGAACAGTACTATTTTAGTCATTGATTTAAGTCTCTACCGTGCCGGTCAGCATAAATGAAATTTACTATTCCACCCACCAATCGGCAACAGCGCCATACCGGTACCATGACCTTAGGCTGTCACGACCTCGCACCGGCCTCGCAAGGTCGCAGAGGGTGCTGCAACCCTACGGCGGCCATCTGCGGGGCACGGAGAGTGTCGAGCCCCATGACAGCCCTCTATGGGGGCGCAGAGGGTGGCGAGACCCGCGGTGGCCCTCCACGAGGTCGCGACATAGTACCGCGGTAGTTTTAAAAAAAAAGCTAAAATGTTTCATTTTTTAAATAGGTATTTTTTTATTATAAATAAATTGTTAATTATAAAACTTATATTATTAATGATGGTTATAAAATATTAATAATTATTTTAACTTTTAAATAATTTTAAAATTTTATAAAATAATTTAAATTTTTTAATATATGTTGAAAATTGAATGTGAATTTAACAAAATATAATTCTTAAACATTTAGATTTAGTTTTGAATTTTGAGAATTACTTTTTTTTTAAATAATTTTTAAATTTATACTTTTTTGTAGTTGTTGTAAAAATTTAATAGGCAGTATCTTATAAGAAAATATTGAAATATGGACTCAACACCTGAAATATAATATCAATAGTTGGCATATATAATAATCAAATATTAATAAAATTAATTTTTAATTAATATACATTTATATTTAAAAATTAAAAAAGTATCAAAACCGTATTGCCACGGCATGATATGGTACCAAAATCATATCGTTCTGATCTACAACCGAAACTCCAACACAGCTCAAAATTTTAAATCTTGATTTCAATATATTCTAGTATTTTAACTTGGAGGGGAAGGGGGAAGGGGGAAGGGGGAAGGGGGAAGGAGATGAAGGGGGAAAAAACACACAATTATATCTCTACTTTGTGTCTCATTTGTCTAATTTTGACATTGTATTGTATAGATACAAGTTAAAATAAATAACACGCAGTGGTAGTATGTCAAGGATGTCAAATGTCAATGTAACACAATCCTCATCAACATGATTAACATAATGACATAAGATAAATTAATTGTGCCATGTGTCGAATAGTATCAAATTTCGGTAATTTCCAACCATCGTTTATGAAAACCAAAATTATATTCTATTCTTAAAAATTGGTCATTTCTCATTTTTTGTAAATAAAATTTTTACTTGTCTTGGGGGAACATCAAGCATCCTATGAATAGAAAAAACTCCGAAAAGAATTAAAGAAAATGATATTAAATTTTGTTTCAATTTTAAAAAATTCTTATTTGCAAAAAATGAATATTCAAGATCAAAAATTGTGAAACTATTTTCATAAACAAACACACCAAGTCTTACCAATGAAAACAAACAAGCTACAAATACAATAAGCAATGACAAGTGGGTCTTAATGTGCATTGTAAGTTTCCAGAATTCTTGATGAACAGGAATGAAAAATATAAACAGCATGAGTATTTGTAAGACAGACAGAATTAGACGTTCATCTCAAGTTCAAAAATGCAAAACAGAAGATACTGAGTTTATTGACTGCGGTAGCAGGAGTTTAGATATTAGTCTCCTTTCACTAGTACTAGATTTTGGATGTTATACACAATAGAGGATATGAGCAAAAAGGTTAAACCTCACCCAGCAATGTTATTATACAGATTGAACCTCTAGACACTGACCTCCGAATCCATCTCACCATAGGCCAAACAATTGTTGTTAACTCTATATACAGATTTCTAAGACCTACAATTCCTGTCTCAAGCTTTTGAGTACTTGTAAGGAAATATATACTTGTTAGGAAACATCAGGATAAACACAATATTACTACATGTTGAACTAAGCAATACAAAAAAGGGATTAATGCCATGTTTCCTTTGAAGGAAGAGGTTGGCAAGAAGGTAAAAATAAGGTTCAAAATATCAAGTTATGTCGGAGTTTCAGTCTTTGACTGGAATGATATGGCTTTAGAATTGTGCCTCCATGTTGATGCAAGGTACTAGAGACAGATTAGAGGTCAAAAGAGGAAGGAGATATTATTTGTACCAAGTGGCATTGAATTTCGATAATTTATAGGAACGACACGTTTCAATCATTTCAACCCCTAATTGGACTGAGATATACCAGTTTTGTGTCAGCACTAGAGACCATCATCGTTTCTTGTTTGAACCTAACCGTTGCAGAAATATAAGATGAAGATGATAATGAAGAAGTTTTAGCCAAATCTTGACCATAGAAGAGGAGAGGGGAGGAATACTTAATTCTTGCCTTGCAATACCAAATATGTTGTTGTTGTCAATTGCAGAAGCTTGCTCTGGTAATATCAAATCACTATAGAGTCGCACAAGCTTGCCTCGCGAGAAGCCAAAGCACTTTGGAGTCATGGAAGCTCACCTAGCATGGAGCCTCCTATTATCGGCAGTAAAGATTTTCTCAAAAGAAGCCTTGTGTCTACATTTTAAAGCGCGACTCTCGATTCATTCTACATGCCAATTAGAGCAAAGCGATAAATTTTGCCTAGTCGATTGGTACAAAATTGTTATTTTAAACATGTTTGCACCTACTCATGGTTTAAAATCTCGAGTCATATCGAAGTTTTGGTCTATGATCGAAACGATACGGTTTTGGTACTGTATCGTGCAGGTATTATTTTAGTTTTTTTTAAATATAAAATATATTAATTAATAAAAAAATTTAATCTAAATATTAAAAATATAAAAAATAAAATAATTTTAAATAAAAAGAAAAAAATACGAGATCACTAAGTCTCCATGTGGTAAATCAATAAATAAATAAAAATTTTATTATATATTTTTGAATTAAAATAAATCAAATATATATATATTAAATTAATAGGATAACTTTATTAGAATTGGATTAAGTTTATTTAGATTATCCTATTTATAGCTAGGAGTTGATTGAAATTATTAAACTTAAGTTTAATTATGCACCTAAGTTTTCTACTTGGTATAGCGCCCGCAAGCATCCCCACCACGACCCACGCACCCGCGAGCATCCCTGACATGACCCGTGGAGGTCGCGGTGGCCTCCATAACCCTGCGAAGGTCGCGGGCGTCTCCTCCTGGATCAGCAGAGGTCGCAGCGGCCTCCACGGCCCCGCGGTGACCCACGGTACTAATGTTGGACGATAGGTGGAACGGTAAATTTCGCCCGGCACGCAATGAAATTTTAAACCATGCACCTGATGGGAAACACTAGAAAACCCGTTCCGGTGAATTCTTGCAGAACAAAATTTTTTCCGAAAACGGATTTAAGTTGCCCTCATAGTCGATCAAACAAAATTTAATCGACGCATTTAGGTCATTGGGCTCTTGTGTTTAGTTTACAGGATCCAAAAGAGAAAAACAATTTATTAAATGTGGAAACAATAAATTGTACCTTTCTTCACGGGATGTCTAGAAGGAGTGGATGACCCCTAGATCTTCTGTTGTATATCCTCTCCTCTTCTCGAACGTTGTGTGGACAACGATCCTTCGAGATTATTCCACCAAAACTCTTCTCTCCGATGGCAATCAAGCAAGCTAGAACCTTTCCTTCTTCTTCTTCCTTCTCCTCCTACTTTCTCTTCTTGTTGCCGCCGGCCCTACCAAGGGTAAAATCCTTTGTTGGCCGGCCCTAGCAAGGAACTAGAAGAGAGAACCTAAGCCAAGAAAGGGAGGAAGCAAATAGAATCAAAAACCGAAGAAGAAGGGGAAGAGGAGGTTGGTGGCGGCAATAAGAAAGGGGAAGAAGCTCTCTTGGTGCCGCCGGCCCTAGGGGAGGAGGAACTTAATTTGTTGTGTTCTTTTGCCTCCCCTAAAACCCTCTTTATATAGATATGCCATCTAGGAAATTTAAGAAAAAGTCTAACAAATTTTTCAAGATTTTAATTAGAACAAATCTAATAAAATCTATGGATAAGATTTTTTATCTTTTTAATAAGTTTCCATTATATTAATTTTATTCTTATCTTTAACAAAATCTTTTAATTATATCTCGCTAATTTTTAACGAGATTCCATAATTAATATTTTGTTAATTTAATAAAATTAATTCACAAAATTTTATAATAAAATTTTGTGCGAGAAGAGACGAAATTTCTTAGCGAAAATTCTTATAAAAAATTTCTTTCTTATCAGAATTTTTCCCGGAAAAATTCTAAATAAAATTCCAGAAATTTTCTTTTATAAATAGAATTTTCTATCTGAAATTTCTCACAGAATTCTCCCAGAATTCTTCCGAGGGTCTTCGGGAGGTCTTCAAGAATTCTTCCGAAGGTCTCCGGGAGGTCTTCAAGAATTCTTCCGAAGGTCTCCAAGAATTCTTCCTGAGGTGGATTCGAGGATTTCCAGAGGCTACAGTAGGGACCTAGAGGAGGAATTGGTTTTGGTCTCCCGATGGGCTTAAGCTTCCCATGTTCTTCCTGAACACACAGCTTAAGTCCATCAATAATAACTCATTCCACTAGAGAGTTATTATTGCACTACCGCACCAATCCCATATTACAATATGGGCTCCTTCTTACTATAAGTACATTAATCTCCCTGTGTTTAAGATATCGTATGTCCGTTAATTAAATGAGTTACTGACAACTCGAATTTAATTAACTTCTAATCCAAGAGTAGTACCACTCAACCTTATTATCATGCGGACAAAGTCCACTTGCAGGGTTTACATGATAATCCTTATGAGCTCCTCAAGGGGACATCATCAACCTATATTTAGGACACAGATTCCTTCTATAATCAACAACACACCATGTACATAATACTACTTCCCAACTCATCGGGCCTTTTGATCTATCGCTCTAAATCTCACCCTTTGATGAATCAAAGAAGTACATACTAAGTACATGTGTTTGTTATTATATTGGGATTAAGAGCATGTACATCCATAGTAACAGAGGTTTAGTTCGATTATATAGTCAGTATAAATCGAACAATCCTCAGATGGTCCTGCTCAATACACACTTAGTGTACTAGTGTAATTTTATAGTCAAGACAGACTAAGACCAAATTACACTACAACCAGTCCAATGGTTTGTCCAATCCATCTTAGTTGTGAACACTGTTTATAATTTATAAGGAACTGATAACATGGTCTTCTGTGTGTGACTCCGCACACCATGTTTATCTACAATATAAATTAAGTGGACACTTGCATAAAATTAAATGCAAACATTGACCAAATGTGATTCTTATTTCAGAATGTTTATTTATATAGATAGTTAGGATTCTGGTATACATCCCAACAGCACCTACTCAAGCAAGTGCATTGTCTATGGATAAGTATCCAAGTACACTTTAAAATTTCAAACCATGACAGAGTTTTAGACTTTGACTAAACGATACTGATTAGGTGCCATGTCAGTGTTTTGACGTATGGTATCAATGGAGAATTGGAGGGGTAGGAGGAAGGAAATGAAAAATTAAATAAATAAGAGAACACAATTACACGTAAGTTCAAACTTTGTTTCTCCTCTAAAATGATACAATTTTAACATTGTATTATAGGGGCACAAGTTACCAAAAGATAATAAATATTATTTCAATTCATCTTAACACATTTTGTAGTAAGTTAAGAGGGTATTGAATGTCAATATGATACAAAACTCATCAACATAATTGACATAACACAAGATAATATCAAGTTTTGATAATTTACTGAAACAATTAGTTTTGACTGGGACACCTAGCACGATACATAATTTCAAACTATGCATATAACATGAAATAAATGAGATATGGCAAAATAGGACAATCCACTAGTAAACAGAACTACTATGAACTGGTTTATTAGCATTTAATACTTATAGAATATCATGTATCACATCCTAGATGAAGTAAAACCCATTGGAAAAGGAGAAAGTGTATAGACAAGGACAATCAATGTACTATGATATGTTAATTTTCAAATATGTAGAAAATGCATTAAAATGGTCATCTAACAAACAATTCATACATCACCAAAAACTTACCTGTCGAAGTGTTCGGGCAACTAGAGCTTCTATTACTGGACCTCTATCATCATTAAGCAGATGCACTTCATCAATGATTAAGAGTTTTACTAGCATCGACAATGACATGTCACTGCTTTTGCGTGTAATCACATCCCATTTTTCAGGTGTAGTCACTATCATCTAATATGATGCCATGTTAGATAGTGTGCCCATGCAAGACCTTCATGGATCAAGAAGAAGAGTCACCAAAAAAAGTTACCTGGGTCTGCTCAAGCTCATTTTTTGACAATTGCATGTCACCTGTAAGCTCCCTTACAGCCAGATTCAAAGGAGATAACCTGTGACTGAATGTGGTTGTCACCTCAGCAGCCAAAGCCTGTTAGAGTACTTTTGTAAGAACAGACTGAGACATGAAGAAAGATCTAGCTTGCCTGTAAGGGTAGAATACCTTCATTGGAGCAACATATACTATCTTGAACTCATCTTTGTGTAAAAAACCATCCCTGAAGTGTTGTTTGATCTGCAAGAAAAGTTAGTATTACTAAAGGACGAAATATTTTCTGGGGAAAAAGAACATTTATGATAAAGACAAATGAAAGAACATAGCAATTGTTAATAAATTTTCCCTTCATAAAAAGCTTAGCCTAGTCTAAAAAAGACCATTATCAGACAGATTCTACTGAAAATAACCTCGTGAAGAACAGATATCATAGCAATGTTCGTCTTTCCAGCACCAGTAGGTGCACAAACCTGTCAACAAGAGGGAAAAAAAATCTTATACACTCATTTAATCTTCCAAACAAGAAAATTGTGAAATTAACATAAAGGAGTACAGCAGAACAAGAGGAAATGCTAATAACCAGAATATTTTCATTGGTATTATAAGTTGTTTGATAAATATGGCTCTGGATGCGATTCAGGGATTTGTAGCCATGGAAAGCAGCTTGCGCAAAATCATCCAGTTCTTTGATTTCAATCTGAAGCATAAGAAGGTCATGGTCGCTGTTAGTTAAAATAAGGTAGTCAAATATGAAGAACAATAAATTGTCCATATACTTTGTTAATAATGGAGAATGTATATCAGTTTCGACAAGCTTTCCAGATTGCATGCAAATTACAAACCAAAAAAAAAAATGAAGTTCATGTTGAAGAAAAACTGGTTTGCAATAAGCATCCCTTCCTGTTATTCCTTCAATTAATAACAGATTTATATTTAGAGATTTGGTATTTTTCTATTGTTAGGAAGCTGATTAAGGCATACAGCCAAAGACAATATTGCCTGGGAATGATTCCTGAATTGCGTTGAATCTCATGAGATTGCCAACTAAGACACAGGCCATGTTCATGTTGCATTAGAATAACTTGAAAAAAAAGAAAGCAGTTATCCATTTTCTTCTGTGATGGATAAAAAGAAGGCAGATATTATCATATTAGTAATTCTGCTGGTATGGGATAGGTCAAATTTATTGAAAACGAAACTATAAAATGATGCTGATAAGTCAAACCTTATCCATGAGAAACAAATAGGAAATCATAAGTTATGTGAAATCAGCCAACTATTCCAAACTATGCTCACAACAGTATCAAGGGAAAGTTTTTCCTTTCTTAAAAGAATCTACAAAGAAGAGAAAAAAAGGGAATAGCTATGGAGGAATCCACCATCAAGAGAGAGAAATCCACCGTGCTCAAGAAACACCAAAAAATTCTTCTTCAAACAGAGCATAAGCTAATTATTCATTGAAATTATCATGATAAAAAAGATATACAATGAAACTTTATAGTAGGGCAAACTCAGAGAGCAAAAAAGGAGTAAATACTCACACCAAACTATGCCAATGCAACCCAAGTATCCATGTTACTAAAATAAAAATTCCTACATATAAAAACAAGCAGGACTACATTGTTTGAATATCTCTTATTCATCACAATATCTCTTTCCATATGTTTGATTATTATGAAATTAGCTAAAGCTATGTGAGGGGTTGATCTGACCGTCATATCGAACTCTATGATCATACCAATTGGCTAATCAAGTGGTAATAAGTTTCTAATGTTGGATGCTGCTAATAAAAACTAAAGTCATGTCAGTAGCTCCTATATCAAATTGCCAAATTCTCACAGTTATCCATCTAAAATTCTACATATAGGAGATTCATAGACAGGACCACATCACATATATGATGTATGGTTCATTTTCAAATGTGAGATAGGCGATCAAATTAGGCAGAATATATATTAAGACTTTTTATTATGGCAGCATAATTGTTAATTTAAGTATTTGTTTTGAAGTAATTAAAAACATTAAATGCATACTACATTGTCACCTTATTTGTTTTCTTGAGATGTGATTTATGAATTGTATGCATTTACCCAGGACTTGTTCAGTTCAGTATAATTTATTTGTTAACTACAATGCTACATTATGAATTTTTTGCAATGTCTTTATCTGTAACTTGTTTACTTCTAACCTTGTTTTGATTGATTAATATGTTTTTCATAGACATATGTATGCAATTTTTTTTATCGACATAAATATTTTTTTAATACATGTATTGTTGAGTAACCCTATATCCCTTGAACCAAAAAATATATAAAACATCAAATAATCTGTTGGACTCTTGGTCATGTCATACTAAAGAAGACTCAAACAAGCTCAAGGTAATTGTTTTAAGTCATATAGTGATTTCAACTTGCACACTCTTTCCCTAGCAACAAACTCATGAAATTACTCCATATACGTTCCTATAATAGATCTCCATGAAGAAAAAAAATTTTAGTATCAAATATCCAAACCAAAATAATCTTTATCACTAGAGAAAAGGTGTTTAGATAGTCAACATCAATTTTCCACCAAACAAGCTTTGGGGTGGTCGATCATGTCATTAGGAATCAACTAATTATTAATACTCATTTGCAACCCCATGGTAGATTTCCCTTGAGGAAGAGTGACAATTTCCCAAGTATGTTAGAGTGAAGTGCATCCATCTCATCCTGCATAGCCTACATGCATCCAAGATTTGAGAGGGCCTCTGAGATATTTCTAAGAACAAGATGTGAGGATAAGGAAGACAAAAAAGCAAAGTATTTTGGTGATAAATGAAGCATAGATATAAATTGAGAGAGAAGATGTGCCATAAAGCATTGGCAAGTACCCTTACAAAAGGCAATGGGACCAAGACAAAGGCAGGAGGTGACTAGGGCACAGCAGAGTTGAGAGGAGTCGCCAGAGCATCATCACATTATCGTGTGCGTATACCCATTCAAAGGAGGGCAGCCAGAGGAGGTGCAACAAGAAGCGATGTATGTGGAATTGGAGGAGGGGAAGGATCAATCACAATGGTGGGTGAACTGATAGTGTAGGAACAGAGGGAAGCTCCTAGATTGATTCTAATGAAGGGAAAAGGGAAGACAAGAAGGGAGTCCTCAAATAGGTTCTACCGAAATAAAGGTGTGGCATGATAAATGACAGTAACATTGATAAGCCTTCTGTAGACGAGAGTAACCAAGAAAAATACATCCCAAGAGATTATTTATCCTGTCTAAGGGATACAAGATGATAAAACAAGTGCAACCGAGCACCCATAGTGAAACAAAGTATCTAGCATCTTGAGAGGATAGACAAGGGAATCTGGACATAAAGTGTGAAGAATGGCATGCGATTGATGAGGTAACAAATAATAAGGATAACAAAAAACAAAAAACTTTGAATGCTCTCATCAAAATACACCTTGTTATTCTAGAATAGTTATCGATAAAAGTTACAAAGTATTTAAAACCAAAAAATAGAGTAGCCACAACTAGGACCATAAACATCAAAATGGATCAAAAGGGTGTACAAGCATGTTATGAATCCTGTTAGAAAAGGAAGTAACATGTTTTCCCTAAGGAACATGACTCACATTCAAGAGTTTGAAGAACCATAATCTTCAAATACTAAAGCTATAGATTTGAAGAGGGTGTAGCTAAAAACATTAAGGGTGCGTTTGGTTCAAGTTATCATACATAACCTTGGTTATGTGATTACCAAATAATCACATAACTAAGGTTATGGGATATAAAACATAACCTAATGTTGTTTGGTTCGACTTATTTATTTGGATGGAATAAAACATAACCACTTTAACATTTACTATATTACCCTTGATTCAATTTATTTTTAGAATAAATTAATTTAAATTAATAATATTAATATTAATAATATAATAAATTGATAATATATAAAATAAATAAATTTAATTTATTTATAATTTTTTAAAATTTATATATTTTTAATAAAATAATTCATTAACATAATTATTTTAATAAAATAATTCGTTAAATTAATAAATATAATTCATTAATTTTATTTTTTATTTAAAATAAATTTATATATATTTTAATAAAATAATTCATTAAAAAAATTATTCATTAAATTAATAAATATAATTCATTAATTTTATTTTTTAAAATTTAAAATAAATTATCTCTTTTAAATTTATAAGTATTTAAATTAAAATTTATTGAATTAATTAACTCGGTTTCAATTAGGTTTCACGGTACATTTCAATTAACCCAATTTCAAAATCGAAGGGTAATCATGGAAAAAATTTTCGTTAACATCCGGAATCACAGAAAACCTTAGGCTGCCAAGGTAATCATATTCCCGAATTATAACTCATTTGCTAATGTGGCGGTGATGCTGCATTACTTGGGAATTAATCATAATCTAAACCAAACAAGGTTATCAACAATAACCCCCAACCAAACGCCCCATAAGGATAATATAAATACATCCAACTTAGAAAGTCCACAAGACTCATGTTCAAAGCCAATCACTTATCCCATCAAAGTTTAAAATTTCGAGTCATACCAGAGTTTTGGTTTATGACCGGAACGATACGATTTGAATACTATATCATGCTATGCCGAGATAGTTTTGATACTTTTTTAATATAAAATATATTAATTAAAAATATTTTTATTAATATTTGATTATTATAGATGTTTATTTTTGAGTTAGATTTGATATTATCTCGTGAAATTTTTAATCCTTATCGAGTAAAAGTTGATTTAGGGTTAGCTGAAGTTCATCAAGCAAACATGACATGATCAAGTAGGTTTAACCTGGATTTAATTTGGATTTATTGTGATCAATTTAAAATTATATTGAATTTATATTTAAAATAATTTAATTCATTAACAATAGTATATTTCTGAACCACTGTTTACCTTGTGGAAGTATGAAGGAAAAAAAATTAACCATAGATGAATGGGGAAAAAATTATATTTTTATCTTCCATTGACGAATGCAAAAAAAAAAATTATAGAAGGAAAATAATTTTCAGTGGGAAAAATAAAAACAATACAAAAATATAGGGAAATAAAAAAAAAAAATTATTAAAAATAAGAAAAAAATAAAGAAAAAGGAAAATTTTAAAAAAGGGAATTTTCATTTATTTATTTATTTAAAAAATAGCTGCCACAAGTCGTAATGGCCCCCGCGACCCTCTACATGGTCACAGCGACCTATGCAACCCACCGTGAGGTCACAACAAACCTTACTCCGCGCCCAATGGTGTCGTGCCGATCGGCAAGCGGCACAGTAAATTACACCCGTGCCAACCGACACAGGTCGGCATTTAGAATCATGATCCCATCCACAAATCGTGAATAAGACAGAAGTGTAGTCAAATATGACAAGGAAGATGTAGTGAGCTACTTCTAGATAGTAAGTTAAAAATGAAACTTAGGTACGTAAAACACAATGGGAAACTTAAGCATGGGAGAAAGAGAGACATTAATAATGCCCTTAACTAATTACTACAATCCATTAGCTAATAATAACACTAGTGGAACACTATGGTTGTTTGAGAGTCGAGAAGAAAGATGTCTAATCAAAAATGTGCTCAGAGGCCCACAAATCTAAGATCAAAGGTGATAATCTAGAAGTATGAGTTACACAGGTAGAATAGGAACCTACATAAATAAGGGAGGAAATAGACTAGAATAATCCATTGGTGATAGCTTGAAGCTAAAGAAGTTGAGAGTCCTCATCAATAGCTGTGATGGTGGAGTCTAATGACCCTAACAGAGAAACCATGGTGATGGTGTAATGTCATATTGAACGGCATGTGTAATATAAAGTTGGTGACTAATGTGAATCCATGAACAGCACAACAAATATCACTAATATGTCCAAGTATGGCATCGAGAAGAGCCCATTTTAGTTCTCAAACAGACCACTTCTCCCCTTCTATTAGGCTCCTAGGCCCCCGTGCAACAATCTAGAGGATGAATTAGCTATCAAGACAGGTTGATCAACTGAGAAGAAGTTGTGATGGAAACTCATAACATCTGCATGTACACATCTAAGAGATGAGAGACAAGGATATGGAGGAACTATCCAAAATCTTAGACTTTGCTAGAGATTGAACCATACAAAGAAATATAATAGTGAGAAGCTTATCAAAGCGATCGTGCATGTCTCGAACATCCAAAGTGATCAAAAATGTTTCTAAGTTCAATCACAATAGTCTTAAAGTGACCTACGTGAGAGGTCATCTCGGTGTCTCCTTGACGTAACTGAAATAATTTAGTAATTGTGTCATAAGCTTGAGAGCTATCCTCACATAAGTGTTCAAGTTGGCATCAAGTTTGCATCAATCTGCTCTCACTTGGCCCGAAGAGGCCCTAAAATATGGTTGTGAATGTAATGAGGTGATCCATTTCCTTAATATATAAACCAACAGCAAGCAGCTATAACCCATAAAGGATAATTGTTTCTATATAATTTCTCCATGGTAGTTGTCATATATTTATAAAGACTAGAGGGGGAGACAAGGCATTGGAAATGTAGAAGAAGATAAGCCTAACATTTAATACTTGGACAAGAAATTGCCAGACTAAGGAATTACTAGATTAAGGTCGGTGAAAAAACACAAGGCTATTGTTGAACCGTAAGACTACTATTGAAAGCTAGAAGAGGAACACCTGAGTTAAAAAGGACAGCACTGATAGATGGCACAAATTTAGGCTAGGAGAATATAGCACACGATGGTGGCGACTAAAGGTCTAGAGTGTCGCATGCAAGGGTAAACTGAGTGGTGCGATGCTTGTAAGGATTGCATGTGCTACAGCAGCGATGTGCACTAATAAAAATAATGGAGACAAAGTAGCATGATTCTTGCTACGTTTGGAGATGCCTGCATCACTCAAATGTGGATAGATAACATCCACAAACAAGGAATAGAGTCTACGGATGGAATCAAGTGGAGGAGCAATTGCATAGATGATCAACACAATAAACACTAAGAGGTTATGCGAGGGAACCTGGCTCTGATATAATATTAGAAGGAATTATTCCTCTTGAATAATCCTAGGTAGCCCCTTATAGAGATGTTATCGATAAAATATGAAATATTACAAACTCACCCCTATGAGTTACATTTATATGGGTCCCGACAAATAAGATTAAGATTATTTACGAGTTATTTATTTCATGTCTTCACATTTGCCTATTTAGCGTTTTAATGTTCGAATGGGATGCATTGACATGTTATTGATGTCAATTCCTTAATCACTCAGTAAGCAGCAGTAGGCTTTGACAAACATCTAAACAAATAAAGAATCCCACCACAGGAGAAAAATACCAGCTTTTCATTCGGTCTCATAGCAGCAGTTGGAGTGGGTGGAATTCTAACTTCTTCATAGCCACTATGATGCAATCTTATAGTTCCTTCAGGAAGAGCACTGATCAAAACAGAATTAAGCCCATGGCCAATTCCCATGAAATCATCCAAAGGTTGTTTCTTCTGACTTGCCAAAAGAAGAGAATAAAAGCTTTCAACCGGAAAATCTAGGGTGTTTCCATATTCTCCCAACCGTTTATTACGTTTTTCCTCCTTACGCCGAAGTCTATCCATTTGTCTTTCGGATTCAGTTTGTACAATAACCTGGAAGGAAATTTCAAAATTATTGATGAAATGAGGAAAATCAAATGAACAAAAACTATTGCTGCATCTATTAGGTCACCTGGGTGCCATAACTAGGCATTTTAGGTTGGTTGTTTGAGGATATCTTCTCAGACTTTAATATAAACAACCCATGTTGAATCGCATTCACAAGCTCTTTGCGATGCTACAAAAAGAGAGCAGACTTATCAAGGACAGCAGAAGATACATTTGGATGCTGTAAAAGATACATGCCAAAAGAAAGTTGTAACAGTAGCAACAAACTGTTTCTCAGCTACAAGAAGCCAAAGAGAAGAAGTTTGTTGTATAGACAAGTTTGAAATCCCGAACAATGACTTCGGAGGCACAGTCAAAGCTAGTGTTCTAGACTCATACCATTCCAAAAATCAAGAGAAATAGAGCCCGAAGCTTGTAACAAGAGCTTTGAAAAGTGCAATATCAATAGAGGATTCTCCTTGTATCATACACCCACCAAGTAATGGGAAAGAATATTGACATTATAGGTGTAGGTTACACATATCCTGTAACATAAGATACAAAGAAAACAAGACACGACCAGTAACTTGGAACTTTTTTTCACTTTCTAAGACCATAGTAAGCTCAAGATTCCCAAACTGCAGTGAGGAGAAGTTACATGTGAAACTCAATATATGGCTCATGGAAGGTACCTAGTTACTATACAAAGAAAGAAACTATTCTCACAAAGCAGTGAAAAGGATCTGACACTATCAATTGTTTATGTTATAATTACTTAAGGGTCAATTCCAAAAACCATGGAATATAGAATCAGCTAATCAAATCAAGAGGGACCAGTGATGACCAGAAGGATGCAGTATTAAATATACAGGAACAAGGTTGTTTGTAGTTCTTACCAATAATAGATCCTGAACTGTTTCAAAGGAACCATCACCAACAAGGTCCAGCAAATCACCAGCTATCTTAAAAAAGAAAGTCCAAAGATGTCAAAGACAATATACAAAGCGCATGAAAGATATTGTACATGCAGCATGGACTAATATGTACACATGTTCAATTGAGTAAAAAAACACAACAGAAAATGCACCTCATCGCCAGCTTTATTAGATAGGAGCACACGGCACAAAGCCATTGCAAGCTCATCTCCAGATATCTGTGATGCACCATCATGTTGCACTATCATATCACAAGCATCTTTTAGCCATTTTAAGCTACCAGTTCTTTGGTCAGTAGTTGAATTATGATTAGCAAAGTGTGTACGACTGTGATGATTGTCATCAAATGTAGAGGTTGGCAGAAAATCGCTTGACAAAGGTGTGACATTTTCCAATGGCGCATCCAAAACAAATCGAGAAGGAACCTGGAAACTAAGTTCAGAGCCAAATTCAATGGTACTGTCACCACATCCATCTGCTCCAATTTCCTGGGCAACTAGAGCATTATTGGGTGTATGCTGAAGAGCATAAAGCCTCTGAACTAGAGAAGCCATTTTCTGTAGGATTGCATCTTCAATATTGTAACCAATAAGTCGTTGCAATTCAATCCTGAAGAACAAGTGTCTTTCAGAAAACATCCACCAATTTGGGCAGTAGATATAAAACTAATGGATTTTCTGGTATGCATCAATGAATGCACAGGCTAATGAACTATTGGATTTAACATGTCTACATACTAATGTTTCAGTACATCAAAATAACTACTGTAAATTAGTTGTAGGAATTTGATATATCAGGCAAAAAAATTAAGGGTTGAGTTCATAGTAGTTTCGTTGTCTGTATTTCTGATTTATCAAGTTGGAAACTAAAAAAAATGATCCTGCATCATTTCTATTCTTTTAAAAAAAATGATTAATTATTTCTCCTAGATATGCAAAATGGCTGTTGACTAAGAAAGAAAAAATTCAGTTCATTAAGTTCCAAATTCCATTACTATATCAACCATAAATTATGGAGAGACAACATCAAGATGTGCAATAGCAGAGACAACAGAAGAAAAAGTAAGATAATGAGTGAATCAGAAACAGTTACTTTTTCTGGGTAACACTCTTTGTCAAATCATTATCCATGTGAAAGTGACCAAAAAGATCATAAACAGTCTTTGCCACCTCCCGGAATTCCTCTGAGGACACCTCACCATTTACCAACTCAACCACAGAACCAACAAATTGCCTATATGCTTGACGCAATTCAGCTGAAGCTGCATAAAGAATAGAAAAGGTGTTGCAAAAAAAATAATAGTGAATGAACTTAAAGATACGCAACTTCAAACAGATGAAGTCTAATAATGAAAAGATGAATAGCTTTTGTCAGTTTAATCGCCATAAAGATTCTGATGGGAAAAGACAATAGACCAAAACTATCTTGAAATAAATCATGAAACACAGTCTATCTACTTGATAATTGATTCAGCCAGTAAACAGGATGGAAAGTCAAGTCACCCAGAAACACCATTTTGTTCTTACACGAAAGATGCACTAAAAAACAACACTAAGTTCAAGAAAGTTCCAAAATGAAACTGATGGAGAACCACTTGGATACTCTTCCTCCTAATGTATTATCAAACATCCTAAGTCTAGTAACCCTTTCCCTTCTCCCTCAACACCACATCCTTGTAGGAACCATGAAGTATAGATGGTCAGATGCTAGAGGGGGTTGAATAGCAAATTAACCTGAAAATGTGATTTTAAACTACTCTTGCTATTTACTTAGCAAGGTCACAAACAATTAAGAGCGAAATAAAAGCATTACACAAGTGATCACATACCATTCGCTAATACAAGGTGTTTACATGGTTTGGTGGCCCCCAACACTCCTAATTCACGGCCTATGTTCCGTTGATATATCACTCCAAGAAAGTCACTATCTTTCTCCTTCTCGGTCAACTACTAGAGGTGGAGAACCCTCTTACAAGCTCAACAATTATAAGAAATAGAAGAAGAAAGACTAAGGGATTACAAAAGGCTTCTAATAGGATTTAACCAACTATATTTCTCCAACCTTCAAGCGTCCAACGAGCTCCCCTTTTATAGCCTTCAACTCCTCTTCATTCTCCACTTGGTCTGTGACCTATCGAGGACTGGAAGCCTAATATTTACAGCAGAGTATCTGACTGTTGCACTACAGCCTTATCTAATCAACGGCTCTTCTTGACTTTCCATCTGTAGCATGAGCCCACTAGATCCCAGCATCAATCAATTGATCTACCATCAATTGTCTACCCAGTCAACTTAGCACGAATAGAAACATTTTGTCCCTAACTCCTCGACCTGAATCGATTGCACAATCGACTCAACCATCAATCGATTAAATTCCACATTGGCCAACTAAACGAACCACCGGAAACCCCAAACAAGATTTGGAGTTTTGGGTTTATCAATCGAGTGAATGTTTTCATCAGTCCACTCATCCACTAGTCGAACCAAACCATTAAAGTGACTTTGGGGTTTTAAGTTTATTAGTCTCCTGAATGATTCCATATGTCAATTCATTCACCATTCGACTAGATCTAGTTCCAGACGACTGGATTGCAGACTACAATCATCATAATGATAGAGTGTTGCCTGAGTTGAAAGTTAACCTCGCCCCATGCGTACAGGTTACTCAACTCTCATAACTCACCATAAAGTCTTATCATTGCAACTTGACTTCGCCCTAAGGTCGTTCCCATCAAAATTCTCATCTCTCAGATGCACCAGAGCCCTTGGCCACTCTACATGTCATCCTTCACACTCCACCTAAGTAGTTTGCCTCCTCTGGCTATTGTCATAGTTGCTCCTCGATGCTTCTCATCCTACGGCCCCTCAATCACCTGTGCAACCTTCTCCAATCCCTTAGGACCTTGAGTCACCGAATTGCCAACTTGGTCCCACCAAGTCATGCTCCAAAGTTGCTCCAATACCACTTTAGTGTTTCTCGTCCCACGGTCTCTTGATAACCTCATTCAACCTTCTCCTATCACTTGCAAACCTCAAAGTCACTGAGTGTCGCCTTGGTTGCGCTAAGTCATTATCCATATCATCATTCGATCTCGTCAAGCACGAGCTCTCCAAGCTTCATATGTGTTCTTGCAAATCCTTATACACTCAAACATATATATCAAATAACAAGGCAAAGACCTAACTTAAACCCTTTATCCAAACATCAAAATCCAAAATCACACTAGACTACTCAAGACACAATTGCACCAACAATCTCGCATGTGCCTAGCAAGGAGCGAGGTGCTTGTCTTCCTAGACCTATCACATAACTCAAGATAAAAAATCTTATGGAGCTTGTCAATTTTCCATCGATACATATCTTCTACAACAACCCATTGCAACAATTTTATGATAAGAGAACTCAGCTATTCAGTCACAACCCTTCAACAACCTCACTTTCCTATGTCAATCTTTACTAGCCTCCCTTCCCTCATCATCATTCATCAATCTTTCTTTTATCTTCTACTACAATTCACAAACCTTAACAACCTTCACCATATTAACTTACTATCCTCCCTTTCCACCACAATGATACTCAACCCTCTTCCACTACTTCTACACTTACTGCTACTCTCTTTTACTTAAACTTAACTTACCTATTCCTAGACCATTAGTATCTAAATCAATAAATTTTAACCCAACTTTAATTGTTTTTTTTATTGTTAAAAACAACAGGTACAAATAACTTAGTCTCATGTTTGCCTAATATATTTTTCTAGTAATTAGTTACTCTTGAAAATATAACTACATGGACTATCATAATATTTGCTACAATAAAAACAATCAAGCTTTCTTTTAACTAATATTTAATATTAGAGACTACTCAGCTACGCCCTTACCTCACCGAGATTGCCTCCTACTTGCCCATCTCTCATCATAATCCCTTTCCTCAATCATCACCACCTTAACCCTTATCCCTCCCCCCCCCCCCCCCCCTCCTAAGCAAGAGAGCAACCCCCCTCAGCACATGTGACATTTCACAACCCTCAATCCACACCCTAGCACACCATGTAAAACTAAACCTAATTTGTTGTCCATTGTTATGTTTCTTGGAAATCTACGAACTTGTTCTTGTTATCTTCTTATCATGATGGCATCCTCGTCTACCAATGATTCTAAATCCAATAGTACTATTGAAACCAATATTAAATTCAATGGCCCAATTATCTCCTCTAAACTCAAGCATTTGAAGTTGTTGTTAGCTCTTACAGAAATGAAAGTCATCTCATGTCTCCCAAATGAGAAAGATGTCACCTACTTAGCATGGCTTACTATTTTTGCATGGCTCTTTCCTTTTAAAGAAATATAGAATGTTGTTCGGAGGATGTACTCACACATGCAAAATGCCTCCCACATATATTAGGAATACGGAGGCATCTTCAATTTAAAATAAAATGACCGTTCTATGAAGGAATCATGTGCTAGTCTTTAAGATAAATAGGTTGAGCTAACCATATATCATCCTATTTTTACAGACCCAAAGATTCTGAAACATCATACAAAGAATTTCGAATGTCTTGGCATGAGTTATTCATGCATCTCTAGCATGTGCTACCACCCCTTATCAAGTTGTAGCTCACATTGCTGGACAAATTCAAGGAGCTAAAGATCCAAGATGTAAGCATAGAAGTTCTTTTACACTCTCCTAACATTCATTGTGGTCTCACTAACCATCTGTCATAAAATTGTTGAGAAAAAAATTTAACCACCACTCAATGCAAAAGCTACTCAAGAAACCACCACAGCCCCTTCACCTTCTGAGTTTACTCCCTCAACCACAACAATTGAATATCAATTTATTCAAGTATGAACAATTCTAAACTTTTTTTTAAAAAATGATTCATTTAACTTTGTTATGATTGCCTCCGCCATCCCTTATTCCATTGTGTTTTTAGGATTTGCTGAGGAAGAGAATATCTGGTGAAGTCTACTACTTAAACAAACATCTCTTTGCTAGGACTCTTTCTACCAAAAGCATAACTTTATACCAATGTAATTGTTAGCTTGGCTATCCTTCTATATCCAAAATAAGAGAATTTATTAGTATTCCACCAAATTAAACTCCAATGTGAAGCTATGAGATTGGTTCATCAGAGCGAATCATTTCCTTCTAATAATCGTGAAAGTATTTATTTCTCCTTTAGCATAGTTCAATCTCACAAATCAAGTCTAATTTCTATACATGGTTAATTTCATTATTTCTTTACCTTTATCAATGATTCCACATGTATGACAAATTTACATGAAAATTGATTCTAAGGTTCTTGATGCATTCAAAAATAAACATTTTCAACTTGTTAAAATTTTGCATGTTGCACACAATTTGCTTTTCCATTTTTTGTGCTTCACAAGACATTATTCACCAAACCATATATGTTAACAATTTTCAACAAAATGGAGTGAGCAAGCATACATCTACTTGATATTACATGCACTATGATGTTTCATATGAATGTACCCGAAATTGGGAGATGCAGTTCTCACCTAATGTTATCTCTCCTTAATCAGCTACCTCCTTAATCAGGTTGTCTTCTCACCATAGGATCTTTATCACTCTAGTGATTTTCTTGTATTACTTGGCTACCTCTACCAACAAACTCAACCAATGATGCATCAGAACCCATGTCGATCTTAATTTATCTTTCTATCTCTTTTAAAAAGCCATTGTTGAAAATTTTACCGCATCACTTGGTGGGAGTCAATTTACAATTTTGTTAACAAGTTGAGCATAATAAATATATATGCACCAGTGTAAGGGCGGTATAGACACAAGATCTTAAATTCCTCATCAATGATTGGAGATCAATCCCTAGACTTAACAAAGTACAACTCATACAAGCATCCCTGGTATCAACCTTACCAAAGAGATTTAACAATATCTGGAAGGAATTTGAATTGGACAACTATATTGAGAAGGAAGACGGACTAGAAGAAACAATTACAGCTAAATGGTACCAGTTTTTACCTTCGTCCCAATGAGGAATCAGCTTCCGAGCAAGTTCAGGTTCATCGTTGGCCCTAACAGTAGAGGCAAAAGAAAGCAACTATACTTAGCAACAGAAACAAGTCAATCAACCACACCAAAATACCACATCGATCGACGCGCGCTATCCACACAAACTCGTATATAATTGGCACGCACAATACACAGTTGAGTTCAGAGGTGGATGGCATAAATCCAATCTACCTTCTCGACTTTAGGTTCCGTAGTATACTCTTGCGGCGGAGGTACGCCTGATCAACGTCGTAGGGACCCCTGAAAGAACTCGTCAACCGCGGCAAAGGAACCAACATCTTTACCCTTGTCAACTTCCCGTTTCTTCCTCGTCGGAGAGTGGACTCGGACAATCCAGGTGCGCTGCCACACAAAGAGGCGCTGTGCACGACCCGCACCGCTGCCGGACGCGTGCGATCACTGCGGCCAATGTGCTGCGATAGAAGCCAGCGGAGGAATGTGGACGCGAAGAGTTTACGGCGGAGATGCTCTGAAGCAGCGCTTTCTTCACTGCGGCGGATTGCAACGGGAGAGGGTAGTCCTCCGCAGGCGCAAAGGATAATGAGGCGTAAACGGTACCCGTGATTAAGAATTAGGTTAAGGTTAGAAAATGGTTAATATTCCGCAACATTTCTTAAATTTAATAATCTATTTTTTTACGTAATGCGTAGCATCATTGACATATTTTTTTATATATCAAATAACAAATTAATTTTTTTAATTTCGAGTATATATATTGCAAATTAGAGTATACATAGCAAAAAATCTAAAAACAATGTAAAACACCAAAAATCATTTCAATAATTCAGAGTCTTAATATAGTTCGAACCGCCAAATTTTACTTAGTCTCTACTTAATCTGTTAATGATTTAGTAGATCAAGCTAGAATTGTCCATAATATAAAAGATTTCTAGTTACAAGAAAAATGTTATGATAGTTTCTAGTTAGAATCAATTGATTCAATTGTTAAATGATTGACTAAAATCTTAATAATAATTTGTCTATCAACAACCTAAGTCTACATCTAATCAACTAAAATCACATCTAGTTGACTTGGTTGCATCCAATTGAGTGAGTTATATAAAAATCACAAGTTCATCTGTCAATAACTTTTAGCTTAGTAGTGAGACTCATTTTAGTCAACTTGACTAATTTATGTAGAGAACTTTATCTCTTCAACAATCTCATGAGTTGACTCAACTAGTATTTTAGTCAATTCAAATAGAGAATAAGTCTTTGCTCAAACACAAGATTCTAATCAACATCAATTGACTCGAATAAATATCAATTGACTCAATCTTAGATTTTGCTCAACTTACACCTTGTAAAAGCCTCTCACAAAGTTCTTAGAATAAGTTACCTAGACAACAACTAAGAAATCAAGTTCCCTTATCGAAGGCTCTTGATTAAGCCTATCTAACCCAAAAGTGTGAACATAGAGATCACACACAATCTCTCACATGTTGTCTTCCAATTGTTACAACTTTATATTATATCATATTATCATTCTTCAAACTTCAACAAGCCTTTAAACCTTGAGCTAAACCAATTTAGTCATGCCGAGTCAAATAACATAACTCGATCATGTTGATGTTAGTGTCAGGCCTTAGTGTCAATCATGAGATGATTATTTAGGGAACACTTGTATCATATTCATTAATAAAGACAAAGTTTATTTATTATATTTATTTCTTATCCATGCTATATGAATAAATATAATAGTGTCCTTGAGTAGTAGGTTATTGTCTACAGTATATCAATTGGTTGAATTGATAGTGAGAGTCTGTAGACATATATAGAACATTACTCTTAACTATTCTTAGTCGAGCATTAATATGCAAGGACAATATTAATGCATTAAGACTAGTATATATGTCAATTGATGACTTAATCTCACAAGTCATGGATATGTAATATCACATTGACACATGAATACATATAAGAGACTATGTACTGAATTGACCCGCCATAAGAATGTTTCATGGATCGTTATATGGGTGTCATAAACATTCTCATATGACTATTGGTATGAATAGTCCTTAGACCTGAAGTCACTACGGTTCCCTACATAATGAGTTGTATACTTTGGCTTCGTCAAACGTCACCCGTAACAGGGTGACTATAAAGACGATCACTGGGTATGCAATAAGTTATGCGGAGGGATGTGAGTAATGTAAATGGGATCTATCCCTTCCATATGACGGAAGTGATATCTATGGGCCCCTTGATAGAGTAGGACTGCAAAAATACATGATCATGCTCGAATAAGTCAATATGAGATATTGAGCTTATTTGATTGAGTAGTCTACTTGGAGATTAAGAAATTCATGATTGATAAGAGGATGACACGGTCTATGTCTCATTGATCAATCTAGATATCAAAGATAGAAGGACTGAGTCATACAAGATAGTAGTCACGGAAAGGTTGTGTCGGATCTCGACATTCTCGTCACTTGGGTAGCAATGATGTATTGCTAGATGTCGCTCATTGCTTATGTCTCTAAAATGGTTTTAAAGACATTACCAACGTTACAAGAACCCTATTGGGTTACACACTTAGAACATGTGATTTGAAGATGGTTCATGTGATGAATCATTGGGTCATTGAGTTGAGTCTAATGTAGATTAGACTCATTGAGTGAGACTCAAGGTAGACTCATTGAATTAGACTCGAGTTGAACTCAAGTCAATTTGGATTGAGTGAGACTCAAGTTGGACTCAAGTCAATTCGGATTGAGTGAGACTCGAGTTGGACTCAAGTCAATTTGGATCCTTTAAGAGGGTTGCATGATCACTTAAGATGAGATTAATGGGGTATTAATTTCATGGAATACCAAAAGCCAAAACCCTTGATATTCCATGGTGATATATAAAAGGGGTGAGAGGCTTTTTCTTCCACTCTTGATGGTTGCATGATCTTCTTCCTCTTCTCTTCTACCTCCTTAGCCGAACCATACTTTGTGGCTAGCACCGCAATTTGGTTCCTCTCCGTCTCAGTGTTCGTGTGGATACCGTGGAGGCGAGAACACACTAATTGCGCTGAGATTCACCAACCTTTGAAGGCAAGAGTTGCTGTCGGGATTGCGAAGGGCTCGCATCAAAGGTAACCTCGAATCCAGTAGATAGAATCAATAAACGAGTATGATTTTTCGTATGGATCTTCTAGAAGGATCATTTTTCAACTGCGTTTATGAGGTTAAAATTATTTTAGGTGCATATAGATCCCTACAGTTGAGCCACAAGCTTCATAAGCTCTATCTACATTACTAAGTTTTGTAAATATCATGGACACATAAGTAACTGATGGTGTCTTCCTCTGCGCTCGAACCTCTCCCCTCCTTCCTTCTTGCTCCTCCGATTGTTTCCCATCCGGACTTACAGTCCTGCATTTTGGATAATCTTCGTCGGAGATATAGGGGAAATTTATTGAATATTGAAATCAAATTCAGATTTATCTATTGGATAACCTGAGATGATAATCTTAAGCTATCAAGCTCCACACTACTTGGTTATCTGAGGTGAGTTGTCGAGTGCCCATGCCTTCGATTGCTCAAGTTGTCGAATACTTGAGCTGGTTGAGGTGCCTGAGTGGGATGTCACTCTCCTAAGTGTTGTGAGGTCTAGCGGCCTGATGCTTCCCGAGCTCGAGTGGAAGTTGAGAGGTTTGTTGAGTGCTCCTAGTCCTAAGTGTTGAGTCAAGATGCTCTTGGTCCCACTACTGAGTTGGAACATGAGTACTCCTGCCGAGTGGTCGAAGAGTGAAGCTGAGTACTCAGGAAATTTCCTGAGTCATAAGTCAGGAAGCTAAGTTGCCTGACTGTTGAGTCTAACTAGGTCACCCAGTCGGGGATAGGAGATGTTGAGACCTACATCCGACATAAATTTCTTAATTCATTCCCCTTTGACTTTGAGGTTATGATGAACGTCTATTTCTCAGGATACAATGATTGATCGCAATCACCACCAAGCACAAGTCAGTTATGGCGAACCCAGCTTGTACATGAACGTTATCACGAAGATTCCACTTAGAGAAAATGCATGGCTAAGAAGAATAGGAGAATGAAGTGGTGGATTTCTTGCTATTGCTTCTCCTCGATGTCATGGCCTCCTTATATAGGAGCTCCATACCTCTGCTGTAGCAAACGGTCGAATAAAAGTCATTCATTGTCTTTACTCGTCAATGAAATGTCAACCGTTGGCCGGTAGATTTAGTCAACAATTACAGATTCTGCACTAATCGTATTAACTCATCCATTATACTTGGGCAACAAGCAAAAGAATGATTCATGTGGTAAAATATTAGTTCATTTGCTTGGACAAATTTTGCCCAGACCGATTCAGTATTCGATGCGTGCAGGTCGTGCTCGCACAAGAGTCAACTTAGTTCAATACAATTCAAACCCTACATTTGTACTCTCCTGCTAGCTCATACATGACAGAGAGTCTTTTCCCATGCATATGTTGATAACATTAATGCTTATGAAACATTATAAATTTACCAACAATAAAGTCATGAGACTCCCAATGTGGGACTAAACTCTCACTCACAATGGAGTTTCTTCCTTTCATCCACCTCCATTTTTCATTAACATTTTTAACAATCCCCCACATGAATGGAAGCAAGGTATATGATAGCATTTCGTAGTTGAGTCTAGTAAAGGAGAAGTAGGTTTATTCTTTAAATCTTCCCTTGTGAAGACATATTTGCTTACTAACTGACAATAGACACATTGTCCTTGAACTATTATGTTGTCTGTGTAAATATTAACATATCTCACTCAGGACTCTCCCTAATACAACTCATTCTCATAGGTGTGTATGTTCTTAGCCATGAACATATCTGATTTTGCGAGAAGTTATAAGAATTGTGTCTTCAATGCTCTTCAAAGTGACTCCACTTCTTTCTCACATAAGCAATCTCTCAAGAGTATTTTTACATTACTCTATTAATCATTAAAAGTTGTATGCTTAACTACCATCCTTTCACTAATGTATTAGGTGTTATCCTACAGTGATCGACTTAGTCGGTATAATTAGGTTATCCCTTTTAATTAGTTCTTGGGACCTATAGTCTACAAATGTTAGGTTTCCACCAATATTTCTCATCGGCATCAAGCTCATCCTTGGCAATGAGCTTATAACTAACTCTTTGTTTAACCCTTTAATTAGTGGATTTGCTAGATTATCCTTTAATTTTGCATAATCAACAATGATAACTCCCATTGAGAGTAGTTTCCTAATGGTGTTGTATATATGTTGTATACGTCTAGCTTACCATTATACAGATGGCTCTGTGCCCGGCTAATTGTTGATTTACTATGACAATGTATGCAAATTATCGACGTAAATTTCAACCATTTAGGAATATCTTTTAAGAATTATTATAGTCATTTAACTTCTTCACCACATTTGTTAAGAACCAAAAACTTAGATTTCATCATGGATTTGGTTATTACAGTTTACTTAGAAGATTTTCTTTCCAACATCATTCCAAGTACAACCACTTTGCTTGCACATTTCATTGATAGCGTGGAATTTTCTTTTTAAGATTTTAATCCTAGATTCAATGTAATTGACAGATTTTGTGAAAGTTAGTAACTTTTGGATCATAATCTTTCTTATCTCAACCATGTAGTTATTCTTGAACCCACCATCTATTTTCCAAAGAGGATCGGTTGTCATATCTTGTAAACATCTTATTAATGCCCAACTCTCCTCTTCCGTCCAGAAAATTTTATTTTTGCCTCTTCCTCGTGCTACATTCTTTCCCATAGAGTCATCAGCATTACTCTCCATCCTAAAAGAATATTAAATCAAGTTAATGATACCATAAACTCAAACATATAATTTCTGAAAATGAATGAAAAGAGAATGAGAGTAATTGCAACATAAAGGAATTTCTTGCTTGCAAATAAGAGTACATATAAAAGTTTTTACAAAGTTGCATAGAAAAATACATCAAACATCACAATAACGAAGTCATTCCATATCAAATACTTCATTTTCCCAATTATTAAACATTTGGAGTGCTAAATTATTTCTAAATATAGTCCACTGATCAGTTGGGACAATCGTTCGTATGTATTCCGTTTCAGTCTCGCGATCACTGTCATAATCTTCACTCTATTCATCTTCATCAAGGATACACTCCAGAGGATCATGGCTCATGAATTTACGGATCAAGTTATGAAGCAAACAGCAAGCAATGATAATACGAACTTGGGTTTGCATTGGAAAAAATGAAGGGGAAGCTAAGATTTTCCAACGGCCCTTCAACAATCCAAAACACCTCTCAATAACATTCCTAGCTCTAGAGTGCTTCATGTTAAAAAATTCTTCGGCTGTCTCGGGATGACGACCTTCCCATTCATTGAGATGATACCTATGCCCACGATAAGGTGCTAGAAATCCATTTGAGTTGCAATATCCAGCATCAACCAAATAATAACAGCCTACACCAAAGACACTAGTTAAATTAATAAATGCAAGTCTCCTAGAAATTTGAAACTCCGTCATAATTCCAACTTCAAAATAAAAAATATTTGTTATTTACCTTGGGGTACTTTAAGACCAGATGGCCTACTGATGGCATCACGAAGTACTCGACCATCATGGGCAGAACCTTCCCACCCAGGTAACACATATATGAATTGCATTTTTGGGCAACACACTCCCAATACATTTGTTGCAATCCCATCCTTCCTTGTGCGATAACGTTGTTTTTCTTCTTTAGGGGGTGTCACTTGGATAAAAGTACCGTCTAAAGCACCTAAACAACCCTATAATTGGATATAATTATTAAAATTATAGATTGAAATAAAAATACAATACAACTAAAGAAGTATAGGCGATTAAAAAATTCTTACCTTAAATGGTTTCCATCTATCTTCTTCACAATCATCGTGTACCGGTTCAGGTTTCTTCAGCAATATATTGTGCAATTGTAAAACTGCTCGAAGACATAGATTGAAATGACGATTCACTGTCTCCCTACTTTTGTGATCAAATACGAACCGAAGGGAGGCGACGGAGCGCGATCGCGTGCGAGGCAGCAGGGGATGATGATCGCGTGCGACGGCCGAAGGGAGGCGGCGGAGGAGCGCGCGGCAGGGGAGGGCGATCGCGGCAGGGAGGGCGATCGTGGCAGGGAGGGCGATCGCGGCAGCAGAGAGGCGCGCGCAGCAGGGACGGCGATCGCGGCGGAGCGCAGCAGCAGAGAGGCGATCCGAGGCGCAGCAGGGAGGGCGATCGCGGTAGGGAGGGCGATCGTGGCAGCAGAGAAGCGCGCGCAGTAGGGACGGCGATCGCGGCGGAGCGCGCAGCAAAGAGGCGATCCGAGGCGCAGCAGAGAGGGCGATCGCAGCAGAGAGGCGCGCAGCAGAGAGGCGATCGTGAGGAAGGGGGAAGAATCGCGGCGGATGGGGAAGAAGAAAGGTCGCGGGGTTAGTCGCGGGGTTATTGTCGTCCACGAGAAAAAATACCGCCGCGCGTGGGAATGGGTTTTTGCGATAACCAGGGGAGGGGTAGGGTATGAAAATAGGGATATCATATCCTTATTTGGATATCCATTCCCGTCTACCAAGCATTAAGAATGGGAATGAAATAGATTTCATTCCCATTCCCCTCTCCTAAACCCGCCTACCAAGCGGCCCCTAAGTCTTTGCTCGAACACAAGATTCTAATCAATATCAATTGACTCAAATAAATATCAATTGACTCAATCTTAGATTTTAGTCAACTTACACATTGTAAAAGCCTCTCACAAAGTTCTTAGAATAAGTTACCTAGACAACAACTAAGAAATCAAGTTCCCTTATCGAAGGCTCTCGATTAAGCCTATCTAACCCAAAAGTGTGAACATAGAGATCACACACAATCTCTCACATGTTGTCTTCCGATTGTTACAACTTTATATTATATCATACTATCATTCTTCAAACTTCAACAAGCCTCTAAACCTTGAGCTAGACCAATTTAGTTGTGCCGAGTCAAATAACATAACTTGACCATGTTGAGCCACAAGCTTCGTAAGCTCTATGTACATTACTAAGTTTTGTAAACATCATGGACACATAAGTAACTAATGGTGTCTTCCTCTACGCTCGAACCTCTCCCCTCCTTGCTCCTCCAATTGTTTCCCATTCGGACTTACAGTCTTGCATTTTGGACAATCATCGTCAAAGATATAGGGAAAATTTATTGAATATTGAAATCAAATTCAGATTTATCTATTGGATAACCTGAGCTGATAATCTTAGGCTGTCAAGCTCCATGCTACTTGGTTATCCTAGGTGAGTTGTCAAGCGCCCATGCCTTCGATTGCTCAAGTTGTCGAGTACTTGAGCTGGTTGAGGTGCCCGAGTGGGATGTCACTCTCCTGAGTGTTGCGAGGTCTAGCAGCCTGATGCTTGCCGAGCTCGAGTGGAAGCCGAGAGGTTTGCTGAGTGAACCTAGTCCTAAGTGTTGAGTCAGGATGCTCTTGGTCCCACATACTGAGTTGGGACATGAGTACTCTTGCCGAGTTGCTAGAAGATTGTGCCGAGTGGTCGGAGAGTGACGCTGAGTACTCAAGAAGTTTCCCGAGTTATAAGTCAGGAAGCTAAGTTGCCTGACTGTCGAGTCTAACTAGGTCACCTAGTCGGGAATAGGAGATGTTGAGGCATACATTCAACGTAGTTTTCTTAATTCATTCCCCTTCGACTATGCTTCAAGTTTATGATGAATGTCTATTTCTCAAGATACAATGATTGATCGCGATCACCACTAAGCACGGGTTGGTCATGGCGACCTCAGATTGTACCTGAATGCTATCACGAAGATTCTACTTAGAGAAAATGCATGGCTAAGAAGAATAGGAGAATGAAGTGGATGGATTTCTTGCTATTGCTTCTGCCCGCTGTCATGGCCTCCTTATATAGGAGCTCCATACCTCCGTTGCAGCAAACGGTCGAATAAAAGTCATTCATTGTCTTTACTCGTCAATGAAATGTCAACCGTAGGTTGGTAGTTTCAGTCGACAATTATAGATTCTGCACTAATCGTATTAACTCATCCATTATACTTGAGCAACAAGCAAAAGAATGATTCATGTGGTAAAATATTAGTTCATTCGCTTAGACAAATTTTGCCCAGATCGATTTAGCATTCGACACATGCAGGTTGTGCTCGTATAAGAGTCAACTTAGTTCAATACAATCCAGACCCTACATTTGTACTCTCCTGCTAGCTCACACATGACAGAGAATCTTTTCCCATGCATATGTTGATAACATTAATGCTTATAAAACATTATAAACCAACAATAAAGTCATGAAACTCCCAATATGGGACTAAACTCTCACTCACAATAGAGTTTCTTCCTTTTTCATCCACCTCATTTTTTTATTAACATTTTTAACAATCCCTCACATAAATGGAAGCAAGGTATATGATAGCATTTAGTAGTTGAGTCTAGTATAGGACTAGTAGGTTTACTCTTTAAATTTTCCCTTGTGAAGACATATTTGCTTACTAACTGACAATAGACACAATGTCCTTGAACTGTTATGTCGTCTGTATAAATATTAACATATCTCACTCAGGACTCTCCCTAATACAACTCATCCTCATGGATGTGTATGTTCTTGGCCATGAACATATCTGATTCTGTGAGAAGTTATAAGAATTGTGCCTTCAATGCTCCCTATTCGCCTTCCATTTTTATACTCCTGCACCTCTTGCATAAAAAATTAAGAGGAGAATGGTGGGGGGTGCACCGCCATCCCCCTTGGCTCTCCCCATTCACCCTCTCATTCACCTCTCATTTTTATACCCCTATACCTCTTGCATTAAAAATTGAGGGGAGGGGGAAGGGGGAGGATGGCTGCCACCATTGCCCCTGGTTATATCCCTGTTCATCGAAATTGAATAAACATGTTCTCTATTTTTTCCATATATATTCCTCCTCATGGTGGTTTTCAAATTTCAGATACCCTTTTAAAGTGTGCAAGGGCATGAGAAATTGAATTAGATATATATTATTTCTGTTGATAATATGAGTGCTAATGATGCTGCAATTAAATATATGAAGGTAGATTTCTTAAAAATAAATAGAAATCTAATTTATGGGGGAAAATTATTTCATGTCCCGAGTTATATGCATATATTTCAAATCTTATAGCTCATAATGACCTCAATGAAATTAAGGATATTATTCATGTAATTTGTTAGAGTGTGGATTTCATTAGAAGGACATATATTAGACTCATTCAATTTGCTAAAATTGTGAAGCAATTGAAGTTGCATGAAAAAAGATTGGTTGATGATTGTAGGATAAGATGAAATTCAACTTACAAAATGTTGAGAACACCAATTTCTTTCAAAGAAGTTTTTCTAAGATAACCAAAATGTTGATGCAGTTTATCCCGATTGTTATTTTGATGTTGACACAGATTTAAGTTAGTCGACTGATGTTGCCCTTAGTCGACTAATGTGGTCGATCAGTTGAGTCATCTTACCTTCTGCTTGCTCGAAATAATAGATGACAGTCGACTGATGAACACATCCAGTCGAGTCCATCACCTTCAGTCGACTGATGTGAAGCTCAGTCGAGTCGTTATACATTCTAATTGCCATCAGTCGA
This sequence comes from Curcuma longa, assembly GCF_044706935.1. Classification (NCBI taxonomy): domain Eukaryota; kingdom Viridiplantae; phylum Streptophyta; class Magnoliopsida; order Zingiberales; family Zingiberaceae; genus Curcuma; species Curcuma longa. Next base: position 9,458,557 of record NC_133877.1, on the reverse strand, counting down.
CTGTCCTTCAAAGTTAGTCGACTGATCTCCAAAAATAACTCGACTGGAGTTAAATCCAGTCGACTGATAAGGCGTATCAGATGTAATAACTTAGTATCAGTCGACTGATCTTACCATATCAGTCGACTGTCACCTGTAAAAAATGGAGTTGGAGAGGGCTTGGGAGCTCGTTCTCCGGACTAGGTCAGAGAGGGCTCGGGAGCTCGTTCTCTGGACCAGATGGAGTCAGAGAGGGCTCAGGAGCTTGTTCTCTGGATCAGATGGAGATCAGAGAGGGATCGGTAGCTCGATCTCTGAACCAGATGGAATCAGAGAGGGCTCGGGAGCTCGTTCTCCGGACTAGGTCAGAGAGGGCTCGGTAGCTCGGTCTCTGGACCAGATGGAATCGGAGAGGGCTCGGGAGCTCGTTCTCCGGACTAGGTCAGAGAGGGCTCGATAGCTCGTTCTCTGTATCCAATGAAGTCAGATAGGGCTCGAGAGCTCGTTCTCTGAATTAGATCAGAGAGGGCTCGGTAGCTCGTTCTCTGTACCGGACTATGGTCGGAGAAGGCTTGGATCATTGGAGCCTGTTCTCTGAATATATGGTCCAATGTGGTTGGCTCGGATGAGACACGAGTTGACCAAGTGATCAGATTGTATGGTCACTTCAATGTAATCGATGGGTGGATCGATTAACCAATGGCTAGGATGGTTAGTCGATCACCGGATCGATTACAGAGCATTCTGTGAGAAATTGGATATCCCATAGAACCCACCGTAATCGATTACTTGATCGATTACGAACAAGTTTAATCGATTACAGGATTTACTGAGAAACCAGGTTATGACACTTAATCAATCACGTGATCGATTATATGGAGGCTTAATCGATCGTCTGATCGATTAAGACATGCTAGAATCGATTACAAGGGTGGTAATCGATTCCACTCTCTATTAATCGATGTCTTGATCGATTATGGTTATATTCTGCGTATTTCTGCTCTTCTGATCTGCTCTTTGATTCTCTGATCTGCTTGCGATTTGTTGCTGATGTTTGCTTTGAGTTTGCAGATATTCAAATTCAAATGAAGGAACAATGAGGAGAGTCAAGGTTTGACTTTCCATTTTACCAGATTTGTTTGATAGCTAATTTCAGCTTAAACGACTACTGACACGACGACTGAACTCACCTGGCAACTGGAGGAGGATGACTTCAGTGTGCCGGAGGGCTCAGAGGAGCTCAGTTGGTTCAGTAGGCGTGGGTGCATGAGCAGAAGAGAGGAAGATAAAAGAAGAGGATGGAGAAGTAGAGAGCAATTCAAGAATTCAAGAAAGAAAGAAATCGGTGATTCTGTGAATTGTGCACTCTCTACTTGCGTTCATTGCTCTTTCTTGAGTTCTCGCCTGAGGTGCTGCAAGTGTTGGTATTCTTGAGAGCTCTCGGGTGAATCTTCTATGTAGGGTCTAAACAATGTCCACATATCCACAATGATATGATATTGTCCACTTTGGGCCTAAGCCCTCATGGTTTTGTTCTTGGGCTCTCCCTAAAAGGCCTCATGCCAATGGAAATACTTTTCATCCTTTTAAATCCATGATCTTTCCCATGTGTTTTAGATGTGGGACTATGTTTGCACCCTTGCAACCCAATAATCCCCCCCTCAAACAAAGGACCACTGGAAGCTCGCCTATCATTTCTCATGGTCCGGCTGCCATTTCTCATGGTTCGGCTGCCATGTCCCTCATGATCCGGCTGCCATGTCCCTCATGGTTCGAGCCTCCCTACTTCCTTTGTTTTTTCCCGAGGGTTCCCACATGGTTAGATCTAGATCATGACTCTTCCGCCGGTTAGTCCGGTGAAGAGTGACCTCGCTCTGATACCACTTGTAGGGTCTAAAGAATGTCCACATCTCCACAATGGCATGATATTGTCCACTTTGGGTCTAAGCCCTCATGGTTTTGTTCTTGGGCTCTCCCCAAAAGGCCTCATGCCAATGGAGATACTTTTCATCCTTTTAAACTCATGATCTTTCCCATGTGTTTTAGATGTGGGATTATGTTTGTACTCTTGCAACCCAACATTCTAATCTTTGGTTTTGTGGTTAAGTTGAGGCAGTGGTTTTGTAAGTTCTTATTCTGTTAACTGCCTCAAGCTCTTCTTATCTCTGTGCTTATTCGATATCTGTAAGATTTGTTGGGGAGAGATCTCTCCACCTAGAAGGAGAATTATCTAGTCGGATTCATCGGGGGTGTGATCTACCGAAGATCAAGGGATCGTCCACCTTACGGACACGCCGAGGAGTAGGGGCAAGTTATCCCCGAACCTCGTACATCCTTGTGTCATCTCTTTCCCTGTTTAGTTAGTTATTTTTCTTTCTATTTCCACTGCGTACTAACCGATTGTAGGAGAAAAATCGATTGCGAAGAGAGACTATTCACTCCCCCCCCCCCCCCTCTAGCCATCTCTCGATTCCTAATAAAGTCCTCACCTCTTTTGTAGATGGTGATTTTCTTGCATTCTTGTTGTAGCCTTCTTGTAATGGAGTAGATCCATGAGTTTAGGATGTAGGATGAACATTAATGCAATGATGGTGATGTAAGAACTAGTTCATATTATTTTTTCCCTATTTTATGAAGTATTTATACTTGTTTCATGTATTGTGTGCCTTGAACGTGTTTGATGATATGTTTGTGTGAGCGCATATACATGATTTTGAGGGGTATATTACTGTGTAGGGAGATCTTAGGATCGTATGCTCGGGGTGCCTTGTGATAAGAGGTAAACCTTATAACCAGACTTTCCGAAGTGAATCCTACATGGTGTTAAACTCCCATAAGGGATAGCTAACAGCTAATGATCACTAAGAAGAGATCCTTAATAGGGGTACTTGGTGACAGAGAGTAGGATATCGGGATAGTATGCTTGGGGTGTTCGGTGACAGCGGGAGAGCCATATAACCGGACTATCAGGTATCATCTCCAACTAGTAGTCATAGCATTAGAGGATAATGATCAAATGCCAACGTAGTCTGACGAGGTCAAGTTGGTATCTCAGTTAGAATCCCTACAAGGTGGTAAACATGGAGAGTAAAGGAGTAAACATGGATTATGGACGTTACCTAGCATTGATGTGAAACCAAAATCCTAGACTTATCCATCTCATCCCATTAATCCCCAAGCCAATCTCTCTCTCTACCATATCCACAATCCATAATTCTCAAGCTATTCGCTTTCCTTAGAGTCTAGATAATTAGCCTTGTGACATCACTATAACTATCAACAGTCCCTGTGAATTCGATACTTTTTATTACTTGACAACGACTGTACTCTAGCCGTAGGTATCACTAGTCTCAATAAAATCGATGATGTCCGTGCTAATCAAATGTGATAATTTTAACACATTCATAATTACACATATAGAGATGTTCACCAATTGTGATCCAATCACAAATTCTCTCATGCTATGAATCGTATTGCGGACATTCAGTAATTTAGTTTAAAATCCAATCAAACACATATAAAATATACACTCAAATAGTGAATTACTATTTATCCAATAAATAGTATAACCGTAAAGCGATTGTCTTAGGACACCTCTCAAATATAATAGAATCTCACTTGGCCTAAGTCTAATCGCTATAGTATCCAATACCATACGCCTCTATGTGTTCCTCAAATTTACTTTGAGGTAGAGATTAAAGAATTCATAAGGTTTCTTTTGGTGGGAATCTTGATCTTGACTTGTACTTCTCTTCTACTAATGATCCTTTTGATTAATTGATATCACCGAAGGACGTGTTTGGATCGATGGTGAGACCTAGGTTCCATCGCCTACGCGATTGCTCCATTGTTGTTGCAGTACGCAAGTAATACTTCAATAATGGTTGAAACCACTCTAAGTTTAGTGATGAACTTCCTAATCCAAACCACTTCATTTGCTGCTTTATAAGCTGTAATGATGTCTTATTTGAAATACTTCTAACTTATTGCATCATAATTTAAAGTGAATATGTACCCAAACTTAGACGTGGAATCATCCTTGTCTTGTCTAGTAGCTGGCATCAGTATACCTGTGTGTAACCATATCACCATCTTCACATACCAAGAACACATCCTTAGTTCTTTGTAAGTGCTTAAGGATCATCTTGACAGTTGGCCAATATTCCATTCCTAGATCAGACCGGTATTCGCTCGTGGCACTCAGAGTACATGATACATCAGGCCTCGTACACATCATAGCATATATGATAGATTCTATTACAGAAGCATAAGGAATTTTACTCATGTAAATCCTCTCATCTTTTGTCCGTGAACACATAGACTTCGAAAGATAAACCCTATGCCTGATGGGTATGTAACCTTTCTTGGATTCAATCATGCTAAACCATTTTTAGCACCTTGTCTATTTGTGTAGACTTCGAAAGACCAAGCAACCTCTTTGATCTATCTCTATAGATATTAATCTCGAGGATATGGGTCACTTATCTCATGTCTTTTATGGAGAACATTTTATTAGTGCAATTTGGCCCCAAGTATCATTGCATTTTAATGTTTGGCTAAAATGAGTTTAAGTTAGGCAATGTTGGTGATCTAACTTGTGGGAATTGACTTCACAGGAAAGTCCAGGATTGAAGACTTGGTAAAGGGTGAAGACCCGGAGGCGCGGCCTCTTAGCAAATGGTGAAGTCTGCGACGAAAATAGATTCGTCGCAAATGTATTGAAATTTTACTGTGTATCAAAATATTGACGACGATAATTTAGCGATGAAAATGAGATTTTGTTGCTAATTTGACGACGAAAACCCAGTTTCGTCACCAAATTGGCAACGAAATCTCATTTTCGTCACTAAATTATCGTCGCTAATATTTTGGTACACAGTAATTCGTCACCAATTTGGCGAAGAACAGAATTTCATGGCCAATTTGGAGACGAAAATGGAATTCGTTGTCAAATTGGTGACGAAACAATGTTTTCGTTGCTAAATTTGGCGACGGAAACTTAGTTTCGTCGCCAAATTTGGTGATAAAATCTCATTTTCGTCGTCAAATTGGCGATGAAAATAAGATTTCGTCGCCAAATTTGCCGTAGAAAATTTGGTTTGATCGTCAAACTTGGCGATGAAAACAAACTTAGCGATGAAAATTATTTTCATCGCCATATTTGCAACGAATAAGTAGATTTTCATCGCAGAAGTTTGTGATGAGTTATTATCAACGAAAATATTTTCGTCGTAAATTTCGCTGTCACCTATATTTGATTATCCTTCTATTATTGTAACAATCATGTAATACAAAAGAAAAAGAGAAAGAGCTAGTGTGGACCAAACATTTATTTCAGCATGTTGTTCCAATTGTCTTATATTTTTCTATAATACCCTATTTAAATGTTGAAGAAAAAAAGTTGAATTCCCTAAAAAGACTCACAGACATCCGATCGAACCTTTAAAAAAAAGGTTGTGTTTCTTTAACGAGAAAAAGTGATGGTTCCCGCACGTCCAATAATTAAGCCAAGCACTGATGTTCTTCTCATCCGGGGTGTGAAGTATCATCCAAAGCACACACTCGACTTTCAATTTTCTCTTGAGCCAATTCTCATGTTCGTATACGTATTAGTGTCAATTATTAAAAAGTAAATTGAAAAGTTACAGTTAATTATTATTACGAGGAGTTGAATATTGTCTCGACTTCATCGAAATTTTATTCTTGTCCACTTTACTAAATCTGTCTCGTAATAATTAATTCAATCATATTATCTTTGAGGTGATCGGTCTGGTTCCATGGAAGTTTCACCAGGGTAAATCGAGAAGTGCACGCAACAACCAGTCCAGATGTCCAACATCCTTTGATTGCGCTTCCCATTTGAAGAAAAATTCCTACAAATACACCGTAACTGAGAGAATCATAAGTACTTGGATGACAATCTAGATGTCCTACCGTGGCACCATTGCCCCAGGGACATGCTCCGGTTCTAAAAAAATGATAATCCCAGTAGCCACATCTCTGGGAGTGATCGATCCGGTCCCACGGAAGTTTCCCACCGACCACCAAGGTAAATCAGGAAGCGCATACGGCGATCAATCCAAATGCCCAACATCCTTTAATTGCGTTCCCCATTTGAATGAAAATTCCTGCAAATATGCCGTAGCTGAGGATCGAACCCCGGATCCTTAGATTACAACCCGAATGTCCTACCGTTGCACCATTACCCCGAGGACGACATGCTCCAGTTCTAAACTTGTATGATAGATAGATTGACATTAATGTAGGGACTGGAGAATGGCCCCTGCAAAGCTGTCGTCTTCCCTTTGGCGCTGTTTCCCTGTCCCGCTCGCTTTGTCTTCGGCTTTTATATATATGGTCTGCTCCTGCTCTTTCCTCTCTACCCTCCCATTTCCCACCTGCAGGCGCTATGCGTTATTACTCTCCTTTCTTCCTCTTCCTCTTCCTCCTCCTCACCACAACGACGGCTTCTCGTTTCCTTTGGCCGCCAAGACCTGTACTAGGTTGTTAATCAACTAACTGCATACTTAATCGAAGAGCATCAGACCGGTCTTTAATATATAATCCCTCGTTAATGGCTTCTCATCAAATGTGTCTCTTCTTTGGCAAACAGAAGCTACAGGGCTTGAGCATGTGAAGCATGCAGGGGATCTGGAGGAAGAGGACTCGTGTTGGGAAAATGTGAGTGCAGACTTCATCCTGAAATTGTTCATACTTTTGACTAATTGTGAACCAAGAAATTATTAGCATTTTTGTCTTCTTCTTCTTCTTCAGTTGATAGAAATGGAGAAATGCGAGGGTGGAAATGAGGAATGTCTCAAGAGAAGAGTGTTATTGTATGAGGCGCATTTGGACTACATCTACACGCAGCACGACCCTAAGCCATAGCAAGGTCGATAGATCGTTGCATTTGCAGGCTTTCTCTATATAATTGTATATTATGGCTTTGACATCATGTAATGTCAGTAATTAAAGGGTAACATATCTTTATGACTAGTTGTATGTTACACGAACTGCTTTTCTGTCTTTGTTGAAATCATGATATTGATTCATACACTAATTAAGTCAACAATGGTGGGAACAGATCAACTCTGTTTCACGTAAACAAAGAAAGAACAGGATAGTGACCACCTAAAGAAACGCCGAACAAAATATCCATATACACGAGTCTGTCTTTCCATGAAAAAAGTGCAAAGCTCAAGTAATCATTAATCACTCTCGAGTGGTTGAAGAGCTACTTCGACCTTGAAGTGGTTTGCCAACATTAATTTATAGTTGGGAGGAGTGGTGATTCCACTCAAAAATTAAGAGGAGCAAACAAACTGTTTTAGTTAGAGTGGACCATTAAGAAGTTTTTGATAGTGTGACTGGGATGACAGTTTTGATAGTGTACTGCCAGCACAAATAACAATAATAATAACTAAGTTTATCCATGAGAGTCCACTCCTTTGATATAGATTTTTCTATGACGTTGGACTTTATCCACTATTTGCTATTATAGCATCATCTATATTTAAATAAATTTTATTATTATAATAAAGTCTTCTTTAATCTTTCTCTTCTTTATTTGATATGTGTATTTGTCATAGTTTTACATCGTCTAAGTGGAACATTTATTGATCATCTAAGTACATATCTGTACCATTTTTAACATGTCTTTCAAATTTTTCCATAATAGGTGCAACTTTAACTTTTCTAATGTTTTTATTTTTTATCAAGTCCATCCTCGCATGAATGCACATCCATAGATCTCTACAACTCTCATCTTCTGCTTATGAGTTTGAGTTTTAGCTCAACAATCAACTTTATATAATATAACAGGTCTAATTGTCGTTTTGTAGAATTTCTCTTTAAATTTTAGAGGTACTTTACGATCACAAAGAACACTTAACATTCTCCTCCATTTCAACCATCCTATTTGTATTTTATATAAGTCATGTTTCTTAATCCCTCCATCCTTTTACAAAAATAATCTTAAATACTTAAAGGTCTCGGTTACCTCCTATCTTAATAATTGTAATAATGAAGATTCATTATCAACACTTTTGGCTCAACTTCTTTTCAGATATACTTTGCAGAATCTCGAGGAACAACTGTAATGTAATAATGGAGTTCTCAATTACATGCCAGTTTGTCCAGACTATAACAGAAACCTGATACATTTACAATGTGCTGAAAATACCTTCATTATCATCAAAGGGGAAGTGAACAATGTGAGAAATTTCAAAGTAATCCTAACTTGCTGTTCAATATTTAGTGCTTTGAAGATAAACTACAACAAATCTTCCAACAGTTGCATAGGTATCTGTCAATTGGGACTGAAAAATGATTTCTGTCTATGTGATTCCAAAATGGGTAGTTCAGAATGCTTCCAAGATCAGAACAAGATGAGTCTTCAATGGCAGACATCTTATGGCTTGGCATAAATGTGCCAAACCAATTGATCTAGGTAATTTAGCACTAATAACTACAAGGCAGTGGATGCTATATACTGCTCGAAGCTAAAAACAGGTCTTACCAATTGAAAGATCTCATAAAGCTCATGGAACACATATACTTATTTATGGTTTGACAAATGGCCTTCAGGATCAGGATTTGGAGTTGGGCTTATCAGTGTGGTCAATCTTGAATCATGAAATGCTGGTTGCTACCATGAAGAATAGGGTAAGAAACATTATGGCAACTCTTCAGATGAGTTATACTAGAAATGGATGATAGTGTGGACAATATGATAGTGATAATAATATGAGCATAAAAAAGTTTCAAAAAATAATTACAACACTGACAGGGTAGATTTGATATAGTTTGAAACTCAAAGTTTGTATGTCCATTGCCTAGTGGCTTTCATGCAATAACCCAAACCACAATCACTAAACCGCTTCTTTATACCAAGGTCGCCATAGAGCACACCTTAAAAATAAAAGAGAAGTTAATAAGCAAATGATGTAGATCAGCTCAACATGAGTAAAGATAAAAGATATGTAGATAACACCTAAAGTCACAAATATTTTAGAAGTGTAAAATAAGTGTTGGTTCAATCATGCTCTTGAGTGGTTTTGATGTTTGGACAAAAGTTTGAAGTTAGAATTAATATGTAGTGTTTACTAATAAGATGCATCAATTTGCAGTGCAGATTATTTGACACAAGTATTAAAGGAGCAATAGAGAGTTCTAGCAGGTCAAACATGACTGGATACTTGATGGTTGATAGATAGAAGTCTCAACATATTAAGGGTGTCCGTATGCTTAACAAAAGAAGAAGAACCGAAAGCAAGGCTTCTTGAGACACAAAGTTCTGGAGAAGAAGTAATACTCTTGGTTGTTTTTATTTTGTGCAAAGATGAGTGCGAGCGCAATGTCTAAAGAGGTTTATTGTGGGTTAAATTAGGCATGGACTAAACCTTAGAAATGACATCAATGATACAATCGACTAAATCTATTTTTCAATCAACTGAATTTTGAGTCAACTGGTTAGTCAACTCAGGATAAATCAAAAATAAATCAAATATTTCTTTTCATTTCTATTTGTAAACTAGTTGACTGATTATTCAATTGATAAGTGATGATAGTTTGAGTCAACCCAAGAATCAATTCTATTGCTATAAAGGAATGGTTAATTTGTTGATATAGTTGATGATCTTGAAGTTTATGATAATAGTCGACTGATGGAAGATTGAGTCAGCTAATAGAATAGTTATGCGGTTACAATGGAATAATTAACCTATTTAACAATGACAATCCAAAAGCTTAATAAGATGTATTGATTGATGGTACATACAATTGACTATAGTGGCCAGAAAAGTTAGTGTGTGGCAAAGGACAATCATCTAAAAACTCAAAACAATTGACTAAACCAATGAAGATAAGATAATAAGTTAATGAAGACTTGATCAAGGTCTATATATAGAGCTTAGATTAGTACTACCCAAAGCCATTCACTATACCCTTATCAGTTGCTGAGGCCAGATAGCTCGAACTAAACAAGATAAGATAGGGCCGACTATAATATAAGTAAGGATAGGCTCGACCTTAGGAGCGAATGATAATGACGCGGAAGTCTCTTTCTAAACAAGATAAGATAGGGAGAGAGAGAGAGAGAGGAAATATTAAGAGGTAATAAGTTCTGACTTCCATCAAGGTGCGATAGCGACGTGAGCAACAAAAGCAACTGGAACGGACTCGGAAAAGGCTGCTAACACGCCTAAGCCGGCTGCTTACGTCGTTATCATATCACTCGTTCCTTTCCTTCAAGTATTCGTTCGGGACAAATTACTAAAGAAGGGTGAAAGAGAGTTCGCCGGCATAAACAATAATAACAACTGTCTCTAGAGCAACTCCTGAATGAGCTACTCCCGAGTCCCAGTCTGAATAATATATATGGGGGCAGATCTTTCCCAATATATATACAGGGTTGAATAGCCTATCCCTGTATATAGGGCTTCTCACCTCTCGTACTGGAACTCATCCATCTTCTGGTGCGATTGACGTAGTCCGCCTTAATGCTTTCTCTCGGCACGGATACGCGTGCATCCCGATATCGACTCGAGCGAGGGTGCGCCCGGCCGTGAATCGATAGACCAACTCGACCACAACACAAGAGAGAAGAAAGAACTATAAGCGAGCGATACAGAACAGAAAGTAGTCCGATGAATGAAAGTACGTCTCGAACACTCTCGTACCGTTCTATCTTCGTAGCGTAGAAAGTGTCTATGTCTTGTAGTAGTCCGATGATGCTAGTCCGATCTTTCCTTCTCTTTCAGTCCTTTGAAAGCTAACCGACTAACCGAGAACACAAATTAGATTAGGTTAGGGCAGGGAATGCCTATCGCTGATGAAGGGGAAAGCAATGAAGATATGAGACTATTGGGATACCTTGAATACTCCACTCAACTCCTCCGCGGACTCGGATTCGACAGCTGTCTGCTTTTCTGTCGCTCGACGGTGCCAGTTCGCATTGTACTCTATATCCTTCCTGTACGGAGGATAAATAACCATTGAAGCTACGGGCATGAGGCCGGCAGGAGCGAAACGAAAGAAAGATGTGCGGCGAAGAGGTGTAGATCATACTTGCGAAGAGGGAAGATAAGATCACACTTTATCATTTGAGGACTTGACTCGGCTTGATCGAGGTCGGCTACGGGCAGGGAAGTACTACGAGACGGAGGAGCGAACTATGCAGGAAGAGACTAGAGGAGCGTGCAGTAGGAGACTATAGGAGAGAGAAGATTATCGAACAGGGGATGAATTACTAGACCCTCTCATTACATTAGTCTAGAACCTGCTTACCTTATAGACCCTCTCATTACATTAGTCTAGAACCTGCTTACCTTATAGACCAGTCTACAACCAGCTATGTATACACATTGAATCGAGAGAGCTGTACTCATGAACCGATAGAGCAGCATTGGATTAATCATTAATCGATGAGCGGTTAGTCGGATCTTGAGAGCAGAATCCGGGGCTGAACTGAACCACTGCCTCACTTTCCACGGGGAGAAAGACTGACGATGTGCCCCGTCGAGTCGATGTGAACGGCCCTCCATTAGGTAAGGGTAGCTTCCATCATCGACTGGAAAAACCCATAACCGCGCGTCCGTGCCTCCCCGTCGTAACCTCGGACCTTCTTCTTTCCTTGGAATCGGATCGCCAAAGTACCCTGATGAGCGTAGGTCTTGCCTTGGTCTATTCAGGTTCGAAAGACAAAAAGGTAAAAGAAGAGCCGGAAAAGAAACTCATTTGAAACCCTATTTCACCTCTTATGAAGCAGCTTAGGCTGGCTCTGCTCCTGTTGAAATAGTGTTGGAGTTGACGTCGTTATCACTCGTACCTTCCTGTCCGAACATTTCCTTTCCAGTTCTTTCTTGTACCTCCAATCAAATCTCTTCCTTACTATAGAGTACTCGTTATACAAAGATTCTATACTCTTCTGAACCTTATAAGGCAAGGGCATTGCATTTGCTTAACAATGTGCTGTGTCCCGATCAAGCGAACGAGTAGAGTACTTATAGGTGCTATGCCTCAGCTGCCGAATATTAGTAATAGTTTCAACAAGAGGAGCTACGCCTTAACTTTAACTACGAACTGATCACTCATTGAATTAACTGCTGCTGCTACTGTTCATGGCGTATTCTAAAGAACTCTTTCCTTTTCTCTATTTATTTGAATATCCTCCTGTTCGAGTCTTTGTCTCATGAACTATCCGAACCTTATGTGCCGTACTTCAGTTAATTCTCGGCATATGAAAGGTCTTATAGAGCGGAGTCCCGAACCGAAGAGTCTGTTGCATATGTCTTTTCCCGTCCTTTAGCTCCCTTCTGTCGTGCCTCAGACAACTGACCGGACTCAAGGGAAAGGAAAGCTCACCAACAGCTAACTAAAGCGGAGGGATATGACACTCTAAAAGCAACGGGCACAGATTTCACTATAAAACGGAAATGAAACAAGTCTAGCAACTGGCAAAAGCTTCTTAATAAATTACTATGGTGCCTCCTTCGTCCCTCTCGCTCTCGCTCTCCACGTCGCTCTGCTCGTCCCTTTCTGTCATACCGTAGCTTGAGTTTGAGCAGCCCTTGCCCTGGAGAGTAAAAAAGATAGAAACGAAGACTCTTCGGCAACGGCAAAAAGATACACATAAGCAGCAGCTGAAAGAGGTTCCACGCGCGTCATTATCATTCGCTCCTTTGCGACGTCCTTCTGTGAATTCAACAAAAGAAAGGAACGAGGGATAGCGACGTGCTTCATATTGTTAGTATGATAAACCATTCCCATTTGGAAATCTTTGACATTCAAGTTGGAGTAGCGGGCCAGCCCCTTACATTTACCTTCGATGGGGGTCCTCAAGCCCAGTGCCAACGTTTACTCTAGTTCATATGTATAGTTGAAGTTTCAGTCCCTTAAGCAAGCGGATAAGGATAAGCAAAGAGCCTGGCGGAGGCCGATAGGGCTAAGCAGAAGTGTTGACTATGGTAATTGCAACTTCCAGGCCAGCAAGTGTAGCAGCAGAAGGGCTTTGATTCCTTATTGAAGAAAGGTTCACGTCGCTGTCACAGGTCGTGCCCAAAAATATAAGCCAATATATAGTAAGGGGGATTAGTCGTAAATTGCTACGCAGAGGAACTTATACTATAGTAAGGCGGCCCAGGCTACAAAATGACTCAAACAAAGTGCTTATACTTCACCATTTTCTCAACTTACACTCTATTTCTCTTGCCCAAAATTTCAACTCTTTTCTTGTGCCAAAAGTTCTATTTATGAGAAGAATAGATTGCATGAGTATCTCGCCGAAGGATTATAAGTCATGGAGTAAGAGTTGGGGTGTTTGAACAACATAAATACTCTCATTTGCATTGTCTTCATAACTTGTTTTCATATTTTTTATTTTTGTTTCTGAGTTGTTGTACACTAACCTTTTGTAGAAGTTAAACAATCGGCTATTCACTCCCTCCCTCCTCTAGCCTCTATTTGGATCTTATAAGTGGTATTAGAACCTTGTTCACTTCTAAAGGACTAATTGTCTAAGGAGGATCTTCTGGGCATGGCAATGCAAGAAGGATTTAGTACAATGTGTACACCCTATTTCAATGGCACAAATTTCCCTTATTTAAAAAGTAGGATAGAATACTGCTTAATGAATGATATAAATAATTTGTTTAATCTCGTAGAAGGCTTTAAAGTGTCTATGGATAAGAATAGAGTTCCAATTAAATCAAAGAATTAGATTGTGTAAATGAAATGAAAGCTCAAGAAAATGCAAAAGTAATGAGAACACTCGAATTTGGCTCATCTCTAGAGCAATATACCAAAGTAGGACCCTTCAAGAGTTTTAGGGACAAGCTCATTGAGCTCCATGAGGAAATTGTAGAATTTTATCATGAAAAAGGGAGAATCTATTAGGCAAATGCATGGAAGGTTCTAAGAGCTCCTAAATGGACTCTATGTGATAGATGAGGAAATTGAAAACTGAGATCTTATAAGGTATGTGCTTAAATCCTTCCCTCAAACTCTACTTTAGGCATCTATAGTAGTGCATATAAAGTATTGAGGGATCTTTCAATTTTTAAGTTAGATGAATTATTTTGTGAGTTTTATTGGTGCAATGTGCCTCAAGTGGGTTGACTCGATCCTATTTTTTGATTGTTAGGCAAAGGATTAAATTAGATCTTGCCTTATGATTTGATGTATTTAATTGTGCAACATTTGGTGGATACACATGTGGAAACAACTTGGGGTGGCCAAACTCTTAGTTACTTGATGGCTTGAGGTTCGTAGAGTTAGAAAAGGTTGATATGACCTTTAAGGAATAATAGGACAAGGAGAATCAAAGTATAATTATGCCTGGGAAGTAGACTATGTAAGTGGATTGTGAAGGATGGCACCGAAAGTAAGCTTAGGTGCATTTAAAGATGAGAAGCTTGACGAAAGATGACTCTATTGCAAATAACATTATATAATGGAAGTGTAGTTGTGCATGGGAGGCCGACTACATAAGTTGAGTGTGAAAGATGACATAAGAAGTGAGTTGAGAGCAATTGCACTTAGTTGAGGGTAGTTCTCAACATAGATGAACAAGACCATTAGATTGGTTGTATTTGACCGAAGGAGTCCTTTAGTCTATTGAAGGTTGAGTCGATTGGGTAGTTGACTCAAACCGGGTTATACATGAATAAAATCATGCTATTTAGGAGACCAATCGATTGGGGTTGTTGATTAATTATGGTTCACTTGTCTAGTACCTATAAGAAATCAACAGATGCAGTCTTAATGAAACAATCATCAACTAAAAGAATCATGGTCCAAGGAAATCTAAGTTGATTAAGACCAATCAACTAGTAGACCGATGTTAATGATCAATCAATTGATGTAATAGTGGACTGCTTCAATAGAGTTGTAACTGGAGGATCAAATAATGTCTATTATTGTTGTGTAGTTGACTGATGGTGCAAACCAATCAATTGATTGCCAGTGGCATAGCAAAGTCCTATCAATGATTCCATTCAAGGAAGAGACTCAAAAGGCTATGAAGTCATAAGAGAACAATATAATTGACTGTTGGCAGTTACTGCACATAGTGCATTTTCCCAATGCAACATATATAGCTACGTCCAAGTGAGGAAGAGCCCTGGTTCTTGACATCAACAAAGAATATTAAAAGATTAAGGGATTTTATTTGTGACCTATAAAAGACTGTTCGTAGTAATCGTCTTTTCGACAACAAGCACAAACAAGAATCATAAGGCATCAGAGATATTGTAAGTGTGATTAATTTGTTCATATAATCGTTCATATATTGTTAATGATTCAACACTAATGCTGAGTGGAATAGTGATTATCCTGCGGACTGAAGGAGAGAGGAATTGTGGAGAAAACAAGATGAGAAATCAACAAACAAAGCGATTAAATAAATTTGACTAATCAGATTTGAGTAATCTGAGATCTTGAGGGTCAGTTGTCTATGTTCATGATCGTACTTATAAGTATGGAAAACTAGGACCTACGAGTATGAAGTGTATCTTTATAAGGTATTCTGAGACCTCCAAAAGTTATATTTATAGGGAATCCTATACGACAAAATAATAAAACTCACAGTGAAAAATAGGATCTCTTCCATGATCCATGCAAAAGAGCTCATACAAGTTTAGATCTATGAAATCCTATCTAATAGGGTATACCTTTGATACGTGCCCTTCGCTTATCTCGCTCGTCCAAAGGTTGTTGGTTCTCTTGCACGTTCAAGTATCCGTGCTTCTACCACACTAACACTCACTTTTTGGAGAAAACTATAGTTGTGCTAGCAACCAACCTTGTAAGTCTCGGTCAAGCAAGAAGATGAACATCCAACTTCACTTTAGGGTAGAAAAACTCTTTTATACCCAAGCCATGAATACCAAAGGTTTTTAGGCTTTTGGTATTCTCTCATCAATGCATCATTAATCCTATTAGTCATGCATGATAACTTCCTCTTCCATGCATGATAACTTCCTCTTCTTCAATGCATGATTAATCCATATTAATCATGCATGATGAATCAACCTTCATTCATCAACTTGGTTTAATTTGAGTCTAACTCAAATTCAACCAACTTGAGTCTAACTCAAGTTTTGGCCATCCAATGAGCTTAACTGTTCCTTTAGTCAAACTAAAATGAACTCATCTCGAAAATAAAATGTTATTTGTGTGTGACCCAATAGGTTCTTGTAACATTGGCAATGTCTCTAAAACTCATTTTAGAAACATAAGCAACGAGTGACATCTAGCAATACATCATTGTTACCTAAGTGACAAGAACGTCGAGATCCGACATAACCTTCGTCACTATGATAATATATACCATGTCCTTCTATCCTCGATATCTAAATTGATGAATGAGGCATAGACTGTGGCATTTCCTTATCAATCTTTGTGTTTCTTGATTCCCAAGTAGACTCACTAAAGCAAATGAGCTCAATATCTCATATTGACTCATTTGAGCATGACCATGCATTTCGTGGTCCTACTCTATCAAGAGGCCGCAAAATATCACTCTCGTTATATGGGAGGGATAAATCTCATCTACATTACTTACATCCCTCCGCATAATTCGTTACATACCCAGTGATCGCTTTTATAGTCTATCATGTTACGAGTGACGTTTGACTACACCAAAGTACATAATTCCTTATATAGGGAACCGTAGTGACTTCAGGTCTAAGGACTATTCATACCAATAGTCACATGATAAAGTTTATGACACTCATATAACAATCCATGAAACTTTCTCATGGCGGGTTAATTCAGTATACATTCTTTAATGTATACCCATGTGTCAACTCGATATCCCATATCCATGATTTGTGAGATCAAGTCATCCAGTTGACCTACATGCTAGTCTCAACGCATTAATATCATCCCTGAATATTAATGTTTGACTAGGAATGATTAAGAGTAGTGTTCTCTACATCATCTCACTATCGACTCAAATAATCGATATGATATAGATTAGAACTAGCTACCCAAGGACATTATTATACTTAGTTATTTAGTACAAACATAAAATAAGTATAATAACCAAAACTCTTGCCTTTATTAATAATAGAATATGATACAAAAGTTCCTAATCAATCATCACATAATTGGCTATAGGCTATTACTAACAATATTTTCATTGATGAGCAACAAGATGAAACCATATCTGAATTAAAATCGAGAGATATAACTTTTTTCAAAATTGAGTTCTTGGCAAGAGGTGATGTTGACAAAACTATTCCACTTTTTGAGGAGGAAGATACTTTATCGGCAATAGAGGTATCACAAGGGATGCCTGAATTTAGTTAACCCAGTGGGAGTGATTTGTCAATTAATAAGATGATTTCTCAATAGTTCAACTTATAAAGAAGTAGACATAAGATTATTCCTTGAAAAATATTTGATATTGAGAATGAAGCATTAATCATTCTCCCAATTAACGATGAAAAACCTCAAACTGTTGTGGAAGCATTGAGATGCTCAGTTAGGAAAAAAATGGAAAGATACAATGAATGAAGAAATGGGATAAATAGAAAAGAATCAAGTTTGGGAATTAGTCAATCTTCCTCTAGATCGAAGAGCTATTGGAAATAAGTGAGTTCTCAAAATTAAGAGGAAAGTAGATGGATCAATTAATTGATACAAAGTTTGTCTAGTTGCAAAAGGATATATCTAATAAGAGGGTATTGATTTTGAAAAAATATTTTTTTTTCATTGTGAAGTTTGTGTCAATACGAATCATTTTAGCTATTGTAGTAAATTTTGATTTGGAATTACATCAGATAGATGTAAAAATAACTTTCCTTATTGGTGAGATTGATGAGGAAATCTATATGGCATAGCCAAAAGGTTATATTGTTGAAGGTCAAGAGAATAAAGTGTGTAGATTTTAAAATCTATACATAATCTAAAGCAAGCGTCAAGATAATGAAATATAAGATTTAATGAAGTAATTTTATCTTATGATTTCGAAATGATCAATGAAGATCATTATATTTTCTTGAGAAAGAAAAAAGAAAAGTTTGTTATTTTATCATTATATGTTGATGATATGTTAATAGCTGAAAATGACATAAAATTTGTGATAGAAGTGAAAATGTGGATTTCATCACAATTTGAAATAATAGATATGAGAGAATTTGAATACATTTTAGGAGTAAAGACCATAAGAGATCGATCAAAAAGACTTTTGAGTTTGTCTCAAGAGACTTATATCACTAAGATGTTATACCATTTCAGCACGTCGAATTGTAATATTGAACAAACACCTATAGCAAAAGGTATATATTATTTTGAGTAAGAGTATGTATTCCAAGACTCCAAAAGAAATAGTTGATATAAAGAAAAATTATATGTCAGTGTCATTGGTAGTTTGATATACACTATATTGTGTACACGTCCTGATATCGACTATGTTGTTGGCTTAGTTAGTCATTTCTAGTCAAACCCAAGATCGAGACATTGAAAGTGGTGAAAAGTAAATTTCTTAAATGAAGCAATAGATTATTATCTCTATTTTCAAGAATCTAATATGAACATAAAGGGTTACACAAATGTAGATTGGGCAGGGGACTTTGATGATAGAAAATCTACATCTAGCTATACATTCTTGCTGAATGGTGGTGTCATCTCATGGAATAGCAAGAAACAGAGTTGTGTAGTGATGTCGACAATGAAAACTGAGTATGTAGCTTGTTCAGCGGTTGTGCAAGAAGTCATCTGGTTAAGAAAGTTCTTGAAGCATTTAAAAATTGCTGAGGACAGAGAAAGTCCTGTTACAGTATACTATGACAATCAAACTGTTATAGCTTTTTCTAAGGATCTCAAATATCACAATAAGGACAAGCAAATAACTATAAAGTATAATTTTATAAGGGATATAATTGCTAAAAAAAATATAATTCTTGAGTATATTCCTATATGTGCTATGCTTGTAGATCCTTTTACTAAGCCATTGACTAGAGAGTCATTCAAGAGCATATGAAATCTTTGGAACATCAGAGAATGTAACATATTGTAAGACAATCAAATAATTTAAGATAATTATTTATGAAATGTCATGATCTATTCAGTGTATATGTTTTTATTACATTTAGATAAAATCTTGGTGAGCATGTTGGTAGGTTGAGATTTGTCATCTTATATGGACAATCATCTCTATTTGTTAAGTATAAATAGAGGTAAGATTATTACATCGGACAACCAATGAAGTTGTGAATGATCGTCTTAATAGTTGTATCAAGATAAAATCATTTGTAAATTAATAATTATTAGAGTAAATGTACATCTAAATCTGTAAGAAGTTAGATTAGAATTTATGAGTTAAATTCAGGATTAGGCATTGGGAATATTTATATCATTGCGTTCTTTATTAGTAAAGAGAATTATCGTGACATGTATAACCAAATGTGTTATAGCGACAACAAAGGTAGTAAGAAAATAGTATTACTTATCGGACAACCAATGAAGTTGTGAATGAAGACATACTTGTAAGTTAGGGTCGTCTTAATAGTTGTATCAAGATAAAATCATTTGTGAATTAATAATTATTAGAGTAAATGTACCTATTATTTACTAAATCTGTAAGAAGTTAGATTAGAATTTATGAGTTAAATTCAGGATTAGACATTGGGAATATTTATATCAAAATATATATGATATTTGAAAATAACATGCGTTCTTTATTAGTAAAGAGAATAATATCGTGACATGTAATTCATACCAAATGTGTTATAGCGACAACAAAGGTAGTAAGAAAATAGATTTCTACTTCTCTACTATATGAGACTTTTAAAATTATGAATTAATCTTGATTTTATCCTAAGTGACTATTTAACTATCTACTTGAAGTTTTAATCAGGATCTGCTACTTTAGCATGTATCCTATTGACTATAGATGATTCAGTCTGTGGAACATGATTAAGAAAGCGACTTGGTTAAAATGAGTGGATTCTATCTAAAAAGGAATGTTAAAATAGATTTACATCTTTGGTATTTATTACTGATCGACCAATTATATTTTTTTAAGTACATAAAAATGTGATTGTGAATAATTATATTGATTGAAGATATTATGAACATGCTTTCGATATAATAGTCATTATGAGGGATTAGAGATGCTTATATTGATGTAAATGATTTAATCTGAGGTAAATGCAAGATGTCGATGTCTCTGATTTATCTCTTGTAAAGCGGCTATGTAGAGTGTAACAACTTTCTTAACTTTGATCACTTTATATGTTTGCCGCGCACGAACCATTTTTCTTATATATGAATTGGATATTTTTATTTGATCTTTGTAACTATTTGATCTTTGTGGTTTAACTTAGACGAGTGGGAGATGTTAGCAGTCACTACACATAGTGCATTTTCCCAAAACAACATATATAGTTGGATCCAAGTGAGGAAGAGCCCTGGTTCTTGACATCAATAAAGAACATTAAAAGATTAAGGGATTTGGTTTGTGACCTACAAAAGATTGTTCATAGTATATTGTCTTTTCAACAACAAGCACAAATAAGAATCGTAAGACATCGGAGATATTGTAAGTGTGATTTATTCATATAATCATTTATATATTGTTAATGATTTAATACTAATATCGAATAGAATAGTACCAGCGGATTGAAAGAGAGAGGAATTGTGGAGAAAACAAGACGAGAAATCGACAAACAAAGAGAAGCTGTCACCGTCTCTAGGTTTTTTGCTAAAAAAATTTATTCAATAATCAAAAGGGCCCCAAAAATAACTACACATGCATATAAATAAACCCTAAACAAAATCCTATCTTATAAAAGTCAAAACTACTCTCAAATCTTAAAAATAAATAATTATTATAAATAGTAAAAAAATATGTTCAAAGTCTCCGAAAAAGTACTAAATAATGTATGATATGTCCGAAAGTGTCCGATTATGAGTTCTATCTAGTAACAAATATAGATCTCTAAAAGTGCTCCAATTAAAAATTAATTATGTCTAGTTCTAATACCCGAATTAAAAGTTATGATCAGTTAAAATTTAATTCTTTATGTGTCAGTCCTGCATCAATAACACATACACACTAATATTCTATGGTATTCCTAAGCTTTCTTGTATATCCATATTACACTTTTGTAAACCTCTTGTGCAAAATAACCTTGAGTTTGTTAAGTCATGAACTCTATAAGCTTTATGTGCGTTCCTACAAGTCCTTACATAATCAAACAAATATATTAAAAACATAAGGCAAGAAATAACTTATACCCTTTATCCAAATATCAAAATTTAAAGGTTCGCTAGACCACTAAGAGTACGATTTCACCGACAAAAGGTAGTGATTTGTGGGTTGACTCACCTTATGAATCTATAAGTTGCAGAATAAGAATTTGGGGTATTAAACCAGGTAAATTTTTTAGTATGGTAAATTTTTTAGTATATTTCTTTATTGCTTCATTGCTTGTTTTCGTTGTGCTTATAAACAATTTTGAATTTGTCATACTACTTATAATTGCTTCATTTACTATTCCCTCTCCCCTCTCTAGCACCATACACAAAAAAAAAAAATGATAATCCCAGTAGCCACATCTCTGGGGGTGGCCAGCCGGGAAGCGCAAACGGCGGCCAATCCATGCCCAGCATCCTTTGATTGCGTTCCCCATTTGGAGGAAAATTCCTGCAAATACGCCATAGCTGGGGACAAGTCCTACCGTTGCACCATTACCCCGGGGACTCTAGCACCATACACAAGCTCACACGGATAAATGCTCATCATCAAAATGATTATAAATTTCAAAATCATGACTTCATTCCCTTTTCTGCGATGAAATCTGCGACCCCAGCGGCCCTACAACCATTTATAAGAAGGTAAATCGAGAAGCTGTAATTGGCCACGACGGAGGAGGGCATTGTCTTGGCTTCGTCGAAATTCAAACCTTTGTCCATTTCTACAACTTTGCTCCATTGTAACCAACTCAACTATGTTCCGGAGTTATGAGTTCATTCTCTTCTACAAAAATGTGGAATCCGCCATTCTAGCGGCCCCATATGATCGGCCTCACGACTATCTATAAGGAGGTAAATCGAAAAACTACAGTTGATCACAACGGAAGAGGATATTGCTCGGTATGAGTTCATTCTCAATCAATACAACTCTCTTTCAATTCTCATCTACATGTTACATGTTGATTTACATTTTCTACGGTGAGATTAACTCTTCATATTGTACTTTATATTTATTTTTAGAGAGTTGTGAGTTATGGAGATTCTTTAGAAGTGTTCTTTTTTTGTTCTTATTAAGTGGATGTCTACATTGAGTGTGTTGTAGAGCTTTCAAGCTCATTTACATTTTATCTTTTAATTTATAAAGGTTTGCTCCAATGTGCCTTTTAGAGGGGTGGAGGATTATCATTTCATCTTATTAGTTTTGTAGTGGACGGTCTGACTCCACATTCTGAACATTTAATAAATTTAGGAAGCGAGATAACTCTTATAAATGTAACGCTTCAACGTCACTAGTTGTTCAAACGTCACATGTATAAGTTACATGAGTTTCAAACCTTAATTATTTTGAAAAGTGCTCAGTCACACTAGATACTACTTGATCACATAAAATAAAATTTTAGAATTTTAAACCATGCTAAATTTAATTACATTAGTATTGTGTTATTTATTTTCACTATTATTATGGACTTGACACGTGCAAAAAAATTGTTAACAATTCTTTGAGTTTTTATAATTTTTTTTTAAAAAATACATGTTTCTTCTAATATAATCATTTAGTCCCATATCATGCCAATTTATTTAAAGAAATTAATGTTTAGCTTGCGGACCACATAGCTCACCTGACCTGGGTTGGGTTGAACAAAGGAAAGGAAGATAAAATAAAATAAAATATAATATAATATACTTTTGTTAAAAATGGAAATTGAGGTTTAATAAGTAATCTTTGGAAAGTAGAACAAATAGACATTTGGGGAAGAAAGTCCCTTTTTTAAGACCTTTTCCGTCATTTTTTAACATTATATTTTATCATCGTCGTTAAGCATCAGTAAGCTGGGCGGTGTGGAGATTTTACTGCAGAACCAAGACGAAAAGCGGCGGCATGAGGTGCAGCTTCGATTCTTCTTCTTCTTCTTCTTCTTTGTCGATGGCTTCTTTGGATCCTGTCGACCGCGGAGCCCGTGGCCAACTCCGCCATGCCGCTTTGTCCCGCGTCGGAGCTTCCAAAGCGCAAGCCGCCTTAGCCAAGATCATCGCCATAATCACTGCTGCGCCTCCCTGTCCCTCTCCCGACTCCATCCGCTGCGGCGGCGATGGCGATCACGAGTTGAAAGGGGGTGGCACGACTGGCCGCGTCGATCTGAGGCTCCGATTGGGCCTGCCGCCCGAGATCGCAGGGGGATCGGCCGGGGGGAACCACCGAGCGACTGGAGGTCCTGGCGAGTGGGCTTGTGCCCTGGCGACGTCCGGGTCCGGGAAGATGGCCTCGGAAGCAGGGCGCTCCTTCTCGCCCGCTATCTCTGCGGCGCCCTGTGGTGGCGGCGATGCTTTGACCGGGTCAAGGAGCTCGGAGGGTGAGTGCGACCCTCCCGAAATAGAGAACGGAGAAGAGAGCCGCGAGGAAATTGCTGAGGGAAACGGCGGCGCCGCCGAAACAGGGACCACCGTCTTCAACAGCAGTAGCGCCATCAACAGCAGGACCCGCAGCCGGGCCGGCTATCTGGACTTGCTTCTGGAGGCGGTCAGGCAGGTGTCGGGTGTCGCCTTTGACGACGACGACGACGCGCCGGCGGCTGACAAAAGCAAGCGAGAGGCAGCGGCAGCGGTCGACGAAGAAGACCAACATCCACCCGCGCCTCCTGGAGCGAAGAGGACGAAGGAGGCGGGGGAATACTGGACCCAGTTGGACGTCTACGAGGAGGCCGAGACGGCCCCAATCGTGCGGTCGAAGCGAGGGAGGAGCCAGGCATTGCCTTCGAGGTACCGCGACTCAATCCTAGATCCGTGGAGGAAGCCGGCGGCAGTTGCCCGCCATGGCTGGGCGGCGCGGGCGCGGCCATAGCTAGGAGCAATTAATTTTGACGACTAAATTGAGGTTGGGGCTATTGCTACGTAGCTTTTGTTTCCCCCTCCTCCGTCTTCTCCGGCCGTCCCTTTCGTCTCTGCACTGTGAAATTAACAGCTCTAGAGAGTTGCAGCTGTCCATTTAATACAAGTAAAAGGCAATGCAGTGCAGTGTTGTGTAATCTTGCTGTTGTAATCTACAATTTTCTGTGTTAATATTATATTAGCCTTGCCTTAATTTACTTATGTACATATTTATTTTCTCTAATACTTACATTACGTATTTAAATTTTATATTTAGTAAAATATGTATTTATTTTCTATTATATTCATTCTTCATTAGCAGTCGACTGCTGTCGTATTATTATTAATCTCGACTGTTACGTGAATTCTGTGTGTTTTATTTATGGATTCCCGAGCAATCGACTATCAAAATTTATAGATCATTACATTCAGAAAATTACAAAATGTAATGAGTTTGATTTGATATATTTTTGAATTTGATAATTTTAAAAATCTCAAAATCAATCATTAACTTGGATACAACGTTGAATCGATTGAGTTGTGATTTTATTGTCTCTCGAAATATAGTTGAGTTGGTTACTATAGACGGGACAGAATTGTTGAAGTGGACAAGGATTGAATTTCAATGAAATCAAGATAATATCTTCTTTCATCGTTGTCAATTATAGTTTTTCATTTACCTTCTCATAGATAATCATGAAATAAATCGTGTAGGACCGTTGAGTGACGATTCTATCTTTTATTATTAAAAAATTATGAGCTTATTATTATTGGTATCTCTCTCCGACAAAGCCGTCGATGATGGTGGGTGATTGACGAACGGCAGTCTCCATCGCTGCCCCTGCTCTGCCGTAGAGTAGAGACCAGTAGTACATTGATTAGGTATTATTAATACAAGGAGTCAGGCCACCAACTCGCTTGCCTTGCCTTTGGATTGTTAATTCGATTCAAACTATATTAGGCTATTAGCTAAGATAAAAAATGATGTACGAAATATTCAGAATTTTGGGGAAAAAAACAATTTTCTCACGTTTAATTTATGAATTTTATGAGTTGACTCTGTCATGTCGAATTTTGACTCAGTTCTTATTGGACTTTTTTAGTGAATTTTGGAAGATGAAAAAAATCTCTTATAAGATCAAGTGCTATAAGAATTACTACGAGGAAGGATTAAGATTGCAATAGAAAGAGTCAACCTAATGCACACATCAAATACACTAACTTAAGTCCTTTTCTCAACATATCAAAACTCATGGTCAAACTCAACTACTTGGGATGCATTCCACCAACAATTATTAGTCAATTGAAATGTTGAGTCAACTATGAATGACCCTAGTCGATTGGAAGAAGGATTTAATAGACTAAAGTTGTTGAGTTGATTAAGTAATTGACTATGTTGAGACTATATGCATTGTTAAATTTAAGTCAATTAAGGATTGAACTAGATGACTGAACTTTTGACTATTAGCTTGCAATGTCTATTCATGTATTGTTCACATTATTAACTTATCCATTGGAGTCGACTCAAATGATTTTCAATCAACTGACAGGTAAAGTAGTTAGCTAGAATGTTGTGTAGTTGATTAGAGGATAAGATGTAAACCCACGTCACCTTGGGCCAAGCAATTGAACCTGTAGCCACCTTATTACATCTTTAGGTATCTCACTCTTTCCAGCTTGGTTTCCTCTCCAAAGTTCCTCTTAATTATGTCTCTTAGGAAGTATGCTTTCTAACCTAACAAACTGAATTTGCAAGGCTAATGATCTAGGAATGTAGTTATCACAATAATTCAGAGGCCATGTCCTAATTAGTTCAATTGTATATTCCATGAGAGCCCAAACTATCTCTTTTATTGAACATAGCACCATCAAATTGGCAAGTATATTCCATGATGTTTCATGGGATGAAATTAACAATAAGAACAACAATAATATTGTTTTTATTCCTAAACGAAGAATAGTTCAACTTTGCAGGTTCATCTATAACATCACCATTGATAAACAACAGACAAAATGACTGCTATCATTGTAGATGATCAACCAGCTTGAAAGGTCTCTCTGCTTTGCTAGTATTAGTTATTTTCTCTAGTGAGCCTTTTCAATTAACAATCCTAGTCCAGTTTGTTATTCAGCTGATTATGCACAACTTCCATGCTTGAAGCTTGTGTTTAGCATCGAGCATTGTGTATCATGTGTATTGGGATGTCCATCTATACATGTACAGCGTATACAACTAGATGGTAGGAGT
Organism: Curcuma longa; assembly: GCF_044706935.1. Lineage (NCBI taxonomy): Eukaryota > Viridiplantae > Streptophyta > Magnoliopsida > Zingiberales > Zingiberaceae > Curcuma > Curcuma longa. The sequence continues at coordinate 9,432,264 of NC_133877.1, read as the reverse complement.
CTCACTTACCATACTCACCTTTTCTAACAATAAAAGCACAAGGAGATTGACCATTGCCAGTAAACTGAATTTTCAAAGCACAATGGCCTCAAGAAGAAACCAATCGCGGAATAGAATCTATAAAACTTGTGACCTATTCCCTCCTAAATATGACGAAGATAAACAAAGTAGATAAATCATTTTTCTCAACAGGTTATGAGCACAAAATTGTACTACTTTTCCAGATTCTTTTGCGCGTCTTCTATTTGTTTTAGATTCTTTAGGTTTTCCTTGTTCAGAAGCGAGAGTCTTTCAAGGGATGATCTCAATTGTAACAACTGGTGGTCTGACACATTCTTGCGACTCTTGGCTGCTTGCCTCATTGCATTTCCTGCACTAGCAGGAGAAGATTGATAGAATCTCTTTAGCCTTGCACTCAAAGCTTGAATAGCAGAATGCAAGGCATCCAATTCTACCTCTGCAAACCTATCTGTAAAGAAGCAAAGGAAATATGTTACTTAGTGGAATGCAAGACAGCATCTTTACTTATTGCGTTTCACATACCGAGTTCGGCCTTGAATTCACTTTCTGCCCGTGTCAATGGCTTTTTGTTTGCTCCAGGTAAGCTTCTGAAATTTTGTAAACGCTGATCTAAAAGCTCATAGACTTTGAAAGCTCGAATAATCTTGTTCTTTATATCTGCCTCTTTGGCCTCAGCGTTCACAACAGACTGTTTTGCTTCACTCAAGCGTTTGTGCTGTTCCTTGAGAACTTTATGCTGATAGCCAGAGTGTTCTTTGAGCTCAATAAAGACCTGAGCACAAAACATGATGGAAAAAATCACAGGTTCATATAAACAAAGTATAAAAGATTCAGCTAACTATTCCATGGGAATTAAGTATAAATATATATATTTAATACGTCCATCTATTTATAAGTTCAAGTGAGATGATTGAGACAAAATGCAACCACTGCTAAACAAGTAGAAGCAAAGACAAGCTTACAAGTACAACAAAGAACCATTTTCCGTATCTGCTCAGATAGAGCAATGAAACAAAAATGAGAACCTTAAGCTCAAGTAAGAGAAAAGTAGCTTTCATTTTTTAATTATGATTCAGTTAAGAAGAAACCTTTATAGGTTAATGATCATTTCTCACCTAAACTGGTTAATGCCAACCTGGATTTGTGTATAGAATTAGAAAACAGAAAAGCTGAGAAATAATATTTTCTCCAATAATGCTAAGCATTACAATACCTTATGTGCATATTCTACATAATTCTCACGGAAAAGCTTAATATAATGATGAAGAGTTGTTCGCCCATCTATTGAATCAGCGGGTAATGTTCGGAGACTTGTTGAAGAAGGAATAGCAATGGCCTTTGGCCCAGTGAGAACTCGTTTGCTTAAGATATCAGGGATATAACCTTCCACATTGGCATTTGATTTTCCATCATCATCATAATGAAAGTGCAGAAGTTCATCCCAAGCCTCCATTTCTAGCACAACAAACTCATACGAGGACAGTAAGCTAACAAGCTGAGAGTGTCCGTACAAATCAGCGATTGGGGCGAAACCAAAAATAGTCGAGCAAGATGTACTACTACATGTATCTAGAATAGGGTACACTGAAGGAGGCTTTCCAATCACATTTGTACCAGGGTCCAGATCAGTGAATGGCAGGAATTGTAGAGCAATCAAGTCTATTCCGCCACCATGAAGACAATAAAATCGATGAGTTAGTAGTGGGTCAGGAAATAAAGACAAAGCAAGACTATGTAACACATTCAATGGCAGTGCTAAGTCAACAATAGCAAGCCGTACTAGATGAGGAGGATGCCCCAGATTGGTTTTATCTGTGGCAGAGATATTAGACAATGGAAGACAAAGCTTTTCATTGAGAATTTCTCTTGGACTAGGATCACATATCATAGCAATGCCCTTTATATGACCATTTGAATCAAGATAAATGCGAGGAGAAGCGTCAATATTCCACTGCGGTTGGACTTCATCTGCAAGTGCATCAATCTGCAACTGACCGCTACTCCAAGAAATTATAAGAACAGAATCTTTGCCAACAGATTTGTAAAGGAAGCCAACCACCCTGCCTTCACCAATTGCACTGTCCTTCACCTCAGAATTGGTATTTCCCTCACGGAGATAAACTTTAGTAAGAGGCCCCTGGATTGTCAAGACTGAATAATGTTATGGTAGTCAAAAGGCATTTTACACAAGAAATCATAATTGGAAGAAAAAAGTTGAAAACCTTATAGTAATGATATTCAAAGTCATGAAGAAGATAGATGCAAAAAGGAATATTAAACTTGATGAGCTAACGGTAGTGACAGAGAGGGCCTCAGTATTATAGTTATCAAGACTAGCATACAGTGTTTGTAGTTTCAAATGTTAATAGAATCAATTCTCAAACAAATATGGAACTTCTAACAGACACTACCTTCAAGCCACATTTCTGAAAGAAAAAAAAGTGTAGTTGTCATACTTTCATTTGTACTATTCGGTTTATGAACAAGATAAGGACAAAAGTCGAAATAAAAAAAATTATATAGGGTTCAAATGATATCCTTGGCAACAGTGATTTCATAAGTAGGCACCAAGGTAGGACAATGAAATTAGCTTCAGACCATAATAAACCAGCTATGTTTCTTGTGCTTGCTGGCCATGCCATTTTCATTAATTTTGGTTTTGGTTCCATTTCGTTTTGGAAAATTACAGCTTCAAAGTATCATTTTGGTTTGGATTTCACCTATGATATTTGGGCTTGGGCATGAGGATCCGATAAAGGTGCAGATCCAAATGCAGCTATTTCTAAAAAATTTCTACATGTGACCAATAAAATTTGTGAGTATCCACTCGAAGTGTCAGTATCTGAGTGTCATATTTGATATGAATACAAAAGGGTATCAAGACTCCATGTATAAGATGATTTCTCTAGCAAATCAATAAACCACATTCTACCCATTGTTAATCACTAGTTATAATTCATTATGCCATGTTTTACAAAATTATAATGGTTTGAATGTAAAACCTATAAAAACAATACAGACTAGGAAGAGAGAAACAAATGTGAAACTGCTCTTTTACCTGAAAAGAAATTAGGAAGATAAAAGCCGGAGATATTTTTGGGGAAAAAAATATTGACTAGCATTTGGTTGCATGCAAATGACCATACCGAGTACCCATGAGTAATAATTAAATAAAAATGTCATAATGGCATCTAATACCATGATTAACATCTGAATCAACAAAGTCCGATTACAATTATATTTAACATAATATTTTATGGTTTTTTATACTGTATTTTATATTTTGATATTCCTTGCAAATGTTGAAATAAGGTCATTTAAGGTTGCAATAGTTGGATCTGTTGGTGAAGCTAGAGGGGAGTCAATGAAAGATTAATTGCTTGAGTCTATAATAAAAGTTAGTTATACAGTGGATATATCAAAAACACAAATGACAAACTCAAGCAATATTATGGTTTAAAATTTTGATCTGGATCAGAGTTTTGATTTCGGACTAGAACAATACAGTTTGCTTCAGTACCATATCATGCAATGACGATATGATTTCGATATTTTTTTTATAATATATTACAACAACAACAACAACCAAGCCTTATATATGGGGTCGGCTAAATATAAAATATATTAATTAAAAATAAAAATAATTTAAATATTTAAAAAAATAAAAATACAAAAAAATTAATTAAAGAAATATACAAGATCGCGGCGCCTCCACGACTCCGCTATGGCTCGCAGTGCCGGTGTCAGACAACAAGCGAAATAATAAAATTCGCTTGTTCTCGGCACGATACTAAATTTTAAACCACGAGCAATATAAACACTCCTCTTTTACATGGTTTGAATCCCTTCTATCTTTTCTTCTCCTCATATGACCTTCCTTACAACGAGAACAAGAGAATAAGTGAAACAACAATAAAAACACATAGAAGAGCCTTTCTTAGGACTTCTTGCACTTCATTTTAAACCCTAAACACTCCTCTTTTACATGGTTCGAGTACCTTCTATCTCCTCCTCATATAACCTTCCTTACAACAAGAACAAGAATAACAATAGTATAAGTGAAACAATAATAAATACACAAAGTAGAGCTTTTCTTAGCACTTATTCACTTTAGTTGCAGTTTATTAGCCTTCAAAACCCTTCCAAGCTTCCTTATAGCCTTCATGTTTTGCCAACAGCTTATTGTTGACTTAGACCAGCCAACTGTTTTCACGACCGCATTAGCCTTCAGTCTGCCAATGGATAAGCGAGTCAAATGGTCATGCTCCTAATCGACTCATTTGCTATATCTTGTAGACTATCTAACAGCAAATCAATGATCTTCTAGCATTCGTGTTGGACTAGCAGTTGACCCAGTTGACTCGGTCACAAACAAAAACATTATGTTTGCTAGTAAAGCAACTTGGGTCAATTGCCTAGTCGACTCATTTACAAGTCCACTAAACCAAGTTGAGATCATCGACTATGACTAACTCTAAGACCGAGTTATTTTTCTAAGTCAAGGTTTACCCAAAACCAAAGTATAGGTCACTCGTAGATTCTCGTCTCACTTAGACTTCCCTACTAAGAAGTCACATCTCCAAGACTTCCTTGTCTACCCAATCTCAAATCAACCTTGATCAACTAAAAGTTCCACTTTCCAAGGGACCTTACCTCCATGACATTGTTTACTAAGCATCTAGTCAATATTAACCTACCGAGACTTCCACTTACTAAGTATTCAGTCAACCTTGACTTACTAGGACTTCGTCCACTGCCAACACATGTTGGATTTCTCTAATATCAACACTTGTTGCAGTTCCCCAATTTTTAAGTAGTCAACCTGACCTATTTGACACATATTGAATTAAACACTTAAGGCAAACATAAACCTTTGACTACTAATCAAAACATGTTGACTGTTCATGAACAACTTGAAGCATGATTGTACCAATAAGTTGCACTTGATTTGGCCACAAATGGATTTTCAATTTGTGAATCATTTGCTAGTAATCAAATACTTGCTAATGATTTTTTTTTTGCATGTTGTCTTTGTTATTTTTATTACACCATGTTTGCCCTTACTATTTAGGGTCAACTATATAAATCTTATCTCTCATTTGCTCTATTCAAGGCAATTTCCTTCGTAATATTCAAATTAAATACATTTTAAATTTCATTCAATAATATTTTTTATCCTTATGTATCTTGCACTATAATAGAATCAAATCTTTAAACTATAGAATTTATTAGTTGTCTTTAAAAATATCTATAATATCTCTACCTATTTTATCATGTTATCATTTATTATTATTTATTTATTTTTGATAATCTAGGTGTTCTAGCTTCACCCGACTAATCCTAGAGGTAGAGACGCCCTTTCTCCTATTCACCTACCGAGTAAATCTAGAGCAAAGCTTATGCACACTCAGAAGTTGACCTCTAGGATATTCATTACATTTAGGATTTGAACCATAGTCCTCTTATTGGTCCTCTAGGATATTCGGAGTTACTAATCATGTTATCATTTGTTGGAGCTACACATAATTGCTCCCAAATATGAATATTTATTTTGTCCATAGTAGTAACTATGCAAATAAATATTAGCATTCCTAACCCTATGTTAATTTTTTGTACTTGTTTCCTACGTATTTGTACTATCTCAACTATTTTATCATGTTATCATTTATTGGAACACGCATAATTGCTCCCAAATATGAATATTTATTTTGCAAATAAATCTTAGCATGCATGCCTAACCCTACATTAACTTTTTTATACTTGTTTTCTAACACCTCAGCACTCTAATCCATAGAGTACGATGGGTTATATATTCTTATACACTTTCCCTTTTAGTCTAACAAAGAAAATATTCCTCACTAACACTGCATTCTGAGAGGTTTATGCAAGATTCATCCCTAAGGACACTTCTCTAAACATATAAATTATTATTTAATAGGAATTCATAATAAATAAAATAATTATTCCTTAAACCAAAAGCACTAGAAATGCATGGCTCTGAGAAAAAGGCAACAATAGTAAGCTAAGTCATGATATCCCAAAAGCACAAGAAATTCAAGAGATGAGAAAAATATCTGCGTCCTAGTTTTGACTCAATTAGTAAAAAAATTGCCTAGAAGATAGTTGCATGCCAATGCATTCACACTATACTAGATTCCAGAAGAAATTACTATACATTCTCCACATATATTCCAGAATCAAGTTAATTTGTCTTTCTCAAAAAAAAAAAACAAAAACAAAATGTAGCACTGAAGTGCAGTAATCTCAAAGGTAATCTCAAGCAAGTTCTCGGAACGTGCCTGCAAGGAAAGTGAAGCATCTATTGGAGCATAAGGATGAGCCACCAAGACCAATGTGTTCTCTCCCTCACCTAAATGACCATTTAGCTCAGGATATGTAGCTTCTAACCAATCAATGGCCAGATGGGCATTGCAAACAGATTCCGAATACGAAGGGTTCAAACCAAACATAGTAATGTCACTTTGAATCTCTTCAATATGTGACCGACGGCAGGAACTGCAAAAATCAACATCAAATGCATTTTGAGCCAACTTTCTCATCAATGTTTCATCACCAATGGATTCACATTTTAGTCTTTTGATCAATCAAATTCCTACTTAATGAGCATAGATACTTCTTGTCCCAATCAGATCATCATAGTATGATAAACAAAGAAATTAAAAATAAATAACAACATAAAATATTAGAAGTTACCTTCCAAAAGGAACGATTGGACAGAGGACAAAAACTGAGCCATCACTAAAAACAAAAAACACCTGCATGAGAATAGTGCTTTTAAGGACACAGGATATAAAGTATAGGCAAAAATTGTTACTTCTCAACCCAAAGCAAAATAAGGTTAAAGATTTAATAAGTGGAAGTAAAAAAGTATATTACATATAGACAGAATGGGTAATGTTATCTAATATGTATAGTTGTATATATAAATATATAAGCAGACTTGGAAGTTCTTTTTTTTTTATTTTTTGCGACCTCGGCCTTTTGATAATAAATATAAAAATGATTTTTTATATTTTATATAATTTTTAAATTTAAACAATGTAATTAAAATACTACCCACTTTTAACCAGTTTTCATAATCATAGGGCCTGACATTGTCCAGATCACCATATCCATATTGGGATGAGTCTCAATCTGACATGATGAGATTGGTACTCCAAATGATTCCTTTGTATACTTCATTACACTGACAGCAGTAAATACGACTCTGAACTGGTGGTGCAGTGGCAGAGAGGTCTACAAACCCTTTAGTTTGCATCTTAGTTTGAATGTCTTATTAAGAAGATAATTATCAGCGCTGCATCACCTTTTCTCCATACTCATTATAAGTATAAATATTTAGACAAAGTTATCTACTTTACTCATTTTTTACTTATTGAAATGTTTATATTCTATGAACAATCTTATGAAGTTCCATGCTCCTTTTATAGTCTCAGCTCTGCTTCCATCCTCCTTCAGTGCATTTATTGATCAGTAATAAGATAATTATCAGCGCTGCATCACCTTTTCTCCATACTCATTATAAGTATAAATATTTAGACAAAGTTATCTACTTTACTCATTTTTTACTTATTGAAACGTTTATATTCTATGAACAATATTATGAAGTTCCATGCTCCTTTTATAGTCTCAGCTCTGCTTCCATCCTCCTTCAGTGCATTTATTGATCAGTTAATTCACTAATTCCTTAATTGAATCTTCATGTTAATTCCTTTATTGTATCTTTTTAATAATTAATAGCTTATACCTCATGAATTGTTCATATCATTATCTTTTTTATATATTTTTTTACTTTTTGTAGTATATATTTTAAATACTAATAGTATTTATAAATTAGGACATTGTCTTACAAATTAATTCTTAAAATGGATTATGTAATAAGAATAAGCAAAAACCAGGAAAATTACCCTATTTAGTAAGAATTGAATTATTTTATAAAATATTTAATCTTAGAATAGATTATCAATACCTATTTCATAAGAAACTAGGTTAATCATTAACTTAAATTATATTAATAGATTAATTATCTTATCTATTACCTTATCTATTAAGAAATTATTAGATAGATTAAACTAACAAATTTATTTTCACTATATAGACCCGTATCCTAAATTTGGACTTAAGAAGTCTGTTTGTCTTCACTTTGAAAAAAATAATGTCTTGGATCCATATTTGTGTCAAATTCTTGTATCCAAATCCAAGTAACATAGACTAGAAGTATGAGGACGTGTGAAGAGGCAACCAAATATTGGCTTGCAATATACTAAACTAAGTCATGGAGACAAGTCCAACATAAAAATGGTGAATGGTTAGGCAATGAGACAATGGGCAGCACAATGTAATGGGAGACTGGAGATTCAAGAGTTACATCTTGGATTTTCTAGGACTTGTGACTCGACAATCCAGCAAAAAGACGAATTGCATCTCTAACTTCATTATGCCATCAAGATAGAGCTTTTACATCTAGATTATATTTCTGATTGTCAAGTCCACTTAGGATGTTTTATCTCTTGTTTAGATGTTGATTGAAGCAGAAGGGATGATAGTTTAGGATGTTTCATAGTTGTTGTGTAATGTTTGTGTGGGGGGTAGATCGGTCATGAAACTTTAGTTTATCTTTTATCTAACGGCTGCTTTTGCTTGGTCTGTTTTATTGCCATTGTCCTTGGGTATACTGTTGGTCACATAGATCAAGATAATGGCATTTGCATGTTGTGTGAAATTACATCATTTACACGAGTACAATAGGTGGATCGTCATCATTATTAATGTTTCTAGGCGGGATAGATGAGTTACATAATATTTGTAATGCTATTTGATTTGTTCTACTTATACATGTTACTAGATGGTTTTGTTTTTGGGCTCTACCCAAAAGGCCTCATACCAATGGAAATATCTTCCATCTTATAAACTCATGATCTTTTCCATGTATTTCCAATGTGGAACTTTGATTGTATCCCAACAATCCTCCCCTCAAACAAAGGATCACTAGGAGCCCCCTACCATTATCCTCATGGTCCGGGTCGTCTGAACTCCCTCTATCGGGAGCCCCCCTACCATTATCCCATGGTCCGGGCCTCCCCTACCATTATCCACATGAATCTACATAGACCATGGCTCTGATACCACTTGTTAGTACCGATGGAATCAAAATATCTCCACAATGGTATGATATTATCCACTTTGGGCCTAAGCTCTCATGATTTTGTTTTTGGACTCTACCCAAAATGCCTCATACTAATGGAAATATCTTCCATCTTATAAACTCATGATCTTTTTTATGTATTTCCAATGTGGAACTTTGATTGTATACCAACAGATACCATGAATTGTGACATGAGATAGCTTTGTGAATTCGGCTCTCATGGGGTTAAGTGCCTCTATTAGCAATCCAGTGAGGCAAGAAGTAATGTCATCATAGAAACTGAATTATCGTTTGAATGTGATATGGAATAGGGATCTCTTTATATCCTCTATAATAATATAAACTCATAAGACAAGCAACACAGGGCATGTTATTCTAGAAAACATGATACATTTTTTTCTCCAAAAAGTATAAATAGAATAAAATATATTTTATAACATGAATACTTTATTTTATAGGATTAAGGTATTTTCTAACGTGGTCTGTTTTTATTTGGATCAAATTACTTTGTAATAAGGTAAGTCATATGTAAGGGTACGCAAGGATACCTAGATGAGTTGTTTGTTTGATGTTCACCTTGTTGAGGGCAAGCATCTAGTTTCATTCTAGGGGCCAAGGCTTTCCACACTAGGGCTAGGCATGCGATGACAATAATGGTATAATTCAGACAATAAATTGCATCCATAATGGATGTAAATCTACCAAAAGAAAAGAAATATATCACAGTTTCTGGAATCAAGTTCATGATAATACTCACAGAAAATCTATCCCACAAATGTTCACCTCCGAATGAGAATGCCATAGGGCAGAATGATGCAGCACTTTGGCATCTTCCAGGTTCAGTAGGTTGAAGATAATATTCTTGCTCTGGATGTTCCACGTCACATGACAAATTGAAAAGCCTGGGCATAAAAATTTAACATTTCTGATAGCAGCAATATGACCATATAGCATCAAAAATGATTGCAGAATCTCAAATAAAAGAAGCAACTGCAGCATAGAATAGAAGTGACTTCTATTGTACACTCACAAGCTTATTGCAATTTAATGAACTTTGAATACAGATATATCTATTGCCCAAGTTTATCGAAATAGAACAAAGTGATTTCAATAGCATTGAAATGGCAAGTTAAAAAAGAATCAGTTCTACGATTAACACAGCACTGGCTATAGAAAATAACCAAGAGGAAAAATCCCAACCGTCTCAACATTGCCCTATCTAATTCAATGATTTAAATCTTGCATGCCTAGCTTATGTCACATTGTTGGTCATGCCTGGAATATTTCACCTGATCATGTATGTCTGGCACTTCCTTCATACTTGCAACGAATTAGGAACTGACCCCACTGAGTTCCATGATAAGAAGTTAACAACGTAAAACTACTATCGGATAGTATACTTATGTGGATCAGCAACACAAACATAAACATGCCATGAGACAAGTTAGGATACAAAGATAAATTTCCAAAATGTACAAAAAAATCCACATCACTTTGTTGTTGTAGTGGTGCTTCGATTGATTTTTACCCTCTTCCTTTCATCTCTTTTAATAGTGTTTCATCTCCTTCCCATGAGCATCGAAAAGGCATAGGCGACATAATGATATTTACTTATGCCAACATACTATTGGTTTCAGTTGAAGAAACTATACATTTTGGCCATGGCGACCACAACCAACTGGCTCTTGAAAGGAGATACCTAACAATAATATTAACTTAGTATTAAACATACTGTGTACAAACTATTATGCAAGACTTAAAGTGTCGAGTTGAGTCGGTCAACATGGGCATAATTTAGCATTCCGCCCACCAATCGACACACGAAACATTCACATAACCATGACAGCAACATGGTGTGTGAAGACAACAGGCAAGCAAGGGCACAATTGTGAGAACCGCCTACACAATGAGACTTCTTTGAGGTTCGCCGTTTACCTCTTACTACTCTTCCTCCGCCTTTATTTGTCTGTTCCTTTGTCTTGTCTGCCTTGTCCTTAGCCTCATACTCCCCTTCCTCCACCTTGTCCTTCTCCCCCGCCTCTACCTATGACACACAACGGAGATGAAAGGAATGGAGCACCACGGTCGAAAGGGAGCAAGATGGTTCTTTTTGATGAACTTAAAAGATGCATTAATAGCTTTTCGATGTCCAATGAGATTGGTTCTAGAGGTTACAGAATGGTAATTGTTGAGTATCATATGCCAAACTTCTATAAATAAAACACTAAAAATGAACTTCTTTTACCCAACTCCCTTCAGGTCTAAGAGGAATGCTTCCACATAGATAGATAGTTGCAATCAAGAGGGCATAGCAAGGATCAACAAAAGGTGCACTTGAATTCAAGTCTGAGATTGAGTTGTTGCCATGAGTTCTTGCAAAAGCCTAGCATCACTAGTGGGTTTCTACTTTAATCAAGAGAGTACATGTTAGTATATGAATTTATTCTAAATGAAAGGCTAAGAGAGCCTCTCTAGTATGTTCAATATCACCCATTAAAATTCGTCCAAATTCATTATGTAGTATATAAGCCTTTTTCAAACTTTCAAATCTTGACTTTAAGTTTCAGTGTTGTGTCACCCAGTGCCACGATTGTACACATTTATTTGTTATATGATTTATAACTTAGCTTATATGATTTGTGATAAATAAATTAGGATTAGGTAAATTTATTTGATATAAATGATAGAATAGTTTAATTAATTATTATTATCAAAATCATACTAGCACGGTAACATATGGTACTCAAATCGAATTGTTCACCATATGGTTTGAGATTTTAAACGTTCTAGTATGTTCCTTTTCTTTTAATCCATGCAGTAAAATCTGACACGCCCAGTTATAGAGACATCAAACAAACTTGAACTATTACATGAATAATTGGATACAGCCCCCAGGGCATGATTGAGTTGGTTATTGCAGGGCAGACTTGCTGAAATGGGCAAGGGTCGAATCTCAACGAAGCCGAGGCAATGCCCTCCCCCGTAGTGACCAACTGCAATTTCTCGATTTACCTCCTCACATATGGTCGTGGTACCAACCATGTGGAGCCACTGGAGTGACGGATTCCACCTTTTTGCTAAAATGAATAATTGGGCACAAGCCATTTAAAAGCTTGGTTTATGTGTTGAAGATACATTATTAAAAGACAATAAAAGAAGCAGAAAGTTTCTCGATTATGAATTGATAGATCCATCAAGATTAATTTTGATAACACGATAAATAACTAAGACGGAAGAGACGGTAATACAGAATTAGTGAATAACAATGCAGTTTAACTACCACAACATGACAGTAACAGCAGTTAGATTGTATAGCTTCATCACACAAGAAACTAACTTTAGATATTTATGAAGTTTATACTTACCTGAAGATAGAATCTGATGATAAAATGCCTATGTGACAACTGCTGTATGGATGCCAGGATACCTGTAAAATTTGTAGGCCATTGTTCAGGCCACAAAATAGTTGCGCAGCAACAGAGTCTGTCCTGTTTGAAACATTAACAAACACCATTAATTTGGGTAGTTCAGACTTCAGAGTTTAGATTGTAATAACTAACGTGACTCAATGCAAAACTCATTTACAATTTTAAGAACCAAAATATATTAAAAATGGGAATGAAGAGAATAGCAGATGTGCATGTCTATGGATCGTAGGAGCCTTCCCAAGTTTAACCACCATATCATTGTGTACACCAAATTAATCCAAAAGGTCAAAATTTTAACCAAGGGAAAATATGTTCATCACAGAGTTATAAGAGAAATGTCAAAACAAACTACTACAAACAATCCCATCAAATAAGTTAAAGATCACTAGGATGATTTAATTTTAAGATTGCATCTTTCTCTTTCATCTAGATATTCTATCCTGCCATTAATGGCACCAGGAACACACCTAGGTGTCCCGGACAGTATAGGTAATACAATGGTGCTTCAATCCAATTTTAGGAGAGTGTTTTCTCTAGGAACTGGGCACTCACGTAAGGTATCGCAGTAGGCATTGCAAGCACGATAACTTTCCTATCTAATAGAAAGACTTTGCAACATATTGTATAATAATAAAAGAAATCATAACCTCAAAACGGAAGGTGACTTGATTTCAGAAAAGGAGCATAGACTTTCCCAACATTGGAGACCAACCTTTGGCATAGGATTATCTGATGGCAATCATGAACTTTGTTTGTCACTAACAATGAAATGAAGCACATTTCTAGCATAGACCAGAAGCAATTTGATATCACTATCCCTCAACTCAGAATTATATCTCTACTGTTCTAATTGAGCAATCACTCTATGCTATAGACTAATCGAGAATAACAATCACAACTCCATAGACATTCAGTCAAATACTCTTAAGTATATTTCTGCATGCTTAAAATTAAGTAAAAAGCATCAGTCATGCAGGTCTCTAATGTCATGTGATTCAAGGGCACCTTAAGAGCACCTAAAGAATTCAAATTTCTAGAAATATCCTCATGGTTATATCATTCTACTTGCACAAGACATCTTGGACATAGTTGGACTGGAAGACTCAATCAGATAGGTTTGAACATATGCAAAAGGCTAACAAAGTATACACCTAATAACTTATCCAAGTGGTTGGCTTTTAGATTTTTGTTCTTAAAGGCGAATTCAATATAAAATAATAAAGAAACAAAACCTCAAGATGGAAGGTGAAAACTAAGGCAGACCTTTCGTAGCAAGATTATCTAACAGTAATAATGAGTTGTGTGTCAATAGCAATGGCATTTAACTATAATTTTGAAATTATATACATTAGCTAAGAAATTATTTTAAAAAATATACATTAGCTAAGAAAGAGGCTAAAAAAGCAGTGAATGAAGCTAAAAATACAACTTTTGAGCAGTTATATCGAAAATTGGATACAAAAGAAGGAGAAAAAAACATTTATAAAATAGCTAAAGTGAGAGAGAGGAAGACAAAAGATATTAGCCAAATAAGATGTATTAAAGATGAATGCAATAGGGTATTAGTAAATGATGGAGAAATAAAAGAGCGGTGGAAGAGGTATTTTCATCAACTTTTTAATGAAGGTGTAGGTGATCAACTTAACTTAGGTAATTTAAGCAGGTCAAATGAGTATAGAAATTTAAATTTTTACCGTAGAATTCAAATTTCAGAAGTAGAACAAGCTTTAAACGGAATGAAAAATGGAAAAGCCGTTGGACCAGATGATATCTCGATAGAGGTATGGAAGTGCCTAAGGAAACAAGGTATTGAATGGCTTACAAAATTATTTAACATGATATTGAAAACAAAGAAAATGTCAGATCAATGGAGAGTAAGTACTCTAATTCCCTTATATAAGAATAAGGGGAACGTACAAAATTGTGCAAATTATAGGGGCATTAAATTAATGAGTCATACCATGAAACTTTGGAAAAGAGTAATAGAAAAACGATTAAGGAAAGAGACTATGGTCACCGAAAATCAATTTGGATTTATGCCTGGTAGGTCGACAATAGAAACTATACATCTTCTCAGACAACTAATTGAAAAGTATCGGGGGCAAAAGCAAGATCTACATATGATATTTGTTGATTTAGAAAAAACTTATGATAGAGTCTCAAGGGAAATTATATGGAGAATTCTAGAAAAGCGGGGTGTTAGCGTAGTATATATTGACCTAATTAAGGATATGTATGAGGAAGTAACGACTAGAGTGAAGACTTCAGACGGATTAACTGAAGCATTTCCAATAAAGATAGGGTTACATCAAGGGTCAGCTCTAAGTCCTTATCTTTTTACACTAATCATGGATGAACTTACTGGACACATTCAAGATACCGTACCATGGTGCATGTTATTTGCAGATGATATTGTATTGGTAGATGAGACACGTGAGAGAGTAAATGCTAAATTAGAATCTTGGCGAGAAACACTAGAAGAGAAAGGTTTTAGGCTTAGTAGAGTAAAGACAGAATATATGGAATTTAAGTTTAGCAATATTGAACGTAATGAGACAAGTATTAAAATAGGAGATGATGAGTTGTCTGGAACTGAGAGTTTTAAATATTTAGGATCATTTTTGCAAGCCGATGGAGGGATTGAGAGAGATGTCTTACATAGAATACAAACAGGATGGTTGAAGTGGAGGAGAGCATCAGATGTTTTATGCGATCGTAAAGTGCCTCTAAAACTTAAAGGAAAGTTCTATAAAACGGCAGTTAGACCTGCCATGTTATATGGCGCTGAATGTTGGGCTATGACTCGAGCACATGAGCAAAAGATGAGAGTTGCGGAGATGAGGATGTTAAGATGGATGTGTGGACATACGAAAATGGACAAAATAAGAAATGAGAGCATTAGAGAGAAAGTTGGAGTTGCATCTATTGAGGAAAAACTCCATGAGACACGTTTAAGGTGGTACGGACATGTACTTAGACGACCGATAAATGCTCCAGTTAGGCGGTGTGAAACTATGACAAATACGCATATCAAACGAGGGCGAGGTAGACCAAAAAAAACTTGGTTAGCAACAATAAAACAAGATAAAATTTATTTAAATATAAATAATGATATAATAAGAGATAGAGCTCAATGGCGTAAAAGGATCCATATAGCCGACCCCACTTAGTGGGATAAGGCTTGGTTGTTGTTGTATTTGGAACTATATCTTTTATCATCAAATCTAAATTATTCCTAATAATTCAGATTTGCATAATTAATATAGTGATTAATCAAGTAGCTCCAGTGGATCAATAGGTTGAATAGCATGACAATTTAGCATCAAAATTATTAATCCAATTGGCAAAAGTCAATTCCATATTTATTCAGAAGGAATTCTCACATATTTATTCCTTAGAAAGTCATCTTAAAAGATAAAATTTGGCACACGTCATAACAATTTTTTTAATTCATCATAAATGTCATTTAGTTAGATATTTTGGATTAATACTATCAATGATGATTATTTTTCAAATATCTGAAAATCACATATAGAAAATTTTCATAAATTAAAGTTTACAATTAATCATTTTTAATAATCTTAACATTTATAGAAAAAATTATAGTATAATATTAATTTTGGTATTATAAACAAAAATGTACAAATACTAGCAATTTCTATTTCTCATGAAAAAATTCCATATATTTATTTGCATTGTGCAAGAAGCAACGAAATCAAAATGGGGTTATGTGTAATAGCTAAACCCAACCAATGTGAATGGGTATTATCAATTTTTAACTATACTACAAAAAGTATATTGGGTAAAAAAACAAAAGGGCACGCCTTTTATTGGAATCGACAAAAGAGTGCCCCTTCTTATTTATCATCAAAGCAACACCCCATCCCACTTCTACCCATTTTTGTTTTTGAAAATACCCATATTCAGCGTTGTTGTAGCAGCTATGATACATAGCTGCTACAACATGAACACTTCGACTCAGTCAACACAAATAACACCATGTTACAGAAGCTATAATTCATAATTATTACAATATGGAGACTTCATGTCTAGTCACACATTGGTTAATATTACATTGTAGTAGCTATGAATCATAGCTATTACAATATAAACACTTTATCTCTGGTCAACACTAGTCAACATTATATTGTAACAGTTATGAGATTATTGCTACTGCACAGTTGTAGCAGCTACGAGATCATAGATGCTACAACTATGTAGTTGTAGCAGCTATGGGATTGTAGCTACTACAAATGTATAGTTGTGTAGCTATGATTCCATAGCTATTATAACTATATAGCAACTATGAGATCATAACTGCTATAACTGAGTAACAACTACAATCCCATAGTTGTTACAACTATGTAGTAGCTATGATCCCGTAGGTGCTACAATAGTGCCAAAAACAAGGGTACTTTCAAAACAAAAATGGGCTAAAGCGGGATGGGGGGTTGTTTTGATGATAAATAAAAAGGAGTACAATCTTGACAATTCCAATAAAAGAGTGTGCTCTTTTGATTTTTGCCCAAGTATTTCATAAATTTAGAAGGGGAGCCTTGGCGCAACAGTAAAGTTATTGTCATGTGACCTATAGGTCACGGGTTCGAGTCTTGGAAATAGTCTCTTGTAAAGTAAAATAAATACAATAGACCCTTCCCTAGGACCCAGTATTGGTAGGAGCTTCGTGCACCAAACTGCCCTTTTTTTATATATTTCATAAAGTTGTTAATTGTCACTACAAGATATCATGATACATCTTATATACATCACTTAATGGACAATATAATTTAAGAGATAAGAGTAGAACATATAATGTCAATGGTCACTAATAATGGTGTCGACTTTGAGAGAGTTGGAGAGTTGTTAAAGCAAGATTGTCTAACATTGTTCTGGTCATCATCCACAATACACTGCACTGATTTAATGATGATGGACATGGCAATCTCGATATGGTAAAGAAGGTAATAAAAAAGGGTAATCATTAATAAAATTCCTTTTTACTTGTCATTGGGTTCAAAATTAATGCGTAAACTTATTGAAAAGAAGATTTTATCACCAAAAGCAACTCAATTTGCAACTCTCATTTAAAGTCATCCCTGAAAAAGTCAAATTGAAGGTTATATTCACTTCCAAAAATTGAGAAACTTCTCGATACTACACTGATGGTGGAGTGGCCAAACAATTATTAGATCTATTAGATTCTAGGACGATATTGCATAGATTTTTATGACACTAAAGCTTTGGACATTGACCTTCACAAGATCGGCATGGACAAGAAACCACAAATGGGCAATGTTCAACCAATTGATTCACGAGAACTCAAGAAGCACCTACAGTCATCAACCAAGTATTAAAATTGTGTTGATATAATCATTGATGAGACGACTAAATGACAAAAATTATTCATTTAGTATCACATAATTCTTTTAATAATTTTTTAATATTGATAATAATGTATGTTTGTTTATTTTAGATTATTATCTTAATTTGGCATATTAATATTGATATAGCCTAGCCACAAATGAGGATCTGCTAGTGTCCCTCAAAGTTAATATCGAGGCTACAATCAAATAGATAATTAGTTGTTTAAACTATTAATGAGAGTTAATTATTTCCAGGAGTATAGCTTTTATATGATGATTTTGTAGTCACATACAAATATAAATTAGATATTGATAAATATAAAATGATTTATAAATAGGCATCATCTACTCATATAGAAGACCATTTTAATTTTGTTCATTTATTTATCTTACAACTTAGTAATAGTTACAATATAAAGGATCAACCCCTAAAATATTGAGTATAAGTTCTTGGCAAATATAATTATTATGCGGTTGTGAAAGACATTTTAACAACTTCCTCACTTATTCACATGAAATTATGAAATTGAACCTCTTATCATTTCTTAAAGAAAATTGTCTATGTTCATTATATTATGCGCTTAAATTAAGTCATGACAGAAAGAAAAAGAATAAGAGTCTAGTGATGTAGACACGTTTAATATAGGCTTCATCCAGAATGAAAATAATTCAATAATGGATTAATGAAGAGTTGTTGAAGCCAAAAATTCATTACTTGATGAACCAAGATATCCATCATGACGAACTCAATTCCATGCCTAACAAATTGAAGAAGAGCAAGATAAGATATTGGCAAGGAAGATGATGATGCTAAAGCTTTCAACCAGAATTTCTATTGTTTGGATCTCAATCGAAACATTCTCAAATGTCTTAATGCCAAATACAACCAAAGCGAGTGTCTTAACCCCAAATACAACCAAAGTTCACATCCAAATGGAAAAGTCAAAGCCCTCGTAATATCTAGTAAAGAGAGAAAAATCCCTAATTTGGTTATAGGAAGTAGTTGACAAGAGAAAAGCAAGCTGATAATTGGTCATAATCCGCTCAAAGAATTAAGAAGCAAGAACTTGATGAGAGTGACTAAAGATAATACTATAATCTAACAAGAAGTTTGAAATGATGATAGGGACGTCGACAACATGACAACTATTAATGAAGGCATTAACTGTAGAGATGCACTAGGTGTGGTAAACTTATGTACTTATGTTCCCTTGACTGCTGCACTTGAATCATGGACATATAAGGTTATACACATGCAATGCAAGGTGATGGTCATGACACTCCTATTAAGTGTTAGTTTCAACAAACTCACAAACCAAATGAAACTTGTGACCAAGATACTCAACTTTTTTATTATAGTTTTGATGCATCATACAATGATTCGTTATATCAGAGCTCAGGACCATATGTATCCTTGTCTTATAAGATAAGTATATTAATTCTATTCCCAATGGTGAATTGAGATATATTGATAAACATCTAGAAAAATTAATATAAATATCACATATCTTAGAATAATTATTTAATTTAAATCTTAAAAAAATTATAGTGTTGATCTTCCAAGGATGTTGTAAGAACTAATGTTCCAATCTAATACGTGATGCTCCTTTTAGTATTAGCAAGCTAGTTGAGATTTTTATAATCATGTATAATCTATTACTCTCAAATATTTACAAAAAAAATTATTATATTTAAAAGTAAATAAATACCAAAATCGTATTAGCACGATATATAAGAATCGTATCATTTCAATCATAGACCAAAATTCCAACATAACATTTTAATTTTTGCATAACCCTAAATCTAAAATACTAACGTTTGACTAAATTGACAACGCCAATAGCCCTATTGATACTAAAACCTCTAACAAGGAAATATAATTTTTTGTGTGGTGATAAGATATCATATAGCATGTCATTGTATATGCTTATGCAGCAGCATAAGCTGCTTAGGTGGAGGATTATGTGAAACAATGTATAATGACATGCATAACAAAAGATTAAAAGTAAACAAGATCATAGTAATTCAACTAGAATTAAAAAAACAAATACAATTATAAAAGATTAAATATACAGAATATGACATTAATAAATTGTTAGGTCCACAACCCTAACAAAGATATACATGTGATGGAATTATCAAAAAAAAAGGACAAATTTGTCAATCTATTACTTCAATAGAAAGGAAATTTGAGAGTTTAGGTTACTGTTTGATAGGCCAAGTCAGCCAATCAAACCTGATCTTTTGCATTCTTTATATATGAGTAGACTCAAATTACTGAAGGTTCTTATTTGGATTTTTCCAATCTGACCAGACAGTTCTATTCAAATTTTATAACTATATATTGAATAAAAACTCCCTCAAAATAAATCCAATCTAAAGGCCATCAATGTGACAATGCACAAAGCTCCCGTCAATGTGAGGTCTCGAGGAATGATCTATTATTCGCAGTCTTACTCTGCATTATAAGAGGTTGTTTCTACGACTCGAACTCGTGACCACCAGGTCATACGACAGCAGCTTTACTATTATGCCAAGACTCCCCTTTAAATCTAGTCTCTTAACCAATAAATAAATCCAGAGCATATCACAGCTCGAGAGACTTTAACAATTGTTCATATGAAAACTCAATAGTTGCATATCACAGTCATTCACATAATTTAAGTATAATTTTTCTATTGAAATTAAAAAAATCTTGCCTCATTCGAGCAATTGTATAGTCCCATAGAAGGAATTTCCACACCTTAAAGCACCTAAGTCTCTTGATACAAATATGTAAATGATGTTATCTAGCACATTGAATAATGGAGTCTACTCATGCAGTTTTTATTACTAGCAATCTGATGAATGTTGCAAACTACAACAGAATTCGCAATACAACTACCAATGGAAACAAGAGAATAGAAATCCTAAGTAAACTACTATTTCACCCTTTCTCACCCTTCTTGCCTTTCAATCCTTCCTCTTCACCATAATCTTTGTGCACTAAAACAAACTCCATCGCTGGCTGATAACACAAACCCCAATGTGATATTGAACAAATCTGGTCCTTAGAAGTTCAATCGTGCAAGAAAAATTAGTAAAATGATTTTTTTTTAATTAACAATTTCCCAAGCTAAAACATTTGGCAAGGGATAAACCATTAAGGAAACTTGGTAGAAGAAAAAATCAAGATCTCTTTGTGGCATCTCATGCTTCCACAAAAATATTACATTTATATATATATACATAAGAGTTCATTGAGTTTCGCAAAAAGGCGTATTGTCAAGGCAACCTTCATGTTCCACCATTAAGAAGCTAATAGAGTAAAAGAGAGAATACAAAATAGTAAAAGGGAAGCATAGTGTTCTCTTAACCAACCTGCATGTCAGTTGTTCTATTGCAGGGGTCTTGTCATTTATATGCATGATCCTTACGTTGTTGGATCCTGCGAGAAGTAATAATGATCCATCTATGTTGAGAGAGATATGATCAACCTTATCCTCAATCTGAATATCTGAAGCCAATACCTGTGCGAGGAGCATAAAAGTAGTAGATTTTACCAATTGTAATTATATAAAGTCAAGCAGATGAAAAATGTTTTGAGCATAAAACTTGCAGAAGTTCACAAAGCAAGAGATATCCTTCAAGAAATAGATCAAATGCAGGCAAAATTTAACAATATCGAATCAAGTGAACCATGTTAGTATTACTTATATAGGAGCCTGAGGTTTACTTGTAAAAATGTGTCACAATGTTGTCCACATAGATCATAATTCTTTAAAAATCCACCAATTTGGAGCACTTATAGTGAATTTTTCAAGTTAATATAGAGCAACTAAGGAAGAATCTCTAATCTTCTTGATTTTAGCTATTTCTTATATGCTATTGATAAACATGAGAAATGCTCCATTACTTTAAGGAAGCTTTCTGTACTTGTATAATAACCAGCAGCAACATTTTAGACTGCATCCTGCTAGAAGGAATAATAGCAGCCCCACGCCCTAAGCTGACTCTATGTCCTTATCAATGACACTTTTTTTCTGGCAATACGAATGGCTGCACTTCACTTCTTTCTATAGCATAAGATGCCCTGTTGATTTCTATGCTATTATTCTATTTTTTTTATTCCCGGATAAAAAGGATAGGAGTGAAGTTTCTTTTGGATGGAGTAAGGAGAGAAATAAGAACAAAGAGGAGGAAAAGGAAAGCGTGAGTGCATAAGCAAAATCAAAGTATGGTGATCGGGAATACAAAAGCAAGAGACGAACCTGAAGCAACAGGTGGCAACATTGTGGAGACATTACAGAACCCAATCAAATAATTGCATTCAAATTGTTCGACAAAAATATAAAGAACAGAGAAGGTAAAACTACGATCTCCAACAACTGCTGAGTTTACATCATACAAAATATTTAAAAAAAAAACAAAAGGAAGAACACAAAATTAGTAAGACGATAACAGAAAGTCGTGACCTCAAAGGGGATGGCAGCCTCCAAGACGGCAGATAACGAGGAAGGGGGTTCAGGGTCGCGGAAGCGCAAGGAGAGGCGAAGTACGCTTTGGGAGAGGGGATCCCACACATAGAGGCGTGAGGAATCGGCATCCCAGCTCAAGAGATTACTGCTTCTGGGGTGATCATTTAGTGGTTCCCTGCTGCCGACGCCGCCATCGGCAGAGGAGAAGAACCGGTGCTTGTCGAGAGGAACCCACTGAGGCGGCGCTCTGGTGGAAGAGACCGACAGAAGAGTAGGAGAGCTGCTGTGGATGTCTGGAAGCGCTCGCTGTGAGGGAGTTCTACTGGAGGCAGACGCTGACGGACTAGGACGAAAAGGAGGAGTCGGAAGAGGAGGGGAGTCGCCGTCTTCGTCATCCGGCGCTGTTATCCTCGTCATTGTCGTGCGCTGTGACGCTGCAGGCGCAGCCGAGGAGGGCTCGTGGAAATGGACGATGCTTCGATTTGACGCTGAAGCGCCCGTTTACTTGGGCAGAAAATTGGGCAGATGGATAACAAGAATATGAATTCAGAAACCCCCTCACTAATTCCATAAATATCTCTTAAAATCCTGGCCGCACTTTCCATCCTCGAGCTCCTCAATTTAGATTAGATTAATCCATCTTATTAAATTATTATTTTATCAATTTATTTTAAAATCGATCTAAATGGATTAATCCATAGTCCACGACACATGCAAGTTGGCCTAAAGTAGATTTGAACTGACCCGCACATTGAGAAATTTTTTTCTAAAACTTAAAATAAAAATAAAAATTTTAATGAGTTCATAAATTTAACCCACCTAATCCATAATCAAATTTAAAATTTTTAATATTTTATATTTTTTTATTTTTTTATGGACTTGTGAACTTAATCTATCTAATCCATAATTTAAACGTAAAGATTTTAATAGTTTATATTTTTTTTTATTTTGTTTATGTTCTGATCTGTCTAATTCGTAATCTGTCTTGAATTGAATTGGATTGGAGATTTCTTAATCCACGAAGATAATGAGTCGGCTTATCCTGTCTTATTTCATTCTATCTCATCTCGTCATATGATAAATTTTTTATGAATTAACTTACTTTGTTATAAATTGACTCGTTTAATCAAATTACTTACCGCTTATATGGATCCTCGCGTCTTGATTGAGAAAACTCATATTTCATTAATAATAATAACAACAACAATAATAATGTCTGACCAGTCTATTGATGTTAAATAACTACTTTTCTTTTTAAACGTATTCTCGCACTTTTATAAAGCTCATTTAATTTCCATTGTGTTTTTATAGAATTTTAAAAAAACATTAATATCTCAATTGCATTTTTCAAAGAACATGAATTTTTTTTATTTCTACTATATTTTTTTAAGAAAATGAAAACACTTTATTTCTTCTGTATTCACCCGTCTCTTTCTCTAGTGTCTCCGTAACATCACTGCAAGCCATAAGTCGGGTCGTAGACAAATCGAGGAAAAAAAAGTTGGACTGAATTTTGGATAGGAAAGGGTGGACTAAATAAAAAAATTATAAAAAAAATTCAATATGTAATCTTCTGCAAAAAAAGGTGGATCCGCCACCTTAGCGGCCCCACACGGTCGGGCCCACGACCATCTGTGAGGAGGTAAATCAAGAAAGTACAGTTGATTACGACGCAGGAGGGTATTACCTGACTTCGCCAGGATTCGAACCCTTGCCCTCTTATGCAAGTCTGCTGCGTCGTAACCAACTCACCTATGCCCCGGGTAATAGAAGTGGATCTAATAGTGAAGGTAATAAAAAACATCTTTAAGACGCCCGTAAGGTGGATCTGCTACTTTTATGGGCGTTTGATTTGATATTTTTTTTTATTTTTTTATTTTTTATAAATTATTATTTATTTTGTGTTTTTCAATTTCATTCTCTGAAAAATGAGAAGCATTCTCTAAGAAAATAGAAAATGATAAAATGTCACTTTCCGTGGAAAATACAAAAACGTGACGTTTTTCTCCTTCTCCGTCGTCACGAAGTACATCCTCAAGGCTACTGAATTCAAGTTAACCGATGCGCCGCCATACCTCAGCGAGAGGAAGGTAGGTCCTTGCTTACCGGCGCTATCACCGACCAGGCAGAGGACTGCGGCTCATGGCGCCGCCAACTAATGAAGATCTGAAAATCGTCACTGACGTCTCGCTGGTCGTCGGGAGGAGGAATGATGAATTCCTTGTCGATCCACGAGTATTCGGAACGATGCAACGAAATTGAGCTTTAATTAGGAGGCCGAGCTTAAGGCACAACCGCCTCTCTAACCTCCACCAGTCCCGCCTCCTGCAGTGCGTTGCCCGGAGCACCGCTTCCACCACCTCACCTGCCTTCACCGTCTTCCTCACCCGCTTCGACGAATCTAGATGCGCTGTCGACGCCGAAATCCATCGCTGCAGCGCCCTTTCTACCGACCCGATCTCGGCAGCATCCCTGAAGCCCGACCTCGAGAAGGTAGCTACATCCATCGCAGACCTCGTCGCTGAGAATTCCTACTTCTCGCCATCCTACGAGGTTCGCTCCTCCTTGAAGGCGATCTCCCTTCTGAAGGAGACCTTGGATGCCGTCAACTCTGAGCTTTTGCCTAGGAAAAAGTTCTCTTTCAGAAACAAAACTTCCAAGAAAGATCTCATTTGTCTAGTTAGAGAGAAATCCAGGAAGAAAAAGCTCCATCTTCACAAAAATTGGATCTTACGCCCGAAGGCTCGATCTTGATCAAACACTTCAGATAACTCTGAACTTTGTTACTTTATATCTAATTATTTGATAGAAAAATTTATCATGAAATATCTATTTATATGAAACAATTATTTTAAATTCAAAACGAAATAATTATTCATTAATCTATTTCGAAACTAACTTTCATATTCCTTCCTATAACATAATCGATTGTTTTAATAATTTAATTAGACCAACTAAATAATAAATTGATTCGGTCAGTACTCGTATAGATGTTGTCAATTAATCTAATTATATTCAACGTTCCAAACTATTTTAAAAATATCTTTTATTAAAAAATTATTTTTTATTTATAATTTTTTATATTAACAAACCAAACATATTTTTTAATTTTCTTTTCTAGAAAATAGAAAATAGTATATCATATCAAACACATTTTCTATTTTCTAAAAACTAGATCAGAAAATAGAAAAATAGAAATAGAAAATGAAAAACAAAAAATAGAAAAAAAATTTCAAACCAAACGCCCCCTTAGCGATCCTCAAAGAGTTGATTCCACAAATATAGAAGGAGATAAATTTAAGTACACAATCAGAAGGGACATGGTGGGGTGAATGGCAAGTCGTGAGTTTTTATAAGATTCAACTCTTGATTATTACATTAGAAATATCATTCGTCCACCATCTACGCTACCCTAGTGGCTCCTAGGATAACCCTTAAAATGTCCTTATCGTGATATGTGCAATTTGTGTATATACTTTTATTTACATTGCTAATGATATTTATGTTACCTTATTAGTGTTTCAAAAATAAAAAAAATATCATAACTGCAAGAACATTCACTATTCATCTTCCCCTCTTAGTTTGTCTGACATCCATTACATTTATTTTAACAGTGAAATGTTAAGATGATGTTTTTGATTCAAAATGTTTGCTATGATGTATTAAGTTGAGTCATATGTTTGTTGATGCAATCGCATCCCGGATGAAAAGTTTCAATAATTGATAATTATTTAAGTTTAAGTTGATAAGGTGGATCTCACTTGTGTCATGAGTATGTAGAATAAGTCAAATCCTCGTAGGTCAGAAAATCGGATCAGGATGTGAGGCAAGAAAAGTCTAAGAAGATCTAGGACCGAATTCTTAATAAGAAGAAGTCAATGCAGGTCGAAAAACCGGATGTAAGGCAAAAGAAGTCCAAAAAGATCGAAGATCGGATTCTTAGCAAAAGAAGAGAACCCAAGTAGATCGCAAAATCGGATGCAAGAGTAGATGAAGACCCGGAAACGAAGAAATTTCAGGCATACAGTCCAAAGAATAAGAAGTTCATCTAGCATGAGGTAATTGGAAAATGAGAGCATAGAAGCTTAAGCTTGAGGATTAGGGGCAAAAATCCTATTTTAGGGTTTATCAATCGATTGCTATACCAATCGATTGTTATGGTATACCAATCTATTGTTGAGCCAAAAACCCTAAATCCTAAACCAAAATTTTGGATTTGCAACCCTAATCGATTGGGCTAAACTCAAAATTCGAGATTTACTCAATTGTTGCATCAATTGAATGGCAAGTTGATCCAATCTATTGGTAAGCAATTTCAAGCAAACAAAAGATGTTTGAATCAATTGATATGTTCGACTGAGGTTGCCAATCAATTGGTAGAGTTTTCTCGAGCAAACAGAAACTTAATTACCAAATTGATTAGCAGATTGATTGGACATTACTAATTGATTAGCATAGTTTTTATGAATGAATAGAGGCTTCCAAATCGATTGATGGATCGATAGAACATCATCAATCGATTGGAATTCAAAATCATGAAAATCTCAGCCATTGATATAGAGTAGAGATTTCTCTAGCGAACAGAGACTTACCAAATTGATTGGGCATTGCTAATTGATTGACATAGTTTTCTGGAGTGAACAAAACTTTGAAATTGATTGATAATTCCCACCAATAGATTGGAATTCAAAATCATGGAAATCGCAGTCATTAATCTAGACTTAGAGTTTTCTCAAGCGAACAAAGACTTACCAAATCAATGTTGGGTTGCAAGGGTGCAAACATAGTCCCACATCTAAAATACATGGGAAAGATCATGGGTTTAAAAGGATAAAAAGTATCTCTATTGGTATGAGGCCTTTTGAGTAGAGCTCAAGAGCAAAATCATGAGGGCTTAGGCCTAAAGTGGACAATATCATACCATTGTAGAGATATTTTGATTCCATCGGTACTAACAATTGGTATCAGAGCGAGGCCGCTCTTCACCGGACTAACCGCCGGATGAGCCATGATCAAGATCTAACCATGTGGGGACCCTCGGGGAAAACAAAGGAAGTAGGGGAGGCTCAGACCATGAGGGACATGGCAGCCGGACCATGAGGGACATGGCAGCCGGACCATGAGAAATGGTAGTAGAGCTTCCAGTGGTCTTTTGTTTGAGGGGAGGATTGTTGGGTTGCAAGGGTGCAAACATAGTCCCATATCTAAAACACATGGGAAAGATCATGGGTTTAAAAGGATGAAAAGTATCTCCATTGGTATGAGGTCTTTTGGGTAGAGCCCAAGAGCAAAACCATGAGGGCTTAGGTCCAAAGTGGACAATATCATGCCATTGTGGAGATACGAACATCCTTTTGGACCCAACAATCAATTGGGCATTGCTAATTGATTGGCATAGTTTTCTCGAGTGAACAAAGACTTCCAAATCGATTGGTGGATTGATTGGCCATCATCAATCGATTTGTAATTCCCGCCAATCGATTGGAATTCAAAATTAGGAAAATCTCAACTGTCGATCTGGAATCAGTGATATTTCAACAGATAGTCAATGGTAAACAATCGATTGGTGAATTATACCAATCGATTGGTGGCAGTAAAAAGGTGCAGAAACGATTCGATTCTAAGCTGTTTAAAAGGGGACTTTTCCACCGAGAGATGTTATTGTTCCATTACGACTCTCTTACTTGAAAATCAACTTTAAGCTTTCATTTTCAACAATCTTCAACTAACCAAGACAATGAGACTTGAGCTGAACTTGTAATATCTATTATTTCCTCTTTCTTGTTGCTTCTTTCTTTTGTTGAAATCTGTCAAGGTTTTGTGATCCTACTGTAAGAAAATTTCTATGCCTTTGATTTTTGTCTGGGAAGAAAAATATTTAGTGGAAGTGGTAAGCTAGGACTAGACCCTTGGATTAGTCGCATTAAGGAGACGAATATCAAGTAAAATATCAAGTTAGCGTTATGTGTGTGTGGTGTTTGAGTTGCTTTAAAGTTTTCGTTGTCCTAGTTCAAGACGAAACATATTGAACTATTCATCCCCTCTAGCTTGCAAGATCCTTACAATATCATCAATTAAAGGAGCCATGCAAATGATAGATCATGAGAAAAACTTGTGTATGTTGTACACGATCTAAAGACCATGGTTGAAAATTCCCATACAAAATATTTTTAAAACTAATTTAGAAAATTATATGAACATATATTGTGTATAAAGTTCATTCTTAATACAAAGTTAGAGTTCAAACAATAAGGTTTTCAATGATTTTCAAATTTGTGCTAAGTTTGGAAAATAAGATGCATTTTTCATTAAAAAAAATAGTTATCTTTGATAGATTATCACACAAAGTTTCATGCTGTTTAAAAACTTATATAATTTTATGATTTTTTTAAATTTCAACTGATACACAGCTATAAAACTTAGTCGATTGGGTTAGTGATAATAGTTGGCACTAGTTGAATCATCCATTCAATCAATTATATTGATTTTAAATATTATTCAGTTTCAACTAAAACTTATGACTCAATTGCTTTATTCACCCTCACCCAAACACTTATTCACCCTATAATCCTCTCAAACACTCATAAAGTATGAGAGGCATTGTTGGTGCAAATAGAAACTCTAAAGAGGGAGAATGTTACAAAAAAGGGGAGGTTTAGTTCTTGAAATTGGAATTTCACCTAGACTTAAGGAAACATATTTCTTAATGGGGAGGAGCACTTCATTTAAATATAAAAATAAAATTTTAAGGGTAAAATCTAAAATTAACATCAAGGGGGAGGAACTTAATTTGAAGAAGTTAATATCAAGATATAAGTTACATTAAGGGAGGAGGCAAATTCAAGGTTGAATTTTTTACTTAGAGAAATAGATTTAGCATCAAGTTATCTCAACAATTGACATGGTTGTAGTTGAGGTACTTCATCTTGTCAAAATACATTTACTCTCATGAAAATTCAAAGTTGAATTTTTTTTTATTCTTACTCCATGGTTTGAACATTGGTATTCACTTTCTAAGAGGAGAGGTGGACTCATCTTTGGAAAGGGAAGAGAGAAATTTCATAGTGATACTTATGCTACCAAGAAGAGAGATTCTTTTATATTTGCAAAAGGGGAAGAGGTCATAGGTTTAAGATAGAAACCATCACTTTGTAATTATGATCGACACTTCCATTTGAGTTAATATGTTCTCAATTTGATAAGGGAGAGAAGTGATAAGAAATGTTTTTGAAATGTATTGTCAAACATAAATTTGCTTTTATGAGACTTAACTTAAACAGGTTGCAAACATAAAAAGGAGAGACTTAACTTAAAATGTATTAATTAGATTGGTTAATTTAATTAATTAATATGAATATCTATTAGAGGTTGGTTCTCATTTAGAATGTAAACTTGTGCTCATTTAGAAACGACATCTCTTGCCCAAGGTAACTTTTCATATTCTAAAAAGGAATTGCTCCAATCAAGTCATGAGTTACTCAAATTCTTTATTTTTATTTTTTTTTTGCAAAGAAAAGTAACAAAACATGAGTGACACAAATAGAAAGTAATGACTTAGTCAGCCATGACGTAGATAAGCACTCATTGGCATAGAGTGTTCATGACAGATCTCGGTGGTAGAAAAGCAGGGGAGGTGCACTTTGAATTCTAAGCATTGTGGGAAGGCAACAACTGGGGAAGAAGGGTGTGGACATGATCTGACACACGTGATTGTGGCTGTTCTCATGTAACACAACCAAGTGCGTGGAATAACTCAACCTTGTTGCCCAACTTTCAGGCTCAGATATCTGATTGCCACGTTTCAGGAGAGGAAAGTCAAACTTTGCTTAGGTCAACGCCAAGCCGCCTTTAGCTTTTGCTCTTCAGAACATGGCACCTTTTTGACGGAAAACGACAAGAACACATATCTTTATTTTCATGAAGATTTTTACTGAAACAACTAGTTGAAATTAAAGATGCTGTTTCTAGTGTCTGTAATTCATCAGAATAAACAAGTTGATATTATCTAGGTCTAGAGTAGCCCCACGGGCGGGCACAGCTAATGAAGGCTTTGATGTCGGTTAACATGTCGATCGTCCGGTTTTGCGACATTGGGTAGTTGTGGAGGACTTGGAAGGCGTGGCCGACGTCGGCGTACATCTTCTCCTCCACGCTCTCGCCGGAATACCGCAGGGCCTTGCACAGATCCAGGTTTCTGTCCCTCAATATGTCCAAATCGGAGATGCAGACGAGCAGAGGTGGCAGCCGCTGGTCGTCCACCGGCGGTGCCTTCTTCGACAGGGGATTGCACCAGGGATGGTCACGGTCCGCCCCCGCAGGCAGCGCCATCCGCCAGTAGCAGTCCGAGGTGGGCGGGTTCAGTGCCGACGCCTTCGGCGCCTGCTGGTTCTTCTCCGACCACGTCCGCTCCACCCCGCCGAAGAAGGGCTGGATGAGGATGACGCCCGTGAGGCAGCAAGCCGGCCCGGCCGCAGCCACGCGGTAGGCGATGGCGGCGCCGGCGCTGTCGCCGCCGAGGAACACGCGGCCGAAGTCGCAGCGGGCGCGCCACGAACCTGCAGAGTCCTCCCGGAGGGAGGCGACCGCTTGCTGCCGCACCCAGCGCAGGGCAGAGAGGCCGTCCTGGAAGGCGGCAGGGAGGCGATGCTCGGGCGCGAGGCGGTAGCTGACGGAGAGGACGGCGCAGGCTGCGTGCGCGGCGAGGCGTGCGAGGAACTCGTGGTAGCAGCGCCAGGCGGGCGAGCCGACGCAGAAGCCGCCGCCGTGGAAGTAGACGAGAAGGGGGAGGCGGCTGCTGATCTGCAGGGGATGCGCGCGGGGGAGGTGGAGGCGAGCCCAGAGGGCGGCGGAGGGGGCGAGGGAGACGTCTTGGCTGACCACGCCGGGCTGGGGCGTCCACGTGCATGGGACATCGGCCACGGCAGGGAGGCGTTCCACGTGGCCGTCCTGGTAGAGCCTGATGAGGCCGTGGATCTCCTCCACCACGGCGCCGTGGACAGCGTCGTCCTTACCGCCGCCACTAATGCTTAGCTGGGTTAGCTGCTGCGAAACGGCGCCCATCATCCTCCTCCTCCAACGGAATGGAAAATCTAATTTCCAATCTGTTCATGTGATCTGTGATCTCGGCTAGCTCGACAGGCCTCTTATAAAGTGCAGCTTGCGGAGCTTTGGAAGCGACCGAGCGAGCGATTTTGGGGGGTGGGGGTGTCTGCGGGTAGGGGTGGGGTGGGGGGACAAGTGGGCGGTTGGGATGCTGCCACGTAATACGTGACGGAGTGGGGAGGGAATGGATGATACGATGTCGGATGGAAGGGTTGAATGGCTTCACTGTCCTCCCAAAAGTCTTGAGAGGGTGAGTCAGTGCCAATCCACTGCGAGTGAGTGCTTCGTGGAAGTGGGTGGTCGGGGGGCCACACGCTGCTGCTTAGTTTCCTAGAAGGTGGGCAAAACTTTTATTTATATTAAATTTTAAAATTTTGATTTGATTTTATTTTTAAAAAATGTCTTGATTTTCGGTTTTGAATTTTGAAATTTGATTAAATTGATTTTTATTAAATAATAAAAAAATTCAGATTTTTAATTTTTTTATCAAACCAATTAAGTTTTATTAAAATGATTTAATATTTTTTATTTATAATTGAATTGATTAATTTAGTTTTGGACTATTATATTCTTCTATGTTTACAGGAATTTTCCTATTATATTCTTCTGTAAAAAGATGGACATCTGGGTTGGCCGTTGCGTGCGCTTCACGATTTATCCTGAGGTAAATCAAGAAAAACTGTAATTGGTCACAACACGTAGGAGGGTAAATCGAGAAACTGAAGTCAAGAAAATGTAATTGGTCACAACACGTAGGAGGGTAAATCCGAAACTGAAGTAAAACTGTAGTTACTCAGCCTCACGATGATTTATAAAGAGGTAAATTTAGAAACTGTAATTGATCACTCTTTTACAACTATTACCTGACTTCTTCATGATTCAAATTCTTATTCTCTTCTACAAAAATTAGAGTGGATAAATATTATATTCAATTTAACCTCTAGTGGTTGCACCCATTAAATAATGTGAGACTATTTTTTAATTCCTCGTGCTGTTCCAAGGGAGGCCCCGCCCATCAAACAATATGGGACTATATTTTAGCTCCCCTCGTTGTTCCAAGGGAGGCCCCTCCTATATGTCTTCTGTCTGCTCTGCTCCATAACTCGCGTTCCCATTTCCTAATGCCCATTAAAATATAATAAGAAATAATCGACCTTCCCGCTGATTCACATATTGATAAATCTAAAGAATAACTTATCATTTTTCATTTAATTTTTTTTTGGAATTCAAATTTTAATTCTTTTATTATTCCTTTAAATGTTTTATAACTGATAATTATTTATGAGATTGTTAGATAATTAACGAGAGAAGTCTAAAATTTATTTTTTACAATTATGAGATGTCATTCACCCCTTTGGGATCTGACCAATTCTACCCATAAGTTCTAACCGCCAATTCAAATAGAAGTCTTTAAACTTTTCTCCCTGTCAACTTCCAACAACTTCATGTGAAAGATATGTTATGGTCGTAAAGAGTGGGGGCGCGGTTAGTCAAGTCCGAGAGAGGCTATATCAGGTTCAACGACACGGGTCATAGAGCCCGGATCGAGCCGAAACCTCCTCCTCGAGTCGAGGCGTGCAGACCGAGTCAGGGAAATCGGATTCGGACCGGATGAAGGCCTCCACCCCGCTTCTGAGTCCTCTCAATAAGGCTCTCCGTTCTCGAGTCGACCGAGCCGACTCCTCATCTTCACGCGAAGTCGGATCAAATCTCGTCCTCTCGAACACCCGCCAAATCCCTCCAGTCGGCGCAGGGACTCAGTCGGCTTCTTCAGGTCGACTCGGCTTCACAAGGACATCTTCTCTCAAGACGGTCCGGGTCCTCTGGCACTTCTATCCCGAGCCGAATCAACCCTTTCGGGCATAAGACATGCCGACTGCTCAGTTCTGCCCTAGCCCTACACAGGCTTTTCCTCTTTCCCAAAGACCACTCCCCCATCATGCGGTTGTGAATGTCCTCTTGCCACCCCCCGCAACTCATCACGACAACGCTCTGACCGGTGTGCATGACATGACCTCTCAGATACAAGTCAGCGATGGGACATATGCGCTGACTATACCATGCCTTCTGACACATTCATAACAGTGATGAGACTTCAATCACATTCGTGATGTGACGTAACGCCTTCAATTTGTATAAAAGGTTAGTTCTGTACTGGAGGGAGGTATGCAATCTCACCATTTTTCTCTTTCCGCTCTCACTTTCTTCCCCCCTTTCCACAAACTGACTTAAGCATCGAAGTGGTCGCGTCAGGGCAACCCCTGGCCTTCCTTCTCACAGTGTTGATGTGTACAGGTTCCAGAAGCTCCACACCTTCCTCTCCACCCAAGCTCGCTCAAGTGAGGTGCTGAGAAGAAGTTGCACACCCAAAAGCGGATCTCAATAGAAACAAGATAATTGTTTATGTTTTCTTTTGAATTTCTTACAAAAAAAAATCATTAGAGGTTAAGATGAATTTATTTTGTACACAGTACTCACAGAATGCCATAATCATCTCTTAAGATGTAATGACTTATTGATAGCAACATTGTAAATCATAAGAATTTTCAACGAAGATGCTTCTCGAACTATCATAAGAATCTTATATAGCAACACTATATAAGATTTTAAGGGGGCGTTTGGTTTGGATTTTTTTTTTATTTTCTGTTTTTCATTTTCTTTTTCTATTTTTTTATTTTCTGATCTATTTTTTAGAAAATAGAAAATACGTTTGGTATGATATATTTACTATTTTCTATTTTTTAGAAAATAAAATTAAAAAATGTGTTTGGTTTATTAATATAAAAATTATAAATAAAATAAATTTTTTAAATAAAAATACCATCTTATCATGAAAAAGAAAAAATCATACAAGAAAGGGATCAATCATATTAGAAAGGAGTCAAACCTAATCTTCTAATACAGCATTACATAACTTCAAATGTATTATGAAATGTAATTGAAATCAAATTAATTAATTAATAAATTTTAATTTAAATATTTATAAATTTAAAGAATAATTTATTTTAAATTTTAAAAAATAAAATTAATGAATTATATATATTAATTTAATGAATTATTTTATTAAAATAAGTATTTTAATGAATTATTTTATTAATATATAAAAATTTCTTTTAAATTAAAAAAATAAAATTAATAAATTATATTTATTAATTTAATGAATTATTTTATTAAAATAATTATTTTTATTAAAATAAAATTATCAAAATATATTTATTATTTCAATAAATTATTTTATTAAAATAAATATAAATTTATTTTTAAATTTCAAAAAATAAAATTAAAGAATTATATTTATTAATTTAATAAATAAAATAATTATTTTTATTAATATATATAAATTTATTTTAAATTTTTTTAAAAAATTAAAAAATTATATTTATTAATTTAATGAATTATTTTAATAAAATAATTATTTTTAATGAATTATTTTATTAAAATAAAATTATCAAATTATATTTATTAATTTAACTAATTATTTTAATAGAATAATTATTTTAATAAATTATTTTGTTAAAATAAATATAAATTTGTTTTAAATTAAAAAAATGAAATTAAGGAATTATATTTATTAATTTAATGAATTATTTTATTAAAATAATTATTTTAATAAATTATTTTATTAAAATATATATAAATTTATTTCAAATTTTAAAAGATAAAATTAAAAAATTAAATTTATTAATTTAATAAATTATTTTATTAAAATCATTATTTTTAATGAATTATTTTATTAAAATAAAATTATCAAATTATATTTATTAATTTAATAAATTATTTTAATAAAATAATCGTGTGATGAGGAGGTGTGCGGCACTGTAGCCGTCTTTTCTCATTTTTTATTTTTCAATCACAGTTTTCATTCTCTATAAATATCATTTTCTATTTTCTTAGAAAATGACTTCTCATTTTCTAGAAAATGAGATTGGAAAATACAAAGCAAACAGTAACTTTTAGAAAATAAAAAAATGAAAACGGAAAATTATCAAACCAAACACCCCATATCTTTTCCTTTTCATTGTGAGACAATTAAATGCCCCTTCACCTTTTATTTTTTTTATAATGAACTTTTATTTGGACTCTTTTTATGAAAATGATTTTAAGAAATTAAATATTTTAAAATTATCTACTTGAAATGTAGAAATTAATTTTTAATTAATTTATAGTTTTATCGGACGAAAGTCACTCAAATTATTTTTCAAAATTTATTGGCTCAAAACTAATTTTCCAACACATTGAACTAGTAAACATGTCTTGATGATATATATATATATATATATATATATTTTTGTATATTCACTTAAACTTCAAGTTTTTATGATGATTTTGCTAGAGCTCATTCAAATATTGAACCTCTAAAAATTTCTTGACAACCTCTATTTACGTTTACTTAAAGATTCTTAATAACAATGGACAGTTAATCTAAGAATACTATATTGCTAAGCTGTACGTTGTGAGTATTTCTCGATTTACTTTAATGATTGATGAAAAATTACTATGAGATTGATCCGATCATCATCAAGATTAATCGATCTGAAGAACTGAATATTTGGTGCCAACTATATAAAAAAATCTCAAAATTCTTGAATAATCCTTCGGCCTTAAAGAGAACCCATTCAAGTTTCAAACTTCTAAACACGTCTTGACTACCTTTGTTTAGTTCACTTAAACTTCAAGTTTTGGGGATGGTTCTTCAGCTTTCACTAGGACTCATTCAAATCTCGAACCTCTAAACATATCTTGACATAACCTCTATTAAGTCATTAGAGTATAAATGGATACGATGGGCATATTAGAAGTGGTAGGGGCTCCTCTTTGATAATAATCGAAATAGAGCCATTTGCGTAGCTTTTAAAAATAAGGGGTGGCCCCCAAATATGGTGCAGTGGCCAAGTGCTCAGTAGGAACTCAAGCATCCGTGATTCGAATCCTAGCTATGACACACTACATGACATTTTCCTTTAATGGAATGAAAAATCTAGAACATTGATTATCGGACGAAGAGCTGCTCGCACTTTCAAATTTACTCAATGGGCGAATCAAGGGAAAGATCCACTACAAGAATATTCCCAATTAGCGACAGAATTTTCCATCACTAATCGGTCGTTATTGGCAAATAACGATCGATTAGTGACTGTTATTTCTCGTTGCTAAATAATCAATCGCTAATGTCATTTAGCGACAAAATATATCTTCCATCGCTAATATTTACCGACGGACCTAAATATCCGTCGCTATAGTTAGCGACGGATGTAAAGAGACAGATGTTTACATCCGTTGCTAACATTAGTGACAGAACTTTAGACATTGTTGCTAATCAACGATGGAAATAAAAATTCTGTCGCTAATATCATAAATGGAATGTATTGTTTTGTCTCAGATTTAGCGATGCATTTTTAATTTCATCACTAATAATAGTGATAGAATTTTAAATCTATCTGTAATTAGCGACGAAATATCAAAATTTTGTCATTAAATTACTGTAGATTACAATACCTGTTGAAGCGTGCCTCCGGCGGCTGGGATTGCTTCTGTCTGAGGAACGATCACGGACGGAAAATCCCTCTGTTTCCACAAACCAAATCCTTCGGATTTTGGGTGTTCTTCCTCTTCTCCGGCAGCGCCGCTTGAAGGCTCCTCTGCTTGGACGCTCACACACACAGCGTAGGCTCTTCTTCACTTGGACGCACACACAACCACGTAGGTATGCTCTCTTCACTACACCCCCCCCGCAGCAGGGCCTTCCTCTCCCTTTAATAGGGAGAGGCTGCGATCTCTACAGAGTGCACGTAGTGCACAACGTGGGCACTCGTGGGGTGCGTGGTGGGCGTGTGGTGCACGGGTGGGCGGTTACCGAAACCGCCAACATCTCCCACTCGTCCAAGTGAAGCCACAAAGACAAATGGTCACAAAAACCATTAAGAGGTATTTAGTCACATAGACTAAATATAACCGGAATGCACAGTCACATAGACTGTAAGAACAACCAATTCATACATAAGAAAATGGTTCGTGCGACAGCAAGCACATTGAGCATTCATTGCTAAGAAAGTTGTTACACCTTACATAGCTGCTCATAGAGCGATCAATGCTAAGAAAGTTGTTACACCCAACTTAGCCGCTCTCCAAATAGTACATAACCATTTTTCTGAATGACACACAGTCATTTATCTGATGGCTCACAACCATCATCCAGGTGGCACCTAGCCGTTCTCCAGTGATACATAAATCACTCTTCTTGTGGTACATAACCATTTCCTGGACTCATTATGTCTTGCTATTTACCTAGATTAAATAATATGTATTTACATCAATATGAACATCTCTAATCCCTCAATTTGACTATCATGTCAAGAGCATGTTTCATATCTCTAATATTCACAATCATTTCTATACATAACAGAAATGGGTCGACCAGTGAATATTCTCAAAAAGATGTAAATATATTTAATCTTCCTTTTTAGCTTGAATCTATTCATTTTAATCAGTCGCTTTCCTAGTCATGCTCCATAGACCGAATCATCCATAGTCATAGGTCTACATGCTAAAGTAGCAAACCCTGATTAAAATTTCAAGTAGACAGCTAAATAGTCACTTAAGGTAAATGCTGAGATCAACATATAATCTCATAGGGCTCACATAGTAGAGAAGCAGGGATCCATTCTCCTACTACCCTAATTGTCGCCTTAGCACATGTGGTATGAATCACATGCTACGATGTTATTTTCTTTACGTAAAAGAACGCATGTTTTTCTCAAATCAACATCGTACAGATTTCGATCAAGACATTCCCAATGTTTTAATCCTGAATCCAACACATGAATTCTAATCTGGCTACTAACAGGTTTAGTAAATGGTGGGATCATTTACTTCGATCATCAAACTTTAAATGATCTCATCTTGATTCCAATATCAAGGCGACCCCAGCTTATAGGAATGTAACAATTTTAACAGCTACATAAGCCATCAGCTACATAAGCTGTCCTATAAGCACCGGTCTTACCTCCATTTGTACTCAACAAATGGAGATGATTGTCCATGTGAGAGGACCAATCACAACCTGCCAACATGCATACCGAGATCTTATATGAATGTAACTCAAACACATACACTGAATAGATTATGGCAAATTACTCAATCAAATCATAATATTTGATTGTTATTGTTACATTCTACGAAGTCCCATAGACTTTACATGTTCACAAAATGATTCTCTTGGTATTGGCTTAGTAAAAGGATCTGCAAGCATAGCACGAGTAGGGATATACTTAAGAACCACTTTTCTTTTTGCCACAATATCCCTTACAAAGTTATATTTGATAGCTATATGCTTGCCCTTGCTGTGATATTTGGGATCCTTCGAAAAAGCTATTGCAGCTTGACTGTCACAGTAGACAGTAACTGGACTCCCACTGTCCTCAGCAATCTTCAGATGCTTTAGGAACCTTCTTAACCAGACTGCTTCTTGCACAGCTGCTGAACATGCCACATATTCAGCTTCCATAGTTGACAAGGCTACACAAGCCTGTTTCTTGCTGTTCCAGGAGATGGCGCCACCATTCAATAAGAACGCATAGCCTGATGTGGATTTTCTATCATCCAGGTCCCCAGCCCAATCTGCATCTGAATAGCCCGTCAGGCTCATATCTGATCCTTGAAAACAGAGACAATAATCTGTTGTTGCCTTCAGATATCTGAATATCCTTTTTACTGCCTTCCAGTGTCTCGGTCCTGGATTTGACTGAAAGCGACTTACTAAGCCAACAGCATAGCTGATATCGGGACGTGTACACAACATAGTGTACATCAAACTACCAATAGCACTGGCATATGGTCTTTTATTCATCTCGGCTATTTCATAGGAGTTTTGGGACACATACTCTTGCTTAGAACAGTACCTTTCACAATAGGAGTATGTTCTATGTTGCACTCAGACATGCCGAACTGTTGTAACATCTTATTAATATAAGTCTCTTGAGACAAACCCAAAAGTCTTTTAGAACGATCTCTAATGATCTTCACCCCTAAGATGTACTCGGCTTCCCCCATATCTGTTGTATCAAATTGTGATGATAACCACTTCTTGATTTCATTCACAAACCTTATGTCATTTCCAGCTATCAACATATCATCAACGTATAATGATAAAACGACATACTTTTCCTTTTTCCCTTTTCAGGAAAACGCAATGATCCTCATTGATCATTTCGAAACCATAAGATAAAATGACTTCATTAAATCTTATGTTCCATTGCCTTGATGCTTGCTTTAGCCCATATATAGATTTTTTAAGTCTACATACTTTATCCTCTTGGCCTTCAGCAATGAAACCTTCTGGCTGAACCATATAGATTTCCTCGTCAAGTTCACCATTAAGGAAAGCGGTTTTTACATCCATCTGATGTAATTCTAAGTCATAATGTGCCACAAAGGCCAAAATAACTCGTATTGATACAAATTTTACTACGGGAGAAAATGTCTCTTCAAAGTCAATACCCTCCAATTGGGTAAATCCTTTTGCAACTAATCGAGCTTTGTATCTGTTAATCGATCCATCAGCTTTCCTCTTTATTTTGAGAATCCATTTATTCCCAATAGCCTTTCGGCCAGGAGGAAGATCGACTAAGTCCCAAACATGATTCTTATTCATAGACTCCATCTCTTCAACCATTGCAGTTTTCCACTTTTCTTTAACTCTACATCCCAACGCTTCCTCAACAGATTGAGGTTCATCATCGTCAACTGGGAGTGTCATCAATGCCTCATTCTCAATATCAAACCTCTTCTTAGGTTTGATTTTACGAATACTTCTTCGTAAGTTGGGCTGTTGAGAAGTCAACTCATGACTAGGCAAATTACTCCCAC
Organism: Curcuma longa; assembly: GCF_044706935.1. Taxonomy (NCBI): domain Eukaryota; kingdom Viridiplantae; phylum Streptophyta; class Magnoliopsida; order Zingiberales; family Zingiberaceae; genus Curcuma; species Curcuma longa. Next base: position 9,391,862 of record NC_133877.1, on the reverse strand, counting down.
TCGGTTGACTAGGTTCAGGCATCTCTATAGACACCTCTTTGGTTGATAATGTCTCATCCTCCTCAAATAGAGGAACTGTCTTCTCAACCTCACCTCTAATTGGGAACTCAGTTTCAAGAAAAGTAGCATCTCTCGACTCTATTTCAGAGATAGTTCCATCTTGCTGCTCACCAATGAAAACATAACCTTTAGAAGTATCAGAATACCTTATAAAGATACACTTCTTACCCCTAGGTCCCAGTTTTCCATATTTATGAGAGTTATCATGAACATAGGCAGCTGACCCCCAGGGTCTCAGATTACTCAAATCCGGCTTTCTGCCAGTCCAACGTTCATATGGGGTAGATGGAACCGATTTTGAAGGCACTTTGTTAAGTATATAGGCCGCAGCTAATAATGCATCTCCCCAATAGGAGATCGGCAAATTAGCCTGCGTCATCATAGACCTAACCATTTCAAGAAGAGTCCTATTTCTTCTTTCAGCAACCCCATTTTGCTGTGGAGTTCCAGGGATTGTCAGCTGTCTAATAATCCCTCTATCATTACATATTGTCTTGAACATATCAGACAAATATTCCCCCCCACGGTCAGTGCGTAGGGTCTTAACCTTACGTTCCATTTGATTCTCAACTTCGTTCATATAACGAATGAAGCAATCTAATGCTTCAGATTTATGAGAAATCAAATACACATGACCGAAACGAGAGAAATCATCAATAAATGTAATGAAGTAAGAAGCTCCATGTCTAGCCTTCACATTCATTGGACCACAAATATCCGAATGAATCAATTGCAATGGTGACTCAGCCCTAATAGCCTTACCAAATGGTTTCCGAGTCGCTTTTCCAGCAAGACAATGCTCACATATAGACAAATGAATCTTAGCTCGAGTGCCTAATAGACCCTCTCTAGCCAACCGATTCATACGTTCTTGTCCTATATGTCCTAATCTAGCATGTCATATTTCATCAGTTATATCTGCATCACTAGTTAGAGCAATGTTCGAAAAACAACCATCAATGGCATAATTGACATCTGGTTCCACATCAAGAACCATAAAACCATTTGTTAAAAAACCATGTCCGATTGACACTGAGTCAATCTTAAGTTCAACACACCGACTGTAAAAATTAATACAATACCCTAAATCAAGAAGACAAGTTACGGAAATAAGATTCCGTCGAATTTCAGGAGCATACAGGACATCATGTAGAAACAAAACACTACCACCACGAAGGTTGAGTTTGCAAGTGCCGATTCCTTTAACTTCAACTCTTGCATTGTTTCCTACATAGATCCATCTGTTGCCAGCTGGTACCCGACGGTACTCCACAAATGTAACTCGCTCCCGAGCTACATGGTTGGTTGCTCCCGAATCTATAATCCACAAAGGATAAGAATCAGCCAACAACACAGAACTAGCAACAAATTGCTCAGGAAAAGAAGACACACTTGGATTTACCTTTTTCGGCTCAGTGCATTCCCGAGCGAAGTGGCCCTTCTTGCCACAGTTATAGCAAGTCATCTTGCTTTTAGGTTTCTTTCCAATCTTCTTTCCTATCTTCTTGATTGGGCCTTGTCCCACAGCAGCAGCTACCTTTTTATTTCCCTTCCCTTTCTTGAACCATTTCTTTTTCTTGGATCCAGATGATCCAACAGAACCGACAGCCACATAAGCCAGTCCTGAAATCCTTGCGGATTCCACTCTCTCCGCCTCCAATTCGACATGGCGTGAGACATCAGTGAAAGTCTTGATATTCTCACTGTGAGTAAGGGTCTGTTTCATGGTTTCCCAAGAATTTGGAAGAGAACGTATAACTGCTTGAACCTGTTGTTCATCGGTCAACTCATGACCAGCAGTTTTAAGCTCCCGAATCATGTTCGACATCTCCCTGAGATGTTGAACCATCGAAACATTCGGATGCTTCTTGTAGCTATCAAACCTGATTGTTAGCTGCCGAAGTTTGCTCAGACTTACTCCACTATATTTCTCCTTAAGGGCTACCCAGACTGCATGAGCCGTAGGATATGACTCATACTCAAAAGCTAGGTCATCTACCATTGAACTAATCAATATGCCCTTTGCAGTGGAGTCCTTTTTCTTCCATGCCTTGTAGGCATCAAGATCTCGTCTATTCTGAGCAGTGGAACCTTCTACAGGTTCTATCATAACCTGATTTACAGCCTCCAGAACTTCTTGTTCCTCAAGTACATATTGTATCCTGAGGTGCCAGATTTTGTAGTTTTCACCATTAAATTTTTCTCCCTTATTCAGTTCAGCTATTATGTTCTTGGTTGCCATAACCTAACATAAATAAACAGATTATTTAGCTATTCAGTGTAATTAATATGCATGCAATTTATGATTGAATCAATATTAATTTGAGTTGGTTTACAAAATCAAGTGATAACTACGTTTCCACTCATCATTCGTATCATCCAATCAAATCAACATTAATCAATTTTATTACACACATCCCAACTAATGAACTAATCATTGAATGAACTGATCATTTGATTAAACATGAACTAATCATGAAGTTTAATATTATTAAATGAACTAATCATTTAATAATCTAAATGAACTAATCATTTAATATTATACTCATAATGAACTAATCAAAGAGTATTTTGCATCATGTAGAGAAAACAGCATAAAATGAACATATCATTAACATAAACTTGCTGTACTTTGTTAACATATAACAGACTCTACTAGGAATGTAACACATAACATTCATATGACTCATGAACTGACAAGACTAATACTGTTCGTACATAACAACAGTATTAATAACAGGACTCTAAGAAGATAGATAGGTGAACACTGCTCCCACTAGGAAGGACACTAGTGCAGTAGCCAATGTAGTCATGTTCATCCCGGACTCAATGATGGCAAGGTCAGCTTTAGAATTGTCCAACGGCTCTGTATTCGGATCCATTTCTGGATCTTCCACGCACTCTTCGGGATCCTCATCTGATTCTTCCTGATCCATTTCTAGATCCTCAGGTTCATTGAGATCTACTTCTATAGGATCCTCCTCGAATTCCATGAGGTCCATTTCAGGAACCTCTTCAGGTTCTTCGAAGTCCATTTCTTCAGTCCATTTCTTCAGGATCCTCCTCGAATTCTTCAGGATCCTCTTCGAATCCTCCTCGAATCCAAGATCCATCTTCAGGATCCTCCTTCGAATTCTTCTGGATCCTCCTCGAGGATTTCATAGTGAAGTAGTTCTTTGCACATTTCTGAATATGACATGAGCCCTTCAGAATCATCCCATAGTTCGAGTGCAATATTCCTAAGATGTTCCGATAGTGAATAAACTAGAAAAAATCTTCGTTCATTGTCTGTGATTGGAACATCTTCTTGCTCTAGTTTCCAAAACAATTCATCAAGCTGATCAATCAACCATCCGACTCCTTGATTCGGGTCATAATTAAGCTTCTTAATCTTGTCCCAAAGTTCATTTTGTCGCTCTTCGCGACTAGTCATGATGTCAGTCGTCCGTGTCATCTGAAAAATTGAAATTAAATAAGTCAGTACAAAACCGACTTAATTCAATTTATTCAGAACCAACAATATTAATCAAGAAAAATAAATCTTCTTGATTTTCAAGAGTTTGAGTCGACTGACCCATTTTGATTAATTTATTAACAATGGTCTTCTAATTGAAATCCAATTTTAACCCAATTCATTAATTTGACTAATTAAGTACCAATTAAGTTCAATTAATTGGGATCAATATATAAATGAAACAGATCCATTTATATATTAATGTTGTGGCCTATCCGTTAGTTGGGTTTGTTGTGGATGTGGAGAACTTCAAGATTAATGAATCCCCTGCAGCCACATTTAAACCCTTTTTTTTTAATTTTATATTAATCTCTCAAATTAATCAAAACATTGACAAAATAAATGAAATTAACGGCTCTTACATATTAATTACATTAGGGTTTGCCACATTTGGGTTGTTTTTTACACAGCCCAAACCAGGGCTCTTTTTTTTTTACTTATTCAATTAATCAAGCCCAAAATCAACAACCCACGTGATTGACACAATTAATTAAGCCCCCACAATCAGCAGCCCACGTGTGCCAGCACACATTCATTTTTATTTACTTATTTTATTTTCCAAAAAAAATAAAATCATGATATTGTGCCCTAAACACATTTTTCACTGCCGCTGCTTTCTCTTTTTTTTCACGCAGCCGGCTGCTTGCCTCTCGGCGACGCCAATCGCCGGCATCAACCTCGCCAGCACCAGCCTGCGCCAGCCTCGCCGGCGCCACGGAACTTCAAGACACAACGCTGGCTGGCTGGCAGCGGCAGCGCACGTTGTTCTCGCGTCGTTGGCAGCGACATCGTGCTAAACAGAGAACAGATTTCTCTGTTCTGTTCTTCGTCGTTGGAAGAACTCAACAGGTAAATAACATTTCTGCTCTGATACCAATGTAGATTAATTACCTGTTGAAGCGTGCCTCCGGCGGCTGGGATTGCTTCTGTCTGAGGAACGATCACGGACGGAAAATCCCTCTGTTTCCACAAACCAAATCCTTCGGATTTTGGGTGTTCTTCCTCTTCTCCGGCAGCGCCGCTTGAAGGCTCCTCTGCTTGGATGCTCACACACACAGCGTAGGCTCTTCTTCACTTGGACGCACACACAACCACGTAGGTATGCTCTCTTCACTACACCCCCATCTGCAGCAGGGCCTTCCTCTCCCTTTAATAGGGAGAGGCTGCGATCTCTACAGAGTGCACGTAGTGCACTTCACATTCATATAAGGGCAAGCGTGGGGTGGTGGTGGGCGGAAATATCTTTCTACTCTTCCCTTTCACTAGCCTTTAACATGCCATATAATTGCTGAAATTTAAGTGTTGGTATTTTATCTACATTGGAATGATCAATTGCATTTATCGTGTCATAAATCATTGATTGCATTACATTCTCATTAGATGTTGATTCCCCTAAAACAGTTGTGTCAGATGAAGAAGCAGTCGAAGTTCTAATTGGATCAAACAAATAAGACTTTCCGTGACACCAGTAGTAGTAATTTGGAATAAAATCATTTATACATATATATATACTTTCTCGGTATCCTTATCATGAAAAATTTTATTTCTACATTTTCAATGATTACACGAAGAACGTAACTCTGCACCATTCAATGCATTCTAGATGACTTTTAGTAAAGTTCACAAACTCTTCAACTCTAGCATAATATTCAGCTCGGATAAATCTATTTTCTAATCTATTGTGCATCCAAGCTTTATTCATATATTTTGTAACCTTCTGTAATAATAAATTTCCATTGAATAGAAATAATATGTAAAACTAAACATGCATTGAATAGAAATTTCCATTGTAAATTTAATAAGTCATAGTTAATATTAACTCAATTGATGGTTATATATTGATCAGCCATTATATATTTAACCAATACTTTCAATTCAATTAAAAATTAAAATATATTTAGCTAATAAATTTAAAAATATATATCCTGAATAATTAAAAAAAATATTAGCAAAGGAACAAAAGATTATTCTAAATAGGTTGATAATTATTTACTGTTTATATTTGATGTATAAAAAAATATCTATTCTATTCATAAATTTTATTTTGGTATCGCACTAGCATTCAGATATTTTAGATGTTTTTCACTATGAGATGTAATTTTTCCTCGATCATTTTTCCCCCTCACTTCTAACTCTACTCATTTGTCAAAGGTAAAAGGAAAAGTTAGGTACTTTACGAAACCATATCTTTGTTTGACCTCCATTATCTCTAGGTTCTACTATTGTCATGACAAATTGTCCATCTGACAAATTATGGAAGTGAGCCAAAATAAAGTTTTAGTGTTGTAGATTCAAGTTCCAGTTTAAGTTCCAAAACAAAGATTCAGTGTCATAGAAAAATGATTTTAGTGTTGTAGATTCAAGATATAGTTTCAATTTCAGTTCCAGTTCCAATTTTATGTTGCAATTAGTAACTAGCCTTTTATGTATATCATCTTAGCTTTATGCACTGGTAAATCCTTGTGGTCATAAAATATTAAACTAGCAGCATTTGACAAACTCCAATCAAATAAACTTCTAGTTATAAAAATTATACAGTTCTATTGATGGCTTATCAGTGAATTCTATTTTTCATGCAATTGAAATCAATTTAATTTCGACATACCTAGATACAAGTAGTTTGGAAAAGCACAATGAGATTAACAAACAAAATTGATTCAATTGCAAATAACCTGAAATCGTTCCCCTTCCACTACAACTGAGTTGAGATCAAAACCAACACGACAATGTTACAAGATCAGCTTTGTACAAAGGTTATAAGCTCAACATGGTAATTACAAGATCAACACAACATATTACAAGATAAACACACACTCACAAAATGTAGCATCAGCCTAAACCTGACATCAATGAGTTCGGCTAGGTCGGGTTTAACGCCGGTGATCTTGCTCAGAATGGGCCCGACGTCGGAGATTGAGCTTGCAATTGGCCTAAACCCTAAAGGGGACGAAGATCAAAGGAGCTTACTGGCGTCGGGAGATTGGAGATCGATCGGAGATCGGAAGAGGAAGGCTGGAGACGATTTCTGTGGCGACAACATTGAGAGAAAATATATCAGGAGAGGGAGAGACAGATCGCAAGGGAGAAAAATTTTAGTCGGAAAACCCTAAAAAATACAATATTAGCGATGAAAGTTTACTTCCGTTTAGCTTAGCGACGGAAGTAAACGATGGATATAAACTTCCATCGTTAAGACAATGATGGAAGTCTAATATAGCAACGGAAATAAACTTCCGTTGCTATATTAACGATGGAAATAGACTTCCGTCATTAATATAGCGACGGATAGTAAACATTCGTTGCTACTGTAGTGACAACATTATCTCCATCACTAAAATATAACATAGTGACGAAATAAAATTCCGTCGCTAATGTAGCGACAAAAGTATATTTTCGTTGCTATATTAGCAATGGAATTAAAATACCATTGCTAACTCTAGTTATTCTTGTAATGATCGTCCGTCTTTGGGACTAATTGAGCCCAACCCAAATACTTATATTATAAAAAAATATTTTATTAAACCTAGTTGATAAAGTTCAGAATTGAAAATCAATTAAAGCAATTTATTGAGCCCAAAGCCCCAAGGAATTTTTTTAATCGATTAAAATAAAATACTATAATTAAAACACTGTAGTAATCAATATTGAAAATTTTGACGCATAAATGCGGAGGGGCCAAATGGGAATTAGATATGTGATTTGATAATTTTGAAACTTACCTACGTGATTTGATATTCCGAAAGTTTATCAATGTGGTTCAATAAATTGTCACAAAAAAAGGGGTGACTTTTGATTATTATCCATGTTTAGTGGTAATTGATCAATGTAAAGGCAATTAGGGCAGTATCAATAAGATGTATACATGAAATGAATCACTGCAAATTGCCTCTTTGCTACTTCCATAATTGTGTAGGGTTAATGTAGACCAACACAAGACTAACATTTTTTTTAGCATTTTGTTAAAGCAAGCCATCAGAAGTTGACAACAATAATTTCTCAAACACTGCACACAAAGTCAAGGATGGCACTTATGTTTGTTAGGTGATGGAGCACTAGTTAGGCATTCTTACCAAACACCTTTTGTGACATCTCTTGGCACCTAAAGCTACATCCACACACTTTGTATCATGCATGGGGCAACTCATTTGTTTCATGAACCAACATGTCAAAAGTAAATGCAACTTGATAATCAATGGGGGCTTCAATTATTGTCTTAGCTATGTTTTATTTGGGGGAAAGATACACATATCCTCTTTGTTTCTTTTCAGTGAAAATGAAGGGAAAAAGGTTTAGGGAATCCTTTTGGTTTGGCTTCCTAAAGAATTGGATGGAAAAGCACTAAGTTGGACAAAGCTTTATATATATATATATAAAGCACAAACTAGAAAAACTTTGTCCTTTCTAGTTTTTTATTCTCTCTGCATCAACTTCTCTCACTATCCATTCCCCTCTCTTTCATAGTAAACAGGTTTCTGCACTTCTCCAACATGTAATAATATGAACTGAATTAGAAGTTTTTTTAAACTGCTAGTGAGTTTCTAGATCAAACATTAGTGGACAAATCTAAGAATTGTCTATGTCAACATATAGGTCCAAGTCAGATCATTTAGTTCATTGATAAGTCAACAGCTAAAATTAGTGGAGCATTGGTATGACTAGATATATTATGACTTGTTAGGCATCACACATGTTGGAAAGTAATTCATGCATCTCATCCAGAACCATCATTATCGATTTAATTTAATTTCGTCGATCATTAAGTCACCTAATTCAAAATGTTGACACACTCTTTGGTAAGAGAATTTAAGATCAACGTGAGAGTAAAAACTTTTAATAGTTATAAGATGAAATTGTCTTGGTTAAATACTTACCATTTATTGATAATCATTTTTCAAAATGCAAACAATCTTTTAACTCAAAATATAAGCACTCCAAATTTTATGTTCCAACAAACTTTGAACGTTTTGGAATTAAAATTTTTAGAGAGGAGAGGATTAGAACTCAAAGTAGGATTATAATATGAATTTTTGAATAAATTGAGTAAGGATTAGGATTCATTTTATAGGGTTAAAAAGTTGTCTTTTTTGAAAAAATTATATTAATTTAAATCTAAAGTTTAGTAAGACTAATTAAGATTTAAATTTATACTACTCTTCAATTGTAATTGTCTAATGGTAATTATAGTCGTTCACTAGTGTTTCATAGCAATATACGATCTTGATCACATGCAACCATTATAATAATATATATCCCATAGTAACCAACTCAACTTTGCCTTGGGGCTATGATCACATGCAACCATGAGTGTATGTTTCATGATTTTATTTGCAAAATTTAATTTCTTAATATAACAATAATTTATCACTCGCATCTCCTCATTTTATATTCACAAGATTTTTCTAAAATGATGATACCGTAGCATAGATCTTTCTTTTTAAAAAATTAAAAAATATTTAAAATAAATAAATATTTTTAAAAAATATATATGTAAAAAAAATAAAATTAAAATTTAGATTTATGCATATAAAATATTAAAATAACATTTTCAATGTTTTAAATCTTAGCAAGATTAAATTACCTCAACATTAGATCATACTTAGTCATTGACTCCAACCAGTTAGAATCAAATTTGGCAAAACACCCACAAAACCATATCTCAAGTTTAAACCAAAAGAACCTTATTTAAAGTCTAAATGAGCACTGATGTTCAAACGAAAAAGCCTCACAACTTAATGAAATCTCATTTGGATATATGAATTTACTAAAAGTCACAACTTATTAATGCTCCTATCATTACCACCAAATCTCCATTCATCTTTTAATTTAGTGAAGGATCTGAGATTGGTTTTGGCTCTTATTTCACATTGAACAGTCCCAGCCTCACCTCATAATATTATATGCTAAGGAGAGTATACCATTTCATTTCATTTGGCTCCATAATAGTGGAAAGAGAGCCAAGAGAATAAACATGAGTTTGTAAAAATTTTTAAGGAGCAGTGGGAAAATCAAGAAAGAAAATGCTATGAAAGAAATTAACCAAGAAAGAAAGAAGGCTGATCAAGAGAGCCAACACATTTTCCACTATCTTTTCCCTGCCTTTGCTGTTTAGGCCACACCAGTTTGTAAAATTGTTTGGGAAGTAGGATAAAGATGGGAAGGAATAGAGACATGTTCATGGATTTTCAAAGGACACATGGGGAAAGCAACCACACAACTCTGTCCTCAGCCGACAAAGAAATCTCAGTCTGCATGCAATTAAAGCTTCTCCTTTACTTGGAGGCTCATGTGAACACTCCATCCACCTAAAGCTTGAAAGGACTTGCAGAGTTGCTTTGAGGCCATGTCCTGTTCTTGATGGCTACCAGATATGTTTACACGTTTCAAAGTTGCACAGTTGCTTTTGATGGCTACTTTATCTAACAACTACAACATGTAGATAAACTTAAAGAAGATTGTCAAAATCCAAACCGTACATCCACGGGATCTGCTTCAACTGACTCTCATGTGATACAACTCCCTTTTCCATATGTTGGAAAAGGCTAATACGTATGGATTCTAATAGGTCGGCTCTTACATTGTTCAAAATAATAGCACCCACGAAAATGACAACATTCCACATTAACATAATACATCTGCAAAATTTAAGAAAGCTTGTTAAGTTTTTTGCCTGTTCAAATTCTAGAATCCGAAAGACAGGAACAAGTATTGAGCGAAAAGAGATTTTTTGCAAGAAATTAATCCTTCACAGTTGCAATAGCTATAGTTCCAGAAGTGCTTCAACCTTTGCTATCTGTTCTTCCTCATTCTCTGGAGTTGGGCTTCTATTACCTTCATCATAAAGATCATGTTTCCATTTCTCTACCTGAAAACCAGTTTGCAGATATGGCCTCCGCTCACTGAATCGTCCACTAAACCTTTCCCTGCCCCTAGTCTCCCTCATACTGTGCCTTTCCATCGATTGAAAACCAGACCTGTGCATTTCATTTCTTTGCAGATATCTTTCATCCCTCTTATCATACTTATCGTCAGCTCGACTAAAAGATCTCTCAGACTTGTATCCACGCATGTTGTTTATCTTTTCTTCCCTTCTCGAGGCTTCATTTGATTGTTGGTCATGGCAATTTCTGGAATCCAAACCAGGAGGGCTAATAATAGGATCTTTCTCTGCTGGCATTTTCTTTTCACTGAATGAGGGTCTTTTCCTGGGGACTGGTGACTGACCCTCCAATTCAAAAAATCCATCATGCTTCCATTCCTTTGTTTGAGTTTTAGCCCTTCCTGATCTTTTCTGCATATCAGATACCATGTTCTTGTCTGCTGGGTCGCCAGTTGGCTCCTTTAGATTACCTCTTCCCGTATCTTTATAATGGTGCATAAAACAACAAAAAAAAAAAGGGCAATCAGTAAGATGCGTCTTAAATGACTGACTTGAAAAATTATTAGTTACCATTTGCTCTGTGACCATAACTTAAGCCATCCTTCCCAGCACTGCCATGCTCATCATGCTGCATAAGACTGTTATATAAAATGATGTATTTGCAGGAATGGATCCAAAAAAATGGCACATCAGGATGAAAATATGTTTGTATGCAACAAATAGCAAAATTAAATAACCATCTTAACTGAACATTTGAAAAAAATATACTTGTCAGATAAAGAAGTTAGATACTTGTCCCAAAAAAAAAAGTAAACTCCCCTTGAAATAGATTATCTTCTCCTTCCAATAAAAGATTATGCTGTGTGGAAGAGTGAAAGCAAATGTATTTGGTAAACAAAACGAAAGCAATTTAATTTTCCACATTGGAATGATTAAATTGGCATCTTTCTGGCATTCCTACAGATTGGAGGAAGTGAATGTTGGAAAAATAAGGCAGATAAGTCTATCATAAATGCCCAGCATATAGGAAGTGTAGAAGTAGGAATTAGTTAAGATGCCTATGAGCAAGTAATCGGCTTAACAGCAAGCACAGCATCATGGAGGATGCCAATGCAGAGAAATTAGTTGCTCCTCCAATATTTTACCTGCAGTAGTAGAGCAAATAATTACCAATTACTAAAATTAGCATATATCCACCTATAAACAAGCAAAAAGAGAATAAAAAGATATATTCCATGGTGTATTCTACTATAAATGAGATAGACATTATTGATAAAAATGATATATGCAACACAATTTGTAAACAGAAAAATATGTGGTTACAATTAATATCACCGGAGTACACCAGCTATTACACTAAGCTCATAGAAACAGCTATGTCGAACATTTAGATCAAATAAGGAAAAGAGATAGATAAGAATCTCCATATGTTGAACTACAAGAAACAAACGTGGCAGACACTTAGATCCAAATGTCTTGGATATTATGACCTTGGTTCATGTAATGTAGCAGATCAATTCAAATGGCCTCTTATCCCACATTCACATCATGAAAACACAAACTTGTTAGAGATGATTTTGCATGTCTTTTTATGACATCATCATCAAATTGTTTGCCCCAATTGTTTGAGGTCAACTATATGATGTTCACGCATTGAGCTATTTCAAAGGCTATACCATCAAGGTAAATGTGACCCAATAAAAATCCTTCCAAAATACCAGCACAAAAAAATTGAATAATTGGCCCAAAGAGTTACCACATCCCTTGCCTATTCTCCTGACAATTCAATGTTGCCAACCTAAATCCTCTCCCACCATAGAATAAAATACATGGGGCATATCTGATCCCATAGTGGATCCAATTTGATTTAGATTTTTTTTAAAAAAAGGCTTCAGTTAATGTAACAAATTTAATAGCCAAAAAAAGTTGTGGGTACAGCTTGGGATCCATGATCAGGATCTCCTGTAAACTGCTCAAGGTATAACATCTAATAAGATAAAAGACCAAAAGACTTATGTTTGAGTGAAACTCATCTCAACTGGGCACGACAACCCCATGCCAGCACCAATATTGGATAGCCTTGCATCATCTTGATATACACACATTTGAAAGAAGAAAAAAAATCTGCTTTAACCTGTTGGTTTGTTTAAATTTTTGCATGTCATCTTCATTATTCGTTAGACCCCACCTAGTGGGATAAAGCTTGATTGTTGTTGTTGTTGTTGTTGTATCATCCATTATTCGACCAGACAAAAAACAAAACAAAGCATCATATAAGATTCACTTAGTTTGATCGTCATCCATAATAAATACATAATCTGTATAATCTTGTTTGATTGCAACTTTATTTGTTTTTTATTATCATCTGTCATGTTTGCATCATTGTAACTTAATTCCTTACATTGTGTTATTTTATAATAGATAGAGATTCTAGAAGAGAGAGATATAAAGATTACCCTTATTGAAGACAAGCTTAAATTCATGGAAACTAAAATAGGCCATCCATATTATTCTTTGTTTCAAATCATTCTCCTGAAAATATCGATCAATATAAGCCTACGCATAACCCCTTATTTTTGATAAACAATCTGAATCTAAAAGATCTCTAGATTGTTTAGCTAACATTAAAGATTATTTTAATAGATATAGCATGACCACTAGTGAACGAGCACGATTTTTCAACAATAAATTTGTTGGAGCAGATAGTGAATTTTGGCAAAGCATTCAAGAGCATCATTCTATAATATAAATATAACTCATCGCACATTGACATAAAATGAAATGAAAATTGGTAGAAAAATTTATTCGATCATATCTTCAAAGATGATTGCCCAATAAATTTGCAAAACCAAAATAACCATCCTTAAATGAACTAAACTTAAAGACAACACAGTCTTTGCTTTACCCACAATTAGTGAAGTTTTAATTAAAATAAAAGAGTTGAGATGTAACTCAACCTAAAAAAATCATTTGATGACATTTTAGAAGAGCCTTCAGATGGCACCTTAAATGAGTCCCTTGATGATGCAATTTTAGAGAAGGCTCCTATTACCTTGACCCTTTCAAGAATAGTCAGCTTGATATTTGATCATGATTTAGAGTCACAAGTCATAACTCATCCATGTTATTCATAGAAGCCATACAAGAAAATTGAGCAAACCAAGCATAATTAAAACTTTTGGTATGCCCTTTTATAGTTGTTCATAACTAGAAATCTTGCAGGCCTAATTAGTTATTTTTCTTATCTACCACTTATGAACCTATTAAGATTTTTTTTAATGAGCTGATATGAGAGATATATGTTAATACAACGAGAGGAACTTATATTAGATAAAGATTAATGATTATTTTAAAGTTCCTAGTGACACGATAAAATTTAAATTCAAATCATCTACCTTAGAAGTATTCATGGTCAACTTATTTAGTTACACTGTAATGAAAATTGATTATAATGCTTATTTATTTAACATGTCAATTAATTTACACACTAATTCAATTTTCAAATTAGAAGATATACTTATTTGCTAAGAAAAATCTGAGTCTTGATTCATATGTTGACTTTGTGACAGTTTGTGCTTATACGAATTTATCCTGGACAATATTACCTTATCACCACATGCTTATTGTGAGGACGTAAGAATCATCTTCATCCTATGATAAGTTAAGGTAGTTTCTAATTCTTTAAAAGGAACTATGAGAAAGGAAGGAAATGATGCTATGATATAGAAGAAATTGTAAGGTGGACTAATTTCTTACTTATTGGAAGGAGCGTCCAGAGAATATAAACAATAAAGAAGTATTGTTGAACAAAGTTAGTGAACTCATTGTTCCCTACACTTTGGAATGATGACCCCAAAAAATGTGAACAAGTCACCAGAAGTTGAGTTCTCATTAGGAGAGCATAAGCAAAACAAGGAATCATCTCTTTATAAAGTTTTAAATGAAAAAGTGAATTGATTCGAATTTTGTTTGCAATTGATTTTAGTGATTGTCTTAATTATAGTTGTTATCTATTAATTTGATTAGACTTCACTAAGTACCTTTGGTTTGGTAGTTCTTTTGGTTTAGTAAGCATATAATGGGATTACTTTGTTTCTTAATTAGTGGTATTCCTTTAGTTTGGTTGGTAGAAAGTCTATAAGAGCTATAATAGGGATGACAATGGGCAGGGTAGAGCAAGGATGATTTTTCAATTCTCATTCCCGCCCCGTATAGGAAGAGAGACAAGGCAAGGAAAGAAAGTTCCCCCTCCTACCTCATGTCGCTTTTCATATGGTTCGGGAGGGGATTATACATATAAAATAATCTAGACATTCATGATAAAGCAAGTGGGGTGGCATAAAAAAAATCCTTTTTACCTGCCACGGCACATATATGGGTTCTTTTAGGTCTTATTCCTTCCCTACTTACGTTATAGGGTGGGGCAAGCAGGCTTCAATTGGGTCAAGCGGGGCAACTCTCGATCCTTACTATGTAATAATCAAATTTTAAAAAGTATTCTGCTTCAATCTCTGTGCAAGATTGCTTCCTATGTGAAAATTTTCTTTTTTACTTTGATAATTTTATCTTAATTTTCTATGTGATTAGACTTCGTTGCCTCCAAGACTTCATTTAATGCCTAACATTTGATTTCCCCAATCTATTGGAACTTCATGCTGCCAAAATTCCAGTCCTTAGTTGCCAAACTTCTTAGACTTCCATGTGCAAATATCTGACCCTCAACCTGAACTACTAGGCTTCCTCGTGCCAAGTAATCAGTCCTCGTTGATCTACTTAGTCTTTCGCTTGCCAAGTATTTGGTCCTCATCGACCTACTTGGATTTCAAATATTACTCTGGTAATTCATGTTATGTTCCCTGCACCTACACACTAGACATGCATATAAGATTAACAATATTTCACTATCTTAAACTTTTACCCAATCATAAAAATCACATGCAAACTACATACTTAGGGCATGATTGCACCAACATATAATAGTGAAAATAATGATAAGGAGAGACAAGTTAGTTAGTGATTGGTGAAGGAGTTTGAGATCATATGATTAGGAGGTTGAAATACTTCTTGGGATTGAGGTGGCTCAATATAAGTGAGACATTTTTAGATCTCTTTAAAGAAATAGGCAACCAGAAAACAAGCCAACAAATACTCCAACATACCAAATATCAAACTTGGAATGGTAGAGGAAGATGCCGCAGTAGATAAGGAAATGTATCAACATTCATGCATAATCCAAAAGAAGCTCATCTGTAAGCAGCTCACACAGTAGTTTCTTAAAGGAATAAGAGAAAAGGGTATTCAAGAAATGAGATTTGGTATCAGAGGCATTATACAGATGTTGATTATGCTGGGTCAATGGTTGGCAAAAGGTCAATCACTAGAAATTGCACCTTTCTTACTGGAAACCTTGTGATGTGAAGGAGCAAAAAACATGTGGTAGGGTGGCCTAGTGCGGCTCAAGGTGTGTGTAAACTACATTGGTTAAAAATCATCTTAGAAAACTTGCAGATCAAATGTGATGGTCCAATGAGACTTTATTGTGATTGAACGAAACACGTTGAATTGTCAAACACTTCCTCAAGGAGAAATTAGAGGGTGGGTTGATTTGTACCCATCTACACATTGACAAATTGCATATATATACTTATTAAGGGGTTAAGTAGCTCAGTATTTCAAAGTATTGTATGCAAGATGGAAATGATAAACACCTATTCACTAGCTTAAGGGAGAGTGTGGGAACCATGTATTTCTCATAAAATTAAGCTAAAAATATTTAATAAAGCATAGGATTATGATTCTGTAAATTATGAGAAATGATAGTGTAGCTAGTTTCTGTAAAAGGCCGTTACTATTTTAGAAAGGTCTGTTACTATTTTTATTTTATTGGGATAATTATTTTTTTTAGGAAAAGTTTCTCATTTTATGAAGAATAAGTATCAATTTATAAGGGTTAGAATCTCATGTATTAGATAAGTTTTGAGTTAATACAATTTTAAATTTCTGTCAAAACATCTAGAGTTTTGAGCGATTATTTAGTGCTCTTGTTAAAACTGTCTTAATTAAAAAAGAGCACATGTACAGGGTTTATATAACCAGCATAACCCTAATACCATAATAAGAAAAGACCTATCTACCCCTGCTTCTCACAACACTCCCCCTCAAGTTGAACATATATATCAAACATGTTTAACTTGCTTGATATATATGTTTGATATATATGTTTGATATATATGTTCAACTTGAGGGGGAGTGTTGTGAGAAGCAGGGGTAGATAGGTCTTTTCTTATTATGGTATTAGGGTTATGCTGGTTATATAAACCCTGTACATGTGCTCTTTTTTAATTAAGACAGTTTTAACATGGTATCAGAGCCACCAAAACCCTAATTCTTTTCTTCTATTTCCTCTCTTTTGCGCCGCGACGCCGCTGCCGCTAATTTCTTTTCTCTTTCCGTCTGGTTTTCTCTGCTCGACGCTGCCTGCCGAAGCCGCCGCCTGCTTTCTTCTTCCCCTCGAAGCCGCTGCCTGCTTTCTTCTTCCCCTCGAAGCCGCCGCCTGTACAAATGCTGTTGTCAGGTGATAAGAAGACTCCTAATCGTGCAAATGCTGTTGCCTGCTTTCTTCTTATCACGATTAGGAGTCTTCTTATCACCATGTTTGAAAAGCAGGAACGAGTTTCCTGCTTCTTCTCTTCGTCACCCACACGCGGCGCGGCTAGATCCGGTTCTTCGGCTGCGGCGTCAGGGCGAAGCAGAGGTGAGTCAACTCGTTCGATCCTCCTGCTGCTGCGTCAAATCCCTAATTTTCGAATCCTTCCCTCGGCAATGGCCAAGATGATCAAGCTCGTTTCCGGCGATGGGCAAGAGATCGAGGTGGGTCAACGACCAGGAAGGGGTGAAAGACCACAGATCGGCGCGAAGAGGGAAGGCTCGGCAGCTCCTCCGGCAACCTATGAGCAGAACAGCAAGGAGCAGGCTGCGGTAGCGCGGCGTGAGCAGGCGGCGTGAGCAGCCTTCGCGTGAGCAGGCGGCGTGAGCAGCCTTCGCGTGAGCAGGCGGCGTGAGCAGCCTTCGCGTGAAAACAGGCGGCGGCTTCGAGGGGAAGAAGAAAGCAGGCAGCGGCTTCGAGGGGAAGAAGAAAGCAGGCGGCGGCTTCGGCAGGCAGCGTCGAGCAGAGAAAACCAGACGGAAAGAGAAAAGAAATTAGCGGCAGCGGCGTCGCGGCGCAAAAGAGAGGAAATAGAAGAAAAGAATTAGGGTTTTGGTGGCTCTGATACCATGTTAAAACTGTCTTAATTAAAAAAGAGCACATGTACAGGGTTTATATAACCAGCATAACCCTAATACCATAATAAGAAAAGACCTATCTACCCCTGCTTCTCACAACAGCTCTAAAGCTAAAATTTGTATTTAGACTGCAAGACCAAATGTACTTTATGTGCCAAGAATTTTGAGAAATTAAATATATACAGACAAAAAAAAAGTGTCACAAAGATGAGAATACTAAGATGGCCATATAGAGTTACCATAATGAAATAAAAAATTACTACAAATAACAATAATGTGTAACTTCCATAGACAAAAAGAGGTGAAAATAGAAAAAAAATATTAAGATAATATGAACATAGTAGGTACTATAGCTAGACAAATTGAATTGATTAAAGTTGAGTTTTGAGTGATTATCTAGTACTCTAAAGCTAAAATTTGTATTTAGACTGCAAGACCAATTGTACTTTATGGGTCAAGAATTTTGAGCAATTAACAAATAATACAAACAAAAAAAGTGTCACAAGATGAGAATACCAAGATGGCCATATAGAGTTACCATAATGAAATAAAAAATGACTACAAATAACAATAATGTGTAACTTCCATAGACAAAAAGAGGGGAAAATAGAAAAAAAAAAATACTAAGATAATATGAACATAGTAGGTTCTATAGCTAGACAAATTGAATTGATTAAAGTAGAAGATGTGAGAAGGAAGATCAAAGAAAAAACTCTTTAAAGAAATTAAGAGCAATCATCTAGAAATTACAAATGAGATAATTTTGCATATAGACCAATGAATGGACAAGATCCGTGTAGTTGAGCATAAATAGTTGGAACTAAAATGGTTTGTTATTGTAGTTTGAGTTGTACTTTCATTTCTACTTGGAATGAATGGGTATATAACCTGCTCTTGCTCGGAAAAATAAGTGGTTTGTCACATCTACATCAAAAATACACATGTGAAACCATTTTCATAATTAAATCTGAAATTTAAGCTTTGAATAAAAGTTTATTATGCTAGTTCTACAACTATGTTTCGCCAAAAATATCTTTTAGGTGGTTATTGACACAATGAATTCATCAAATAACCTAGAAAATGTGAACTAAGTTCTTTAAAGACCTAGTTTTACAAGGAGTACCAAAAAGATTTCTTTATAAGTGAAAAAGAATTTGGTATTGAAAAACTTCTGTTTAATAGATGATACTTCAGAAAAAAGCATAAGCAATAAGTGGGCCATCTATCGCATTCAATATGGGGAGTTATCTTTTGTCATTTGATTTTGCCTACTAGTCTTCGGTCAAGAATGATTGATTCAGTTTATTCCAGGAAAAAGTAGTATATTTCAAAAGAAACTTGTGATGACTGAAGACCTAATTTGACCTATCAGGGCATCCCTACCTTGAAAACCAGTTCAGATCAATTGTTATGTTCCAATTCCAATTCTGCCACTGTGCTCGCTATTAGTTGACTAAACAAGCTTGACAGAGGGTTTGAAATATGTAATTAAATTAACTTCCAGTAAATACAAGTCAAACCTGGAAGTGGGATCGACTCCGAAGTGTTTCTACAGTATCTGAAGGACGTTTAGTGTCATCAGGAATAGCCTTTCTGTCAAAACCGTCTTTCGTAGGGTCAAACTTCACCTTTGTATCAGCTGCTGAAGAAATCCTTATTGGCATAGAATCTTGAAACCGCCTACGATGCTTTCGCTCTCTATTGTCATCAATGTCCAAATCATTATTACCAGAATATTTCCTCTCAGATGATGGTTTTTCATCTCTTCTTGATCTTTTTGGACTATCAAGAGAGTAAAAGCAAAATCAGTTAGAAAATGTAAGCAATAAGATCATACACACCAATGGCAAACATAAACAAACCATGAAGGCACTTAAAAATATATTTAAAAAAGTAAAAAGCAACAACAACTAAAGTGATTTGAACTAGAAAAATCAAGGTTTCTCAGTAACCAACTGCCATCTTAGGAACATTATCAGAAGCAGTGACTCTGTCAGAAGTAAAATACAAATACAAGTTAACATGTCCCTCCATTCTATTACACTGGTTCACTTTCGCCAGGATCAAAAAATGGAGTATGACCCTACAACAATGCAATGAAATAATATCTGGACATTTATAAGAACCAAAGGATAGAAAGCCTTAATGAATTTAGAATATACATGACCTAACTGAAGGAAAAAATGTGTGATATCATTATGATCTCCGACCAAATAAAACAGAAATTTAAGAGTGGTATTAAATACAATCAATCTTCTAATAGCAGAGACATACCAAAGTCTAAAATGCTAATATCCACTAATGGTTTCAGAGTAACCACAGAACATATATGTTCAGGGAAATTCAAGATACCCAACCACAGAATGGTATCCATCAACAAAGATAATATTATGATACCTATACTCTTATTCAAGTTTGGCACAAACGAGTACACAGAACATATGTCAAAGGTTTAATAATAAGGCCAAAAGGCTAATTCACTAGTTTCTGATATGGATGAAATCATGAAATAACACACAACAGCAGAGTAGGAGACAGATTCCTAAGCTTAAGATTCCTGATGCATATAGAAATTGGAACTGCTTCATTGGAACACAAAACAAGCATCCATAATGATTCATCACAAAGAGATCCAGACAGATTTCAGCAATCTCAAGCTTACAGTTGGTTTTACATATTTTTCAAAGGAAGATTTGGAACATCAAGGAAAAAAAATTACTGTGAAAAAACATAAAACATTAGTCATATATTAAGTTTGTTTTCTGTCACTTGTATAAACTTATAAATAGTGACTCATTTTTTATTCTTCTTAGCCTGAGGATACAGACATAAGTTCCACTGGAAAAAATTGAAATAATAAACAGGTAACACAACTACACAGAATAGAATGATAAACCAGCTCTCACAGTCAACTACTTCCTTTAGCAATAAAGAGAAGAAAACTGAAGGCCAGTGATGGAATCTCCAAAGAAATTTGATCATCAGTCGTCAAGGTAAGTTCTATGTTCTTAACTCTGTAACTGCCTTATGTAAAACTTTCCATCAATAAAAAGAATGTGGTGAGTTGAAATAACAAGAGAAAATTCAGGTTTCAGAAAGTCCAAGGCCCTGAAAGAATACCCCCAAAACAAGGTTTCTTGTAAACTGAGAAGAAATGCTCCTAAATCTTCTATACCATAAAACATGTACTGCCAAGTACAATATCAAGGTTGAAGGATTCTCATCTCTAAAGAGCCATAACTGAAAAAGAAACTATTATGGATAACTACAATCGCTAGTCCAAAAGAGAGACTCTTGTAACCATCTTACAGGTTATCAATGATTAAGAAATAAGCAATAACTTTTCCTACAGCTCAACTGATAAATGTGTACAACTCCAAGATCTGCTAAAAAATAAACCAAAACGCAGAATAAAGAGCGCAAAAGGAAAAAATTGCAGCGTCGAACAATGAGAGGGAGATCAAAGAGGGAAGGTTACCTGGGCTCCCTTTGCCTTTCTCTTCCAGATCGGGAAATGGGACGCCTTCTGTCAGGATCGCGTTCCTCGCGTCGTGACCGCGAGTCGCCTCCGGCGCCGCCTTCCCTTCGCCTCTGCTCCTCCGGCATTTCTTGTGCAAACAAAATGGTACAAAAATAACAGCACTTTGGATTAGGGCTGCGAATGCCAGAAGGTAAGCGTAGGGATCCTCATATCGAGCGCAATCGACCCGGTTCAAACTTACTGAACCGAAACTTTCCCAAAGTGAATTTTATCCTAATTTTTTATTTATCAAAATATGTAATTTAATTCTCATCATGCATTCAATTGATTACTAGTGGATTTCTAAATTTTTTTTTTTTTGAGCTTTATAGGTGAACTTCAGCTGATTTAATATCTCTATTTTAATATTTTAATTTCTATATCCATGGACATAATTACACTTAGAAAGCTATAAGAATTACAATGAATTTAGTAGGGCTGTGAATAAATTTCATAAACTAAATTTTTTTGTGAGAAGATAAATCGAGAATTGTAGTTGGTCATGACGAAAGAAGGTATTGTGAAATCGAGATTCGAATTCTTGCCCTTTTGCAACTCTTGAGGGCAAAAACTTATTTATCTTCGTTCAATATATATATGGTCAATTAAATGAACAAGTTTAAATAACTCGTCAAACTAAATGAATAAACTTATTAAACACATATATATTTAACTCGCTAATGTTCATGAATAATGATGATGAATTATAATATTCACAAATAAAATTTATGAATCGTGTTCATCAATAAACTTTTATCAATATAGTAAATAAAATACTTTTAAAATGAATAAAATCAAACTCAATGATCAATCAAACAAGTTTAAAAATATAAAAAATTTTAATCATCTAAACAAATCAAACTCAAGCTAAACTTTAACCAAATTTAAGCTCATAAAAAAAGAAACTAAATCAAACTTAAACAACAATTTCAACGACTTGATTCATTTTAAGCTCATCTTGGCTTGAGTCGATTACCTTATTAAACAAACTTGAACACTATAAAATTTGACTCAGCTTGGCTCGTTTATAGCCCTAGGGCTTTGTTTGAAGTGTTTTTTTTATGTGCCTAAGGTTATCAACTAATTTTGACCAAAATTCACTGATGACTACTCTACAGTATCTAATATTTCAAAATCTTGACATAATTTGAATTAGGGAAGTCGAATCCTTTGGCGATATTTGTGAGTGAGTATGATAGGCCTAGGTCTTATAATTCACTCGTGATAAAATATCTTAAAGTTGTGTCAATTTTAAAAACTTATAACTCTCTATCTGGATTGTAAAATCTATGTCGAAGCTCATGATTACACTCAAGAGGACGCAAGAAGTGCATTAATTTTAGTTTGAAATATTTTTGAGGTGCCTAATGTCATAAATGAGTTTTAGCCAAAAACTCATTAATGGGTCTACAATGTCTAGAATTTTAAAATTTTGATATAGTCTGAATTAGAGGAGTCCTAGAAATCCTTTGGTAGTATTGGTGAGTGAGTATGACAGATCTATGTCATCTAATAAGCTTGTGATAAAACATCTCAAGATTGTGTCAATTTTAGAAACCCACAACTCACTTTCCTATCAGTTGTGACATCCATGTTTGAGAGCATGGTCACATTGAAAAGAATGCAAAGAGTGCTTTGATTTTGATTTCAAGTGTTTCTAAGGTGTCTAAGATCATTAGTAAGTTTTGATTAAAAATTCATTGATGAACATACAATGTCCAGAATTTCAAAATCTTGACATTGTTTAAACTAGGAGAGTTTTAAAAACCCTTTAATAGTATTGATGAGTGAGTATGATAGACTTAGGTCCTCTAATGAGATCATTTCAAAATATTTCAAGTTGTGCCAATTTTAAAAACTTACAACTCTCTATTTAGACTGTGAAATCTATGTCTGAGGGCATGATTACACTCAGGAGAATGCAAGGAGCATATTAGTTTTAATTTGAAATATTTCTAAAATGTCTAAAACCATTAGTGAGTTTTGGACCTATATTGTCTAGAATTTTAAAATCTTTATATAACTTGAACCAAGGGAGTTTTAGAAATCCTTTGGTGATGTTGGTGAGTGAGTATGCTAATCCTCTAATAAGCTTGTGATAAAACTTCTCAAAGTTGTGCCAATTTTAAAAACTCATAGCTCTCTATTTAGACTATGAAATCCATATTTGAGGCTATACTCAACAGGCTATTAGGAGTGTAATGGTTCTAATTTGAAATGATTTTGTCAAAATTCACTGATGGATATATTATGTTCAGAATTTCAAAATCTTGACATGATTCAAACTAAGAGAATCATATAAATCCTTGGATGGTGTTGGTGAGTATGACAAACCTAAGCTCTTTAATGAGCTTGTATCAAATTGTCTGACACAGTCGACTGGAGTTCACAAAAAGATTGAGAGTCGATTGATGAGTCAGATTCAGTAGACTAATGGTGAAAGAGGGGTATATTGAGAATTATGCATTTGTTTTGGTAAATATGAAACTTGGGTATGTAGTTTGGAAATTAGGAAAAGTTGGTTACATGGTTCAGTAAATTACCTAAATAATAAACAAATTGACCGGTCCAACACCCTTTCTCCCAACGTCAACCGTCCTTGCATCTTTCATTCCCACACATGTGGTGCTTCTTTTCTCTTGTCTTCAAATCACACACGTAGAGACATCTAAGTGTGAAGGGTCATAAGTAACTGGTCTGACCCAGTGCCTTATTTAAATCAGCCTAAATGTATATGGATTGGGTCAAGCTAGATTTGGTTGGGTCGGACCCAACACTTTAACAATATATTGAATCAAATTAAGTCATTCATCATTTTCTTTTAATAACTATTTAATATTTTAAAAATATTAACTTAAATTTGTCTAAACATAAAAAAATCATATGCAAACCATGTGTTGGGGCATAATTACACCAATAGATTATCTCTTTGGGAGAAGGTAAATCTCAACATAGTTAAGATTGAATCATCAAATGATCATAGTTGAGAATATAGTTGATTAGATTCAACTTCAATCAACTAAAGAGTTAAGTTGACTAAGAAGTCATCTCAAATTGATTGTTTAATGAATAAACTATTTTTATTAATGATTGAGTCAATTAAGTAGTCGATTAATAGATTAGTCGACTAACAAAAATTCTAATTGAATAATGCTATAACAAGAAATATAAAATGAGTTGTTGATCTAACAAAGCTACATTATGATGGTTAAATGACATAAGAGTTACTATAGAAGAGTTGGCTGATAATAAAATCTAGTTGACTTAAGTAGTTATTAACAGACTTAGGCTGAAGCAATCAAAAATCAAACGACTAATGATGAATCTAATCAATTAATTGGTAAAAATCAGTTAACAACAAGTGAAGATAGAAAAAGTTGAATGTCATATGAAGGGGATCAAGGTGAATGTTTGATAGTTAAAAAAATAGAGATTACTTAGATTTGATTGAATTTTTTTCTCATACTCTTAATATTTCTTGCATGTGGATGTTGTAAGAGGTTTTTCTACCTCTAAAGATTATTCGTGAAGGAGGAAGATAGTGAATTTTTCAAAAGTGATACACTGATGAGTCATAAATGTTGGTATAATCGCATTCTAGGTGGTTTAGTATGACTTTCAATTTTGATGTTTGGATAGAGTGATTTAGGTCTAGCCTTGTGTATTTGAGTGTACAGGAATTTGCATGAACATACATGAGCTTGGAGAGCTCATGGCTCAACAAGGTCAAGCGATGTATGGTGGCATGACATGGCCAAGATGACACATTTAAAGGCTTGGAGGTTTAATAACATTAGAGAAGGATGATATAGGACATTCGAGGGAACATAAGATAAGGAGCATCGAAGTGGTATTGAAGCAACTTAATTCTTGTAATGTCATTTTATTATTCATGGTTAAATTACTCCATGAACTTAAATTGATCTAAATTAGGAAATAAAAAATAAAATGAGTGTTGAGGACTTAGAGAACACAAGGAGAATTACCTATAAAAATTTAGAAGGTTAGGTCCAGAGCCGGCCCTGGGGTGGTCAAGGTGGGGTCGTTGCACAAGGCCCCACCTCCGGTGGGCCATAATTTTGTTTTTAGTTAAATTTTTTTTAGTAAAGGCTAACAAAACAAGTTAGAGTTTCTCTTTCCTCATAATCATTTATTGCCCCGTAAGTAAAACAAATTCTCCAAAATCTCTCAAACCCTCATCGTTGCTTCAAGTTGTTGATCGTCGAAAATTAAAAATTGACCACGATTTTGGATGGAGCTCAGCTTGGCTACGTTTTTTGATTTTAGTACCAAAATTGCACAAAAATCCTCAACTCCAAGGTCGACCAGTCACCCTCATCGTGCATCTCTGTCATGTGCGCTACCTCATTTGCTATTGCTGACTATTTACAACCTAGGTTTGTGTCTTTTATGAGGTTTTGGATTGATTTTCGCCTTTACATAGCGAAATTCCAAGCCTATTTTGCAAGGTGAGAAAACCTCAAGCTTGTTCTTTGATTTTGGTTCAAAACTTATGAGATGTGTTGATTACTGATTAGTTTAGTTGTGTTGTGCTATTGTGTTGTATATATTTAGATATTGAAATTGAAGCTTTTGCTCCAAAAGTTGTCCATTTCAACTTGAATTGAGCATCAAGGTTGAATTTTAATTTTGAGTTAAACCTTATTTTAGTTGTTTCAATTCGAAAGTAGACTTTTTGGAATTTGGATTGTGAAAATCATCTTCAATGATATTTGAAATTTTCAAAATTTTAGATTATTTATTCAGAGGATTTTCGCATGTTTTAGAATTAAATAATTTAATTTTGAAGTGTAGATGTATTAGAATTGTCCAATACGATATTAAAAATTTCGTATATGATTTTTTGAAGTGAAATGCAAAGTTTAAATTTTTTAAAGAATTCTAAAAACTCAGTTGTTTAAATTCTAGTTTAACGTTGTTATAAAATGAGTATTTTATAATAAGTGTTTGTCTAATGTCTATAATAAGTGGTTGTTTGAGAGCTTGATTTATTTATTTTTCTGTAGAAATGTCTCCTACTAGAAGTATCTATCATGATATGATAAGCAGAAAAAAAAAAAAAAAATTAAAGAATTTATTGAGTCTCAAAGAGGGGCGATCGACATATTTGTTATCAAAGAATCGTGAAATCTTCATTTGAATATTTGGATAATGAAGAGGAAAAAAATAATTGTAATGAATTATATGAAGGTTTAGCTGTTAAAAAAGATGTAAAGGAAGATGTAAATGAGATTGAAAGCAATAAAAGTGGTGATGACTTAGACTTTGAAAATAATTATTTTGAAAGTAATGATGATGTTATTAATGCAGTGAATAAAGAACTAAGTTCATTGATTCCACTTGATATTTTTTATCCTAAAAATTGGGAGAATTTAGATCCAAGTGGAAGGATCAATTAGTGGAAAAGGGTCATATAAGAGATGTATTAACAAGGAAAGGTCCTAAAGATAGATCAAATAGATGATTTTCTTTAAATTTCTACACTCAAATTTTGTCAAATAGTCAAAACACCATAGAGATTGGTTGATCTATTCAAAAGCACTTGATAAAGCATTTTATTTTTATTGCAAGTTGTTTTAAAGGGGGTCTTAACCAAGTCAACTAGCAAATGAAAGATACTGTAATTGAGGGCATCTTAGTAGTAGACTTAAAGAACATAAGATAAATATTGAGCATGTCAATTATTATGCTAGCTGGTCTAAGTTGCGTATCATGTTAGTGAAGGATACAACAATTGATTATGTTATTAAAGATCAAATCAAGAAGACAAAGAGCATTGGAGGAAGGTATTACACTGATTAATTTCACTTATGAGATTTTTGACTAAATAAAACGTAGCATTTGTGGTAGTAATGAGAAGCTTTATGATGATAACAATGGAAAATGTTAGATTTGAGAGGTGACCTAAGGCAATCGCCTTACGGTTATACTATTTATTGGATAAATAGCAATTCACTATTTGAGTGCACATTCCATATGTGTTTGATTGGATCTTGAACTCAAATACTGAATGTCCGCAATATGATTCATAGCATGAGAGAATTTGTGATTGGATCACAACTAGTGAGCATCTCTACACGTGTAATTATGAACGTATTGAAATTATCCCTAGTCGAGGAATTGATGAGCGCGGACGTCATCGATTCTGACGAGACTAGCACGTTTTGAACTCCTTGGTTGGCCAAGCAGCTGATCTCACTACTGTCGACATTAGATGTTGAGAGTTAAACGTGGATGCTGGTTAAAGGTAACCAGTTCATTGGAGTGACCTGTCTTGAGACTTCATATGGTTCTATATATATATGTCAATGAAGATCTCAATGCAGCTTAAGTGCGAGTTTCCTTTGACTTGTGGTATTCAAGTCACCTTGGTCATGGAAGACTTATACTTTGACATCTTAAGTAAGCATCTCCGAGGAGGTGTGGACCCGAGATGATTGGGTATAAGTCGAAGTGTCCGAAGGTGTTTGAATAGCCCACAGAGGATTCACCGCTCCTTAGAAAAGGAGACGTATACCTTGCGGCCGCTTGTTAGGATTGTTACTAAAAGTCTTTGGCCAAAGCATTACATGTTAAGAGTACGAGACTCTTGGACACATGTACAAGTAACTTGAATCCACAGGACAAGAAAGCAGCTTGGGCTAGGTGTGACATAGTCAGCCTAGTGGGGACCGACACATAGACCATGTCCTGAACCAAGCGGGTATAAGACGGTGAAAGGAACGAGGCACGATTCAGTGGAGCTGCTGAAAGGTTTAGAAGATGTTCTGGAATCAATCGTTGATTTTTCGGTCAATTGGGGATCATGATATACTACTAGGTGTCACTCATGATCGTTCCGTAATTAATAGTTAATTACGGACGACCAACATAACCGGGAACCTATTGGGTCACACGCACAACAAGTTCTCCGAAGGACTTAAAACGAGTTTGAGAATTGGATTCTCAGAATGAGAGAAATAAAGTCTGGTTGAACCAGACAATGGACAAAATGATGGAACTCGTCTTACGAAGATGAAACGAACGAAACTGATTTCGTTTGAATCAGAGACCGTTTGGTTACTGAACCAAACGATTCAGTTTTGAACCGAATTGAACCAACTTGGTTTGGTTCGTGATGGAAGAGTTTTGGCAAAATGGAAGAGATGAGGAGATTCGTCTTGCGAAGACGAAACAAACAAAACTGATTTGGATCAAATCGGAGTTTGTTTGGTTGGTGAACCAAGTGAGTTAGTTTTGAACCCGGTCTGATTTGGTTCGCTACAGTGTTGAACCATGTTTAGGGTTTTCTTTGGTTTTGGTCCAGCCCAGCCGTTTGGTCCGGTTCACCCTAACCCATATATACTGTAGCTTCTCAACGAAAGAAGTGGACGCGACTTCTTCTCTTCTCCCTCAGCGCGGCGCCGAAACCTGTTCTGCTCCTTCCCGACCACGGCAGACGGCGGTTCCCGAAGGCACCGGTCTTCCTCCTTGTGCGGACGCAGCACCAGCTCTCTGTCCTCCGCTCGCGCAACCAAGAACTCTAGAGGAAGCCGCCATGAAGCTTTCTTCACAGAGGTGGCGCCCTGGTTTTCTTCTACAAACGACGTTGTGCCCTTTTTCCCACCTTCTCTGCTCGGCAAAACCAGAGACGCCCTGTTCATCTTTCTCTTCCTTGGAAGAGAAAAAGCTTGATCGTGAAAAGCTTGATAGAGAAAAGCTTGATCGTGAAAAGCTTGAAAGAGAAAAGCTTGGAAGAGAAAAGGCTTGATCGTGAAAAGCTTGAAAGAGAAAAGCTTGGAAGAGAAAAAGGTTTGATCGTGAAAAGCTTGAAAGAGAAATTGTTGCCGTGAGGAAAGATCACAGCAAGGAGAAGTTGTTGCCGTGAGGAAAGATCACAGCAAGGAAGAAATTGTTGCCATGAGGGAGGATCACAGCAAGGAGAAGTTGTTGCCGTGAGGAAAGATCACAGCAAGGAACAGCAAGATCTTCTTCTTGTTGCCGGAGAAGAAAGCTCAGTTGCTTGCCACCGGGAGCTTGGTTGCCGGAGGAGAAATCTCATTTTGCTCGGCCATGTAGACGAATGTCGTTCGCGGAAACTTACAAAGTTTTCGGAGAACGTTCCATCATCATCGAAACGTTTCGATTGATTTGTCCTATATCGACGGTCAATGATTGACCACCGAAAACTATATCGAAAATACGATTCTCAATGATAGTTAGAAAGCCCCGGAATGATCGCGACACACGTTGTTGCGTGGTTTCCGGAACAAGGCTTCTCTCGATTCGATCGTCATCGATCATCGGCTAGTACCGAAGACGATGACGCGACTCGTGACTTCCGAAGCCGTCCAGACGGGAGCTTGGCGTGGATCACCAGTAGAGGCGGGACTCGGACGAGGATCGCTCGATTGATTCAACACGGCTCAACATCGTCATCGCGAGGTACACGTTTAGAATAATTTCTTATTCTGCAAATTTTATTTGTGCACGTAGAATAATTGTTATTCAGAAAAATTTTAATTTCCTGTCATGCCTTGTACATGTTATTTCCTGCTTATTGCATGCGTGTGTTGTGATAATAATTAGTTTAATTATCTGTATATTTCCGCTGCGCACGTTTACGAAACGTGTAGACACACGCATTGCACCGGGATCCCAACAAATGATCACCAACAACTAATAGCAAATGCCTTTAGTTATAAGATCTGTTGATGTTTCTATACAAACCCAATGAAAGTAGAAAAAGATACTTTTTAGGATTTTTGAAAGTAGATGATGCAATAGGACAAGGGTTGTTTGAAGAATTGTAAAATGTGTTGAAAAGTTTTGATCTTGATATTGATAATGTGAGAGGGCAGGGATATGATAATGGGACAAATATGAAAGGGAGACACTAAGACGTACAAAATAACCGTTGGATATAAATCCTAGAACATTATACATTCCATGTGGTTGTCATTGTTTGAATTTAACACTTTGTGACATTACAACTTCCTATGGAAAAGTGAAAATCTTTTTTGGAACAGTATAGTGGATTTATACATTATTTTCTCATTTTACAAAGAGATGAAAGATTTTGATAGATCATGTGATGGTAAAAGGTTTAACTCTCAAGCCATTGTCGATCACTCAATGGAAAAGCCGTATTGAAAGTGTGAAAGTAGTGATACTTCAAGCTCAACAAATCAGATAAGCTTTACTTTAAGTTATAAAAGAAAAAGACATCGACTATAAAATAAGAAGTGAAGCTAAGTTTTTAGCAACATTTGAACTTGAAAATTTTAAGTTTTTAGTGGGCATGTGACATACCATGGGTAAAGTTAACATTGTTAGCAAAACTTACAATATGAAAAATATGCTTATTGATGTTGCTATGACCAAAGTTAAGATATTAATTGGTTCTTTTGATGAGTACAGAAAATTTGGATTTAGACAAGCCATTAGTATAGCAAAAGAACTTGCTTCAACAGTGAAGTGAAGATTGATCCTATTTTTCTTGAAAAGAGACAAATATATAAAAAAAGATATTTTGATGATATTAAATTTGAGTCTTCCAAAATACCTCAAGAATATGTCTTTTAGAATTCATTATTTCTTATACATAATAGATCAAACAATTGGGTCATTGAAAAAAAGGTTTGAGCAATATGAGGAATATGAAGATTTTTTTGGATTTCTCTGTTGAAAAGTTGAGTTCATTGATTGATGAGGACTTGAATGCTTGTTGCGAGAATCTTGAAAGGAAACTATAAAGAAAAGAGGGTATAGGACAAAGATGTTTCATATTTGAATGAAGATAACTTATATCAATAACTGAAAATCATATAACATATTCTACCAAAAGAAACAAAAACAATAAGTGAAATACTAATTTTTTTATAAAGAATGAATTATTTCCCGAATTTATTCATTACATACAGTATATTATTGACTATTTCAGTGACTGTTGCATTTGCAAAAAGAAATTTTTTTAAATTGAAGTTGTTGAAATTTTGTTTGAGATCAATCATGATCCAAACAAGATTGAATGCATTAGATATGATTTTGATTGCAAGTGAGTTTTTAGAAAAATTTAATTATGAAAAATTGATTAATGACTTTGTAGATAAAAATGTAAGAAGATCAATTTTTCATAGTTAATTGTAATAGTTCTTTTTCATTTTCTATAGTGTAATGATACTGATTATTAATAATGTAGAATATAATATTTTTTATTATTATAAATCTCAATTTATGTGTTCTGTTAATAAAATTATTTTTATAGTATCGATTTTATTATTTTTTATATAAATACAAAGGACTTTTTTTTCACCAGATTCTTTAAAGTCTAAGGCTAGTCATGGTTAAGTCTATTTAAAAGTTTTGAAACTTTTATATGGATATAAATTGATCTAAATTGAAAAACAAAAGTTTAAAAATAAGTGTAGAGGACTCACGAACAAAGAGAATATGTATTTTTTGGATAATTTAAATTTTATAATAATTTTGATTAAAGTGTTATATAAATTTATGAATTGAAAAAAAAATCCATAGAGTGGGTTTAAAGGGCACATAAAACACAAGAAGGGCCAGGCATTAAATAATTTGAGTTTTTTAAAATATTTGATTAAATGGGTTTAAATTCAAAAATTAAAAGTATATAATAAGCACAGAAGGCTGATGGAATGCAATAAGATATTTATTTATGAAATTTGATTATTATAAATTCTTAAACAAATTTTGATCAAAATTACTATATGGATTAATACTTCTATAGAACTAAAAAAAACAATCATAGTTACGAAGGTTAAACATAGTTACTTGGTCTAAGATTTCTATAACTTTATAATATATACTCTAAACTGAACAAAGCATTAGATGAGCATAATTCAAAACTTTTTGTGACAAGGTAAAATTCTAAAACTATAAAATATACAATTTAGTCTCATCCAAAGCCTAACGAGGGTCTAACAAATAACAACGAGAATAATATATATGACACTGATGTTTTAAAAATAAATAGTATTAACGAGATTTAGTTGGCTAGTTAAACTTAAAGCTGTCAGACGAATCCGTAAATTATAAGATAAGCCGAACTAAGTTCATTGGTGTTCAAATTTTTTTAACAAGTTAACTGAAATAAATTAAATTGAACTTAAAATAGTTGTTTAAATTTAATTTGATTTTTTTTCATAATTGGTTCAAGCTTGATTTGAGTTTGATCATTTAGATGTTATTCAATTTTCAATTCAAACTTATTTGATTATTTGAAATTATAATTTTTAACTTATTTAATTAATTATTAAATTTAATAATAATAATATATTTATTTATTTAATATGTCGATAAGAGTTTAATTAATAAATATAATTTATGAATATTATTGTTGAATATTATTTACAAATGTTATTCTTGAATATTGTTTACGAATATTAACAACCTATTCAAATTTATTTGTCTAGTTTAACTAGTTATTCAAGCTTGTTCATTCAATTAATCTTATGCATTGAATATAAAATTTTTTTTACTAAGACCAACATCAAACTTGTTCTTTAACAGTTGATTTATTTACAACCTAAGAGTAACCCCGCCTGCCATCTTGGCAGGTTGAGAAAATCTCAATCCAACTTAATCCAAAGTGGATTACAGATTAGGCAGATTAGCTCACGAACCCATCAAATAATAAAAAAATAAAAAATATTAAAAATTTTAGATTTGGATTACAGATTAGATAGATAGCGCCTATTGAATTTTTTATTTTTATTTTAAAATTTAATTTTTTTCTACTCAATCCACGGGCTAATCTAAACTCATCTGGATCGATAATCCATGCAAGCTGATCTATTTAAATTCGCTTTTAAATAGATAAATAAAATTTTAATTAAATCCATTTAAATTTAAATTTTCCTATTCTAATTAAGCTATGGGTCAGTGTGCGAGGCTTTAAAGATTTGGATAGGTTTAGCAAATGAAAATAATAAAAAATAACAGACGGAGCGCAATTTAAATATAATTTTAGTAAATATTTTTCTTTTCATGATTTAAAAAAAAATAAGTGCCTTATCCTAAATGATAAGCATAGAGACATGTGTTATTTGAGATTTCAAATTCGAATCCTCATAGCAATATGTATTTGTTGACTGAGGTACTGTACGATTCAAGTCTTAGTAATATGTATTTGTTGGCTGAAGTGCTGTTGAGGCAGTATGTTTTTATCAACCTAGTGGTAGAGTACATGAGACCGATCGTGTGGGACCGCTAAGATGATGAATTCCTGGCTGAGGTGCTGTTGAGGTAGTATATTCTTAAAGAAAATAAATGCCGAATTGGACTCCAGTTGTAGAGTACATGAGAAGCAGTGAAATTACAAATGTACCCTTTGACTTGGATAACCCCCACGACCACGCAATTGGCGTGTCCTCTGTCCTTGACTGCTGACTGACTGACAGCCATTGCTGCTCTCCTTGCACTTGCTCACGCCGCGTTACTCAATCCTTTGACCACACTTTCCCACCATCATAAAGCGAACTTCTCTCCACCTTCTCTGCCTCTCCGCCAAAGACTCCTTCCTTTCTCTCCAATGGCTCCGATACCGATGCTACTCGTCCTCCTCTTCGCGGTTTCTCCGGCCTCCTCCTCCAACTCCGAAGGTTAGTCAAGGCGAAGAAAGGTTCCTCTTTGATTATTTGTGATCGTGGTTGTTGTTGGACGCAGGGGAGGCGTTGCACGCCTGGAGGACGCGGCTCACAGATCCCACCAACGTGCTGCAGAGCTGGGATCCCACCCTCGTCAATCCCTGCACCTGGTTCCATGTCACTTGTGATCCCCAGAATCGCGTTATCCGCTTGTAATATCTATCTCCCCCACGCGTTACCCTCTCAGACACACCCTTTCGCAAGTTGTTCATGAAAATTTGTTCCTTTTTGGGTCTGTCTTAGGGATTTGGGGAATTCCAATATTTCTGGCCCTATCGGCTCCGAGCTTGGCCGTCTTGAGCAACTTCAGTACTTGTAAATATTCTAAGCCTTCATTTTCCTCCCCGCCCCTTCCTAAAAGTTATTTTGTTTTATGTATGGTGGTGTTTGGGTCGCAGGGAGCTTTATAGGAACAATCTAAAAGGGAAGATCCCAGCCGAGCTCGGCAAATTGAAGAACCTCATCAGCATGGACTTGTATGGGAACCAGTTACAAGGAGAGATTCCCAAGTCCTTTGGCAAATTGAAGTCACTTAGATTCTTGTGAGTTCGTTTTTTTTACTTGGCCAATGCAAAAGCTCGTTTCTTTTATTAGGCAATTGACATATTAAAACTTAGGTTCTAGCATCTCCTTAATTCTTGACTTGGTTCTACTTTGATATCAATCACCTTCATAGGCGGCTGAACAACAACAAGTTGTCCGGATCAATTCCCAGAGAGCTTGTTTTCCTTTCAAATCTCAAAATCTTGTAAGGGACAATATCCTAAGACCCAAAGTTCCCAGATTCTATGACATCCAGTACTGAAATGTCTTTTTCTAAACCTTGCAGGGACGTTTCAAACAATGATCTTTGTGGAACCATTCCAATTGGTGGACCATTTGCCAACTTTCCTCTTCAAAGGTAACAAATAAAAAAAGTTGCTTTGTTGTTTGATAAATCTCTAAGAACATGTTATGGAAAAGGATTAATAGCTAAATCTAATATAAACTAAAGGCTACATTGAATCTAGAATATGTTTTTTTTTTGTAATTTTAAAAAATTTGTACAAATACTTTAAAGCTTGTAATAAATCTAAAACATTCTCAACTCAACATATTTTATGACACCTTTTTTTTTTCCTTTTTAATGGATTTCACATCATATCATTCGGCAAATTTTAAACATTCTCAAACTCAACTTATTGTAGTACATGCATGGATTCAACAAATTTTAAACAGGATTTCTAATGAATATTTTAAAATGAGTGTCACCTATCATCGCAAATAGTTTTAATTGATAAAAAATTATCACATGTCAGATTTGATCATTAGAGAAGTCAATGTGGTTTCAAGTGACAATCTCACCGAAACTAATAATTTAAAGAATTTACTAAAACTTATATCATAATGTTTTGGTGCTATATTTGTTTCAAATTTGTACATAAATTTATCATAATGAAAGTTCATGTTAAATCTACTAAATCCTAAACTTTATGCTTGATTTAACAATTATCCTCAAAAGAACTAAAAGCCAGCAGTGCCTTGGTATTAGTCATCATCATTGTATTTTTACTGTGACAATTAGTATATTTAAGATGTTAAATACCTGTTGAGCTGATGAGCATAGCGCTCAACTGGTTGATGATTCTAAGAACTGTCATGGCTTGTTGTATTTCTTCTTTTCTTAGATTTTATATGACTAATAACCTAATCAAGACATTTATAATTAAAAAATAAAATCCTAGTTTGTTGCTAAGATGCTTTGTTTTGGGCTTTCATATAAACCTAGCATTGTTAAGCTGATGCAGTTTGGTTTGGCATTTGGTAGTACTCACAATGTAGTTCATGTTGAAAAAAGATTGATCTAGAACCATAGTTGTTATATGAAATCATACAGTAGTTCAATTGATCCCATTGTTGAGCGTATACCATATCAGGATAAGAGTTATGATGTAAGTGTCAATTGTGAGTGTGTTGTGGCTTAACTGATCGTGTTCAATTAAGGTGTTTTGATGTGTTGAGAAAAAAAGTTTTAGGATTGCTTATGTTACTGATGTGTGTTTTAAGTCGTGCAAAAACTTGGCTAGATGCACACAAAGCTCGCAGAGGTTGTAACTCAACAAGGTTGAGTTGTGTATGATGACTTGGTGTTGCAAAGTTGGTGTTACTCAATGGGTCGGAGGTCTGTTGGAGATTGTAGAAGGATGCATGAGACATTAAAAGGACTGCAGGACTAGAGGCGAGCAGTGTTGGAAAATCTCGTGGAGCTTGAATTGACACAACCAAGTTGGTGTTGGCTTGATGGCTTGAGATTCGCTAAAGAAGACATTTGAGTATGCACAAGACAAGGAGCATCGAGGTGGTAGCCTTGATGAGCGTAGCAAAAGGTGGACTACATAGGTGAACGAGTGAGGGATGACATGTGGATTGAGTCAAAAGCTTGGTGCACCCGAGGGACTAAGCACCTACTTTTATTGGAGTTAGACAAGGCAGACTACATAGGTGAACGAGTGAAGGATAGAATATGGAACAAGCTAACGGCTCAATGCATTCATGAGACTGACAACCTGATGGGAGATTGTCTTATGGGCGAAGTAAAGCTAAAAAAGTAATTTTAAGTAAGTTATGGTAGTTGAGTGATCTCTAATTTAGGTTTTAACTAGGCTTGACTTAGGCGATGACTTGACCATTAGATTAGTTGTAATCGACGATCTAGTCGACTAGAGGGTGATCTCGGTCAACGGGTGTGCTAAGACGACTTGGTAGTTGAGTCAGGTTGGTTTGCTCGTGAACAAAATATCTTTGATCGAAATGGAGTCGACTGAGTAGTCAGTTGAGTAAGTTGAATTGACTGAGTCCTTGACAGAAATCATAACCAAAATTATTGTTTAGGTAAAGAAAGCTACAATTGTCAGTTTGCTTATGCGATAAAGCAGTTCGTCGATTGGAGTAAGTCAACTAAAGTAACTATGGCGAGACAAAGTAAGTCAACTAAGAGATCCTTTGCTAGGCAGAAGGTTGAAGCGATTAGGAAAGCAGTTGATCATAAATTGTTTAATCGATGACCTAATGTAGAACAAAAAAGTGAAGGATGTTGAAGACAACTTGCATACTATAAACAGGGGACCAAGAGGAACTTGTCAAGGTTGGAGTGGCAAAATTGTGCTCAACTCCAACATCCTTGTGCTTTCTTATTCAATCAATTTTATAACCTAGTTTTGTAACTTGTAGCTGTCTTATTTGCTATTCTTATTCTTGTAAAACTCTTGTAAGAGGCTTCTCCACATCCGAAAGGAGTTGGGAAGGAGAAAAGATAGTGCAATTTTGGAGTGATTTATAGGCCATGGAGTAGGAATCGGGGCTTCCGAACCACATAAATTGTTTGATTTTATGTTTATTTTCACTACACTAATTCAATTGTGTTGTCTTGCTAAGATTCAACGAGACCACATTTTCAGGTTAAGTGCTATTCATTCCCCTTTAGTCATCCGACCATCATCCTCATTGATCCAACTAATTGGTATTCAGAGCCTTGAAGCTCTAAGAGGGCTAAGCACCAATAGAGCCATGAGCTGAAAGAAAATGGTCAATACCATTCTTAAAAGTGGTGTTAAAGTGAGGTTTGCGTTGAAGGATTAACCACAAATCACATGTCTAGAATCGTCTTTGGATCTACAAAATATCAAAAAGAATTTTGCTGACGGAAAAGGAAGATGGAAGAATGGTATAGTTGCATATTTTAAAGTAGGTCATGTTAGTGCAGATTAGAAACTCCAAAAGACAAAAAAGGAAGGACATACATTCAATTATTCCATTTTGTCAAATATTGTTTTGAGCAAGGTTAGAGATTATAAAAATGCAAAGGATCTTTTGGAAAAGATTGTTCTTTGTCATGAAAATCTAGTACAAGAACCACAAGCTCAATTCATGACAAAGTTGAACACAAAGTGAAGTGATTAAAAAATCCAAAGAAAATGAGGAAGATCAAGATTTAACCTTTGAGATAATTACAAATGATGAAGTTGAACAAGGAGATCAAGAATGAATCATTGAAACAATCAATGAAGATGTGTGATCCTCTTCATCGAAAGATCAAAATAGTGAATCATCGACCTCATCAAGAAGTGAGGAACATCCAAGTCAATGGAGAAAGAGATTTTAGAAGTTGCATCCTCAAGTTCCTCAATTTAAACCAAAAAAAGGATCACATTATTTGTTATGGATGCAGTGGAAAAACACATTACAAGAATAAGTCTACATGAAAAGGAGGGAAGAAGGATAATTTTTTTTTTAAACTCAATAAATTTAAATATATCAAAATATTATTTATCCTAGGCAAAGGGATTTAGTTAGGTTTGCCATTGTTATTGATATGTGATGTGTATGCTAATTTGTGCAAGAATTTAACAGGCCATACGAAGCTCGTGGAGCTTATGACTTGATGAGGATGGGTCATGGATGATGACTTGGCGTGGCTAAGTTGATGCTGATCAATGGCTTGGTGGCCTATTGGAGATCAAAGAAGAATCTATGAGACATCTAAGGGATTATATGTCAGAAGCAAAGTCGTGTTGGCAAAGCTCATGGTGCTTGACG
This sequence comes from Curcuma longa, assembly GCF_044706935.1. Classification (NCBI taxonomy): domain Eukaryota; kingdom Viridiplantae; phylum Streptophyta; class Magnoliopsida; order Zingiberales; family Zingiberaceae; genus Curcuma; species Curcuma longa. Next base: position 9,353,355 of record NC_133877.1, on the reverse strand, counting down.
CAACTAAGTTGGTGTTGGCTTGACGACTTAAGGATAGTATGAGACATTCACGGGATTGTAGGACAAGTAGCGTGACAGCCTTAACAATAGCAGCAAGAGGTGGACTAAGTAAATGAGTGAAGTATGACATATGGATCGAGTTGAGGGGTTTGATGGGAGTCAAACTACATAGGTGAACGAGTGAAAGATGACATGCGGAACGAGCCAAGGGCTCAGTGCATTTGAGGGATTGACAAATTGATAGGAGATGCCTTGTGGGCGAATTAAAGCTATAAAGTTAAACTTTTTAAGTGACTTGTGAGTGTTGAGTAACATCTACTTTGGGTTTCAAGTAGATTTGATTAAAGCGAAGACTTGACTAGCCTAATCGACTATCCAGTTGGCTGGAGGGCGATCCTAGTCGACTAGTATGCTAAGCTGACTAGGGAGTTAAATCAGGTTGATATGCTCACAAAATGTTCATGTTCAAAGTGTGGACAGTCGATTGAATCTCACATGAGTCAAAAACAAGACTATTGATCAGGTGCATAATGTTCATTTTCAAAATGAATTGATTGGACAGTGGATTGAATCCTTGATGGGAGTCAAAAATGAAATCGTTAGCTATTGATTGGATAGAAGAAAGCTGCAACTGTGAGGTTACTTATGCGATAAAGCAATTCAGTTAAGATGTCAGAGTGAGTTGACTAAAGTAACCATTGTCGGTTGTGCAATTGATCGTTAATGGGAGCATCACTTATCATAATCAAGGTGTGTTAATCCCAGTTGTTTGAGATTTGCTATGTGAATTGTGTCCCTTCATTGAATTCCATGCAAGACATTATCTAATGTAAGTATTGCCAATTTGGGTATTGGATGAGTGTGGTTGATAAATGATCCCTTTGCTTCATTACATTACTTCATGGGTATACTATTGTGACATTTCTGACTAATATAGTTATCCAGATGAATCATTGGTCTGAATTTGATAGAAGGTCAGTCATCTTCTGTTTACTGCAGTACGACATCACTTGATGCTAGTATGAAATTTGACATTGCATTTTGTCACGAACTTGTCTTTTAGCCTTTTATGCTAGTTTATACCGTGGAGTGAAACAACTTAGGACGTGGTTAATCATCCAGTTGGCACTGAATTATGGTCTCAATTCATTAATTGAGGTCGTCTTTCCTGATAATTCATCCGGCTGCTTGTACATTAAACTATACATAGATGCACTGATTTCCACTAGTGGATGTTGTAGTTTTTTGCTAAAAAGTTTCATGCAATGACAACAATAATTGGTGAGACTTCTGATAGGATATGATATCATGCTTGATTTTCTAATTCTCAAAATTTAGCTAGTTATTTGGTTACTTTTGCTTCAAACACCTGAATAGTCAGATGAATTATAGTTCCACCTGGAGGCTATGTGCTACTCCAGAGCTACAGTAAGTGCCTTCATGCTTGAGTTGTTGCCATTCAACATTTTAAGCCCTTGTTTCCTTGAGAGAGCTCTGAGATTAGTAACAAGGGTAGAGAAAAGGTGGGTGGTGAAACATTTCACCCCATTTCTTATGGAAGAAAGTGGACAGAGAGAATAGTGGGGAAATAGTTTCCCCAAATCTCCTCCATCACCCAAAGTATTGAATTCTGTGATTGTTCTTTATTTGTTGAAAATTGTAGAAAAAATGGCTGTTACAGTCAAATCTAGTCAATTTTCTAATTCCTAACTTCAACTAATTTCTTGCTGTTACAGTTTTGACAACAACAGCAGACTGAATGGGCCAGAGCTGCAAGGATTAGTCCCTTACGATTTCGGCTGTTGAATGCATCTTATGGAGGGGGCATGCTAAATCTATTCGCTTTCACACAGTTTGATGGCTAGTCTATAGGGTCACAGAATCTCATATGGCTTAATCTCAAGTATCATATTTAAAATGGTATGTAACAAAAAGAATATCTAAGTATCCATATATATCCTGTCTGAGTCCATCTTGTTCTATATGAATTGAGCTGAAACGTAACCTTGTGTTGTAATCTTCTAGCACTTCACTGAAATCTTCTATCAACCTCTAAGGTCAAGGTGACATTACATTTCTTCTCCATCTGCTGCTGGATATCAATCATTGAGCAGCCATTTAAAATATGTATAAACCTTTATAAATCAGAATCTTTGCATGAGTTCCTCCTTCCCTTTTATATAGCTCGACTTTCAGGACAACTGTCTTTATCTCCTTGTCCTCAACTCTCGCGTATATGCACTCCCACTAATTAAAGCTTTGCCTCCCACTAAATCCTTGCTCTGATGGCTGTGACCTTGACCCGTGTTGCGTCTGCATGCATGGAAGGAAGACAATTCTCCATCGAGAAAGTTGCAGGTTTTTTAGTTTAAAAACTTGTCCTCGAGCTTAGGAATCCTTTCAGTACTGTCATCTGGTGATTATCTAAGTTTTCATGCTTAACGTATGCTGTTCTCCGTTTATGCTTTCCACCAGATTCTTCTAATGCGCCTTTTTGGCCTTGATGTCTGCCTCTGTATAAATATATTCCGATCGAGCAGATCCATGCATGCAGAACAATGTAGATCTAGAGTATAATATACAACGAAAATCAATGCATGCAGAACAATGTAGATCCAGCCATGGAAGAGTGAGTTGATATTGAGGCGAAAGTGGGCGAGGGAGGGGTCCTTCAGCTTTTCAGAGTTCAGTGCATCACTTGACACCAAGGTAGAAAACAACAGGTCTCAGCTTTTCTGACATTTATAAATGAAGAAGAGGGCCTTAATTTAATCATCCATTCTTAACAATTCCTGCATTTCTTCAAGCTGATCTGTTGTTTAATTTTCCTTTCGAGTCACTTTTTGGAAAGTAGGTGATAGCGTTAAGAATGATTAAAGTATTGAAGCTTAATTAGAATATGTCAGGATGTGATCCTTTAATTATGTCGATCAAGTAAATAATTAACCCGCACTAACAATTTAAGTAGGAGGAAATATTATTTTCGTTGCGTGCGCTTCCCGATTTATTCTGATGGCTGGTGGGAAATTTTCGTGGGACCGAACCGGTCACCCCAGGGCCAGTTGGGATTATCATAGGAGGAAATATTGAAAGATTAACAGCTTTTGAAACAATGAAAAATTGTACATACTTTTGCCTCAAATGAAATCGAAATAAAATGATTACCATTTTGGGTATTTACTTAATTTTATTAGGTAGGCGATTTAGAAGATATAATTGGAGGGGATCTATGGTTAAGTGCCATTTGTATACTTGGTGGAATTTGACATATCTTAATCGAACCCTTTGCATCGTGCATTTGTATGGTTTGAAGAAGCTTACTTTTCTTCTGCAAAAAAAGTGGATCCGCCACCTTAGCGGCCCCACACGGTCGGCCCCACGACCATCTGTGAAGAGGTAAATCGAGAAAGTGCAATTGGTTACGACGCAGGATTGAAGAAGCTTACTTGTCTTATAGTTTAGGTGCTTTATCTATCTTTGATTTCATCACTTGTTATTTGTCTGGTTTAATAATATCACTTATCCTAGTGAGTTTTACATGTAATTATTATGTAAAATTCAAGTTATATTCATGTATCAAAGTAACAAGTTATAAAAAAAATAATTTATTTATTGTTAATATCTATTATATAGAATTAGTAATATGCGTCAAGGTAATGACACTTTCGTGAAGGACCAAAGTGTTAGAAGGGAGTCAATAATGTATTGACCTCTAAATTAAATTCTTTTAAATAAATCTAATTGATCGAATATTGTCATGAAAATTGAACAAATTGAATCGATAAAAAAATAATTAATTTGATCAATTATTGAATTAATTGATCTATTGGACAATCGAGAATTAAGATTTTATGATTTTTGTGATGAAAATAGCCGTCCAAGAACATCTATTGAAAAAAATTCTTTAGAGGTGGAGAAAGAGTGAACTTTTTAGCCCTTTGACATATTGTCGAAATATTGCAATATCAATTTTCAACTGATTTATGGATATTCATCGTCATCCCTAAGATTTTTTTGATAGGCAATCGAAAGCTACTCATGTCTAATAAAGTATTAATTTGTATATCATTTACGTCATTTTTTAGGTAACATTGTCTTTTATGAACCTAAATTAAACTAGTTGCCAAGCATAAAAAGGAAGCTTGTCGGTGCCATCATGCCTTAATCATGTGGGTTGTGTTGTTGCAATCATACTCTAAATGATTGAGTCAATAAAATTAATTTAATGTGGTTGTCAAAGGTTAAAGTTAGATTTATATTGGACTAATGTGTATGCTAGATATGCAAGTGCAAATCTTCTTAATGCTAATAGTGTAGGTGCAAATGGAAAAGTCCAACGACCATTGATAAAAATCTAAATGGGTCAAGATTGACTAAACATTTGACAGAAGAAGTCTTACAGATGCTGGCAGAGTTGGAAGTGCAACAAGTGATAGCAAATAAAGTTTTGATAGGTCAAGATGTACCAAATATCTGACAGGTAAAGGAAGACATAGAGGCAAGAGCTTTCGATAGGCAATAAAGTCGTAGTAGAACAAAGATAACTAGATATACGACAACAATCATCATCTTCCTCCATCTCAATTAACTACTGAAGGTAGGTCAAGATGGACTAGATACCTGGCAGGTAAGGAAGACATAAGCAAGATCTTTTGATAGGTAATAAAGTCTTGGTAGGTCAAAGACGATTAGATATCTAATAAAAATCAGTATCTTTCACCATCTCAATTAACCATTAGAGGTGAAGAAATCTCTTACAAGCATAGTGATGGAATAGATTTTCTAATAAGAATTCTAAACCTTATGAATTCAACAAAATAGAAAAACATACAGATCTAGTTATATTAAGAATTATAGCAGCAAATTAAATAAATTGAAATAGATGATGGTGAAAATAAAAATGACATGAATGCAACAGAATTACCATTGTCTCTGAGTCGTCCATAAAATCCAGATCCTACAGAAAAAGAAGAACAAGGGGCAAGTCTTCCATAGGAATTAGGATGACGACGCTGTAATCTCCTCACCAATGAGTAACTCAATCCGTTATTAAGCCATCACTAATAACGATGCGGGTTAATGAATTCTACATATGTAAGCGTACATCCAATAATACAAACCAACCATTAATTAAATCACTTAATGGGTTTATAACATAATGATATAAATATGTGTGCTTACAACTAACATGTAAGCTCTCAAATAGCGAGATAAAATTCAACACATAGATGATCACAAGGAATACAAAGGGGCTTAGATTACATGTGTGAAGCTATAGTAACACTTGATCAATCTTATTTTCTTTAAGTCTCCACCAAGCTTTCTTTTTATAATCTTCAATCTTTTAAGATCTCTTGTTATCTGCTACACCATAACTTTATGTTTTGATTTATAAGTCAACTATCTATTTCGTAAATCAACCACTAGCGGACTATGTTAGTACTGATGGAATCAAAATATCTTATAATGGTATGATATTGTCCATTTTGAGTCTAAGTTCTCATGATTTTTATTTTTGAACTTTACCCAAAAAGCCCCATATTAATGGAGATATCTTCTATCTTATAAACTCATGATCTTTTCCATGTATTTTCAATGTGGGACTTTGATTGTATCTCAACAGACTAAGTTCCACATTAATTAATTAGACTAAGTTCCACATTAATTAATTGCCCAAACTTCAAACCCCAAATCATTTTGAAGTATTTGATTTCTTAACCACCAATTTACCGATCTCTAATACTACTTTACTGGTAACCTTGAGTATGACCATCTCTAAGATTGAGTCCACTTATATTAAATTCTACTCTCATCCCCATAGATACAAGTCACTCAACACTCACATCTCATCAAAATCTTATCATCATAGCTTGACTTTGCCCCTCTACTATCTCTCGTAAAGTTATTTAGTCTTTAGAATGCGCATGAGTCCTTAGCTTTTCCACATGTCATCCTTCACTTCTTTATCTTCATAGTATGTCTCCATTGGCTGTCATTCTCGTTATCTCAATGTTCCTTATCTTGTGGTCCCTTGGTTTGTCTCATATAATATTCTTTGCACTCTACGAATCTTGAGCTATTGAGTTGTCAACTTGACCACACCAAATCATCACTCTAGAGTTGCTCCAACACCACCTAAGCATTCCCATCCTATTGATCCTTAGATATCTCATACTATCTTTCTTCGATCTTAATTTATGGACCTCCGAGCCACTGAGTGTGTTACTTTGGCCATACCGAGCCGATATCTATAAATTCGATCTCGTAGAGATACGAGCGCTCCAAGCTCCATGTGTATTTCTACAAGTTCATACACTTGACAACATGTTAAATAATCCAAATTACCTTGGTTGTGAAGTAGGAACAGAGCCTGCAAACCGTATTAAATGCATGTGTTAACAATGTTATTTTTGTGTTCATTATTATTTTCGTCATGTTGATACTTGACAACATAAATAACTAGCGCACACAAGTACCACATGAGAATATTATCAGTTTAATTTGTCATCGTAGGTGTCATTTATTCAACCCTCCTCTCTAGTTATCTGTTCCCATCGTAAACAAATATAGAAGGTAGAGAATAAGATTGTCTTATTCAAATATCAATATTGCTATTGCACGTTGAAAGATTGTTTATCCACATCTTGGAATCATTAACATTAAACATATACCAAGGGTTAATTACATATCTAATGTACTGGAGATAGGTGTCACCACGTGGTAGGATCAAGTCAAAAGTCAAGCGGAGTTGACATCAAGTCAAAATAGAACTCGGGTCAAGTCAAAACAGACTTAGATTAAGTCATACCGAGCTGAGGTGAGGTCATATGGAGCCCGGGTCAAGTTAGATCGAGCTCTGATCAGGTTAGATGGAGCTCGATCTAGGAGAAATCGAGCTCTGACCAAATCAGGCCCAAATAAAGACCTCAAGTTAATTTCATCCGAGTTTAGTCTTCTCAAATTGAAGCTCAGACTCGACTTGGTAGTTACTGAAGCGTTGATTATACAAGAACACGGTTGTTGAAACACCGATTACCAAGAGAGGTATCTCTCGGCAAGGAATGGAAGATGTGTGCTCTTTGAAAATCAAGGCCACCCTCTCACTTTTTATTTAAATGTAACTTATTGCAATATCAAGGCAAGTAACTCTCTATTCTCCCTACTTTTCTCCATTTATTCTTTCTATCTTTTCTTTGAAGTCCGATTTCAACGTCGAAAAGGCTCTGTTATGATTTGCCTTGGCCCCCCTTTCTAACTTCTTTCTGGAGTCTTTTCAAACGTTTGTTTGAATGACCTTCTTGCTACTCGGCATTCTGAAAATCGACCTAAAAAAATTCGGTCTATTGAAGTCCGATTTGAAGTAAGTTGGTCTATTGAAAACCGACTCGACTTGTATTCAATCGATCGAAAGTACTCGACCATGGTTAATTATTTTACTGTCTTCTCATCATTTGATCTAAGATTGAATCAATATATATCTATAAGGTAGACTATGCTGAATATCCTTCCAAGAAATTGGGAACAAAAGCTCTGTGGGGTTACTTATATGATAAAAGACCATTGCCAATTTTGTTAAATTCAATCAACCATGTTTTTGTTTAGTTTCATTCTTCAAGCCTAGTCTACATTCCATTCAAGCCTAGTCTACATTCCAACGAAACTGAAAAGATGATGGGCGAGCTAGAAATTGAGAGGAAATTTGGTGAGAGACCACAACCACCGACCTTTCTTTAATTTCTTACGCCACTCGACAAGCAGCCAATGCGCCGTACCAATTGGGAACTCATGCAGAGCACTGCTGCATACATGATTTCTCCTTGATTTCGTCCGTGAGCTTCTCTCTCTCTCTCTCTCTCTCTCTCTCACTCGCTCACTCTCTTTCTCGCTCTGAAACAGCTAGGACAATCACCGCATGATCACATGTACCGCCAAGAGGCATCCATGGCGGCCCTTCATCCTCACATGCCACCAAAAACCATATAAAAGGTCACTATCTCCACACCTTTCGTCTTCAATCCTGCTCTCTATCCTCTCTCAGCAATCTGCATTCGATTCATCGATCGACATGCGTCTCCCTGCTTCAACAATCAGCTAGCTCCATCGATCTTAAAGTACGAGTTCATGTATTAATTTGTTCTCTCATACTCTCTTTTCAGTTCAACCCTCAAAAGAAGCACCTGAGTTTCTCTGTCCATTTCTCCATTTCTCTGACAAATCATATACGAGAGAGAGACAGAGAGAGATATCGAACTAGGAATTAACCTTGTAGTCTTACCTTTAGAGTCAGGTATGATCAAATTATTCTTGTGTTGGGATTATCGATCATAACCGGCTGCCTATTCCGACTCACAGTCCCTAGCAGCTGAACACCTCTCCATCGATCAAAGCCCTCTTTTTGCCCTTTTTATAAAATCAGAGTAAGGGACTCTCGCTCTTGCTTGCTTAATTATCTACCTATGATGCAATATTTCACTAGTGCACCACTGCCTCCTGCTACTTTGCTCCCCAATGGCGATGGGGTAGTCTTCTTCTCCGACGACGACGAAGCGGCCTCCTCCTCATCGAAGCCGCATAGCTGCTTGCACTTGCCGCAGCATCACTCGTCGCCTTGGCTGCCGGGCCTCGTCTCCTCCTCGCCGAAGCCATCTATCGGGGTCGGAGGAAGCAGCATAAACAGCGCCAGCTGCATGGAGCAACTGCTGGTGCATTGCGCCACGGCCATCGAGGCCAACGACGCCACCCTGGCCCAACAGATCATCTGGGTTCTCAACAACATAGCTCCCCCGGACGGCGACTCCGATCAGCGCCTCGCCTCCGCCTTCCTCCGCGCCCTCATCGTCCGCGCTTCCAAGACCGGCTCCTGCGAGAATATGCTCGTCGCTGCAGCCGGCACCAACCTCGCCCTCTATCTCCACCGCTTCTCCGCCGTGGACCTGGCCAGCTTCATCGATCTCACCCCTTGGCACCGCTTCGGCTTCGCCGCCGCCAACACTGCCATAGCTGAGGCCGTCGAGGGGCTGCCGGCGGTCCACCTCGTCGATCTCGGGATCACTCACTGCATGCAGATGCCGACGCTCATCGAACTCCTGGCCAGACGGCCTGAGGGCCCTCCTCTTCTACGTCTTACCGTTCCGGCCCTCACCGAGACCGCAGCGCCGCCGTTGCTCGACATGTCGTACGACGAGCTCGGCGCACGGCTGGTCAACTTTGCACGGTCAAGGAACATCCAGATGGAGTTCCTGGCGGTCCCCTCGGATCCTACCGAAGCATTCGCCACGCTGATGGAGCAAGTGAGAGTCCAGCGACTAGTCACGCAAGGGGAAGCCGTCATCGTGAATTGCCACATGATGCTGCACTGCATCCCGGAGGAGACAGCAGCCGCCGCGCTGCCCAACTCCTCCTCGCCAATGCTGTCTCCCCGGAGCACGTTCCTGAAGACACTCCGAGGCTTAGAACCCACGCTGGTGACCGTCGTCGACGAGGACGCGGACCTGACGCCGTGCGACCTCATGAGGCGGCTGCGCGCCGCGTTCAACTACTTGTGGATACCGTACGACGCGGTGGAGACGTGCGTCGGGAAGGGCAGCGAGCAGAGGCGGTGGTACGAGGGAGGGGTGTGCTGGAAGATCGAGAACGTGATCGCGCAGGAGGGCACACAGAGGGTGGAGCGGCAGGAGACGAAGGGGAGGTGGGCGGGGAGGATGCGGGCGGCAGGGTTCCGGTCGGTGGGTCTGACGGAGGAGGCCGCGGCGGAAGTGAGAGGGATGCTGGACGAGCACGCCGCCGGCTGGGGAATGAAGAGGGACGACGACCACGATCTGACGCTCACATGGAAAGGCCACAACGTCGTGTTCGCCACAGCTTGGATTCCGGCGCCCTGATCCAAACTCTACGTCGTTGCCTTGCTCCATTAATTTTTTTCATTTTCTGCCTCGCAATTCAGTTATTAATCTGTATTACGTACTGAAAGGACATGAAATATCTGATCCATTCATAGCAAGTTTTGGTCACAACTGATTATAAATTCTAATGGCATATGAAGAAACTGATCGAGACATAAATTCTCTGAAAATGTTTTCTGAAAATGATACGTGAATGGTTGGCTCCTCAATGCACGTTAGAGCTTAGCTTTTGAACATAAATTTAGTTAGTTGTTCCATATCTGCCAGTCAGAACTTTGAATATATAGTTTCAGGTTGATAATTGACCTTGATCTTGCAATGTCTGTAATATAAGAAGAGTTCATGCATGCACTTCCATGAGAAATTATGATATTTATTTCCATGATAAGAATATTGTTGTTGTTTTGCAAAGAAAAATAATGAAAACAATTTTATGATCATACTCACTATTTGATTGCTTGATCTAAGAGTAAGACTTAAATTTTGAAGGTTTTTGGCCAAAGATTTAGAGCTCAAATGTGTATGGAAATACTATTAGAAGAGCTTTAATCTTGTGGCTTCCACCATATATGAAAAAATATTTTCACATTCTTTGGAATCCTTGAAATAGTCTCTATAACTACAAAACATCCTTGAAATCCAAAATGATTGAATAATTTATTGTATTATTGTTTCTGCATACGAATTATAGTCTAAAAAGCTTTTCTTTGGATGGTATCATTGCATCATATGTTGATTTTAAAAAAATTAATTGCTAAAGTAAATTCTTAAAGTAGAATTATAGTCTAAAAAGCTTTTCTTTATGATAAGAATTTTATACTTTATTTCTATGATGATCTCTTGAACTCTTGTATAGATATGAGAAGAGTTTTTTAAGAAAGAGATGCAAAGTGGTAACTTTTGTTAAATATAACTCAACACACAACATTAGAAAGAGATGCAAGTATATACTGTTTGGACCAATGTGATAGGAGGTTGGATAGCTAGAGAGGGTGAATAATGATTCTCCACGTGATGCTAACTTAAACTCTTGCTAATGGTTTAGCAAGGTTAATTGCAAATGGTTAGTGCAACAAAAATAAAAACAATCAAAATATACCAATGCTAACGTGTGATACATATGGTTCAGAACCTTCATTCCTATTCCATGACTTAGTAACTCTTCAATGAGTCACTCCTAAAAATCGCAGTAATTAATTTTTCTCCTTCTTAAACTTTTTTTTTGGAGGTGAAAAGCTCTTACAAGCTTTTTACAATAAGATTACAATGAAATTTAAAGATTGAGATGCTGAGAGAGGACAAGAGAGTTCTAATAATCTAAAAAATATTTGTTAACATTAGCTCAAATTGCTTCCCTTGATCCCCTCATCTTTAGCTTCATTTTACCATTCTGTTATGTTGTCACTGATTAGTTGACTAGGCCCAGCATCAGTCAATTGGTTTCCACATCACAATAGCTTCTAGCTAGTTTTCCAATAACTATCTCAATCAATTGGATTCTACCATTAGTCGACTATCCTCTACCATTATCGACTATCTTACTATAACCCTTAGGTAATTAGGCCATTGTTATTTTCCCTTGTCATATCAATGTTTTTTTAGCTTTTCTGCTATGTCATAAATCAATTGGATGTTATTGTCAATGCAATTATTCCCCAATTGATTGAGTTTGACCATATGTTTTTTATGTGTTTGACAAAGGTTTAAAGCAAGGTTTATATTGTTATTACTAATGAAGCTAAGTGTGTTAAGTATGCAGATGCAAGTTACTTGACATTAGCATTGCAAGTGTAATAGAAAAAGCCTAAGTGGATCGATGTCAACTAAACATTTAGCAGAGAAGGGAAATCCAATTTAGTGTTCCAAGATGGATGAAGTTTAAATGGTAGGAAAAGTGCATTGGGTGTTAGCAAAAATGAAATTAAAGCTTAAGAGTTAGTAGACAAGGAAGGTCCATAATAGACGCTTTTTGGTAGATGTAAAGTCCGAGTAGATCAAAGTCTACGATATCGATTACCTCACTTCTTAAGAATGATTATGATGTGTCTAAGTCCATCATTAACGACTTTATTTTTTTTTTTTTTTGCTCTCATTGATAGCTTAAAGGGTTTTGAAATTAGGGGATTTGAGCATATTTAGACTTAGCAGAGTGTCAAAAAGAGAACATTGAAGTGATTTGGATATGTTTAGGCCCATTATTGAGTTCGGCGAGCAATCATTGATGAGTCATTACACATCTAAAATAGAAAAAAATTTGACATGCGAAGATATCTTTGAATCCTTTGAATGTATCTATGATGATTAAGAATGAATGGCAGACATCCTTAGACAACGAACATTTTTGTTTAATAGAAAAGTCTTAAAATGTATTAGTCGACTCAAGACTAGGAAGTAGAGTACATTAGTTACATGTACATTGGGTAAAAGAGCAAAGGACAAACATATATTAAATTTTTAGAAGACCAACCTAGCTTCAAATAATATAGAATCAACAAAAATAAGCATTCATAAGAAAATCTACATGTGCAATCACTGAGGCGAAGATGGCAAATGCAATAGTTGTTAGTTACTATATATGCCGTATCAGAACAAGAGTTTTGTTTTTTTTGAGCCTTTGGAACATAACTGGATTGGTTATGACGGAGTAGAATTGCAGAAAATGACAAGGATTTGAATCTCGACGAAGTCGAGATAATATCCTCTTCCATTGTGGTCAACTGTAACTTCTCAATTTACCTCTTCACAGATGATCGTGGGATCAATTGTGTAAAATCAATAGGAAGACGGATTCTATTTTTTGTAAGAAGAAAAAGAGTTTTGTGTGGCAACTGTGGGTGGTAAAAATTTTCAAGTACAACAATAGAGATGTCAATTCAGTGGCTCGAATTAAAAAAAAATCTAATTTGGCTTGGACGTACGTTTCAGAGTAAAGAGAAACGAGCGAAAGGGCATTTTAATTAGAAAATAGGTGTATGATTACTAGTGTTAAAAATTTGTCTAGAAAAGACATTCCTGTGTTGTTGGCCTTTGCATTCATTTTTTTTTTAGAGATTCAACCGTAGTTTAAAATTGACGGTTCGACAATTTAAAATCATCGATTTAATAATTTTAAAAGATCGATCTTTAATTTTAACCGTTAATTTAAGATGATTACAATTCACGATTGGAAAGTGTCAATTCACAATTTATTACCGTTCAAGATTATTATTATTATTATTATTATTATTATTATTATTATTATTATTATTATTAGTATAATATATATATATATATATTATAAATTTATAAAAATATAAAAATAATTTATATTTATTTAAGTTGCGTAAGTATCCAATAAAATTATAGAGGAATCAAAGTTCACATAGTTCACATATCTTTTTATTCTTTTTATCTTAGAAAGTGATGTTATTACTCACTTCTATTTTCATTTCCCATTCCTATAGTGTGTTGGGTCCAAAAGGATGTTCGTATCTCCACAATGACATGATATTGTCCACTTTGGGCCTAAGCCCTCATGGTTTTGTTCTTGGGCTCTCCCCAAAAGGCCTCATGCCAATGGAGATACTTTCCATCCTTTTAAACCCACGATCTTTCCCATGTGTTTTAGATGTGGGACTATGTTTGCACCCTTGCAACCCAACAATCCCCCCCTCAAACAAAGGACCACTGGAAGCTCCCTTACCATTTCTCATGGTCCGACTGACATGTCCCTCATGGTCTGAGCCTCCCCTACTTCCTTTGTTTTTCCAAAGGGTCCCCACATGGTTAGATCTGGATCATGGCTCATCCGACGGTTAATCCGGTGAAGAGCGGCCTCGCTCTGATACCAATTGTTGGGTCCAAAAGGATGTCCGTATCTCCACAATGACATGATATTGTCCACTTTGGGCCTAAGCCCTCATGGTTTTGTTCTTGGACTCTCCCCAAAAAGCCTCATGTCAATGGAGATACTTTCCATCCTTTTAAACCCATGATCTTTCCCATGTGTTTTAGATGTGGGACTATATTTGCACCCTTGCAACCCAACATAGTGTTCATTCCGTAGATATCAAAGTCTTCTACTTCGTCATTTGAAAATTAGATTTTTTATATTTTGTCACACTTGTCCAGTAATTAATGTTTGTGTTTCTAAAGAGTAAGGAGACAAAGTAGATTCTCGTTCATCAAATATATTATCTTTAGAACTAAATGTCTATTTTACGACAACGATTGACAACACTTGATAAGCGAAATTTTTTTTTACGATGACGGAGAGTATAGCCGTCAAGTTGGGTTAGGCCCGCCGGGTTGGCCCGCCCCGCCAAGAAATTTAGGCGGATTGGGTTGAAATTTTATCAACCCATTTTAAGATGGGTTGAGGTGGGTTGGCCTGCCTAGGCCCGCAACCCGCGTGGGTTGGCCCGCGGCGGGCTTGGGTTGGCCCGCGGGTTGAAAAAGTTTATTTATTTATTTTAAATTTTAAAATTAAAGTATAAAACTTAATGAATTAGTGGGTTTCATCTATTTAAAATACAATTTAAGCTTAAAAATTATAATTCAAATTTAAAACTTTCAACTTAATCAATTCAAATTATACTGCAAACTTAAAATTTTTAATATTTTTAATATTTTTTTATTTTTTAACAGGCTCGCGGGTTGGCCCGCCTAACCCGCGGCCCGCCTTGAGTTGGGTTGGGTTGTAGATTTCCCAACCCACCAAATTGGTGGGTTAGCCCGCCCCGCCCCGCCCCGCCATATGATGGGCCCGCCATGGGTTAGTCCGCCCTGCCATGGGTTGGCCCGTTTGACAGCTCTAATGGAGAGGATGAGAAAACTTTAGAGGGCGTTTGGTTTGAAATTTTTTTTTCTATTTTTTGTTTTTTATTTTATATTTCTATATTTCTATTTTCTGATCTAGTTTTAGAAATTAGAAAATGTGTTTGCATGATATATTATTTTCTATTTTTTAAAAAAGAAAATTAAAAAATACGTTTGGAAACAAAGGTAATGTGAAAATAACACATTTAAACAATGCATTCACATCTGAAATATAGTTGTGCTGCATGAATTTAGTTAAAAAAAGAATCATATGCGCAAAAGAATAGATGAACTGCAAGAAAAAAGAAAGAACCACTTCTTGGACCTTAATCACAATCAGACCAACTCGTACATAACAAAATTAGACTGTATGATTGTATCCAAAAAACCCCACCAGTTCGCACCCAATGCAGATAAATCATAGCAACAACAAAACCCCAATCTTCATACCAATCATGAGAAACAAAAGAATGAAAGGTGCAAAAAATCCAACTTTCCGGAACAAAATAAAAAATCCATTGGCAACAAAAGAGATCCGACTAAGAACAAACCGAAGAGAGCACGACAAGAAAGAAAGGGTCAAAAAAAGATTGAGAGGGCTATTGAGATCGGAAGGACAAGGAGGGGTGGCAGAGATGCAACGATGAGGAAGAGAAGCGGCGTGGAGGAGGAGGAGACGCGAAAGGTGGGACGAGAGGCTTGACGAGGAGGAGGAGGAGGAGGAGGAGGAGGAGGAGGAGACGCGAGAAAGGTGGGAGGAGAGGCTTGACGAGGAGGTTGATGAGGGCTCGCACGATATCCACCATGGACACTGGCGCCTCCAGCCGATTTGGAGCTGCTCGTTTGTTCGCCATCGTTGGAAGCCGCAAAGGATCTCAAGAAGAAGGGGAGGAAAAGAAGAGGAAAAAAAGAATTGTGCGATGAGGAGGTATGCGGTAGCCGCCTTTTTCCATTTTTTATTTTTCATCCATTTTTTATTTTATCATTTTCTATTTTCTTAGAAAATAACTTCTCATTTTTTTAGAAAATGAGGTTGGAAAACACAAAACAAACAGTAATTTTTTAAAAATAAAAAAAGAAAATGGCCAAACCAAACACCCCCTTACGTTTTCTGTGACCATTATCGTAAAATATGGAAATCCAACTCACTATTTGCTTCACTGACATTAAAAGAAGTCATAAAATAATTTTAAAATTTTTGTCTCGAACTTGAAGATCCTCGTGGATATTTCATTATTTTTTAATAATAGTTATACTTTTGTAAGTTTAAATTACTACTGATACTAATATTTTATGTTTCAAATATATATTAGTTTCTATTTCATATTTTTTTACTATAATCTTTATAAAGTTCATATAAATGATTCTTAATATCATGTATAATAGGATTAAAAGAAGAATCTTTAATCTTTAAATACAATTAAAACATCACAATACAAAATTGACATTTTCTATAAAACTTGAGATAACAATTCATTCATATTAAGTTCATTTAAAATTAAAATTATATTATAAAAATTTATCATAACTAAATGAGAAGTAGAATAATAAATACTAAAAAGTTGTTCAATTACTCATTAAATACTTTTAAAATTTTACAAATACTAATATATATTTTATCAGTGTGAAAATAAATAAATATATTAATATTATTAATATTTTATGTAAAAAATTAAAATAATAATTCTTTATATTGAAACGAATCTTGTAATAATTGAAATGGTAAATTCCAACATGTTAGTATATCACATGAAAATATTTTAAGTCTCATCCAATTACTTTTACAAAACCTACCCCATTATTTCATTATAGTTGTTGTGGAAGTCACAATAATTTCCACCAAAAGTATAATAATTCGCACAATTATACTCAACAATAACTATTAACTAAACATGAATAAGAATACCAAATATTTAATGAGGTTCGGTAGAGTATGTCTAAATTCTCCAAAACACTACCAAATAAATATTTCACTAATTTAGGAAATATTAAAAAATGGAAGAGAATGATTGAACCTGAATATAGGAGAGGAGACAAATCCAGATTCATAAAACTCCTTACAAAAACAAATAAGGATAGGGGTCTTTTATAGCCTTAAGACTCCCTCCTTATTTTCTAAACTCCCAATGTGGGATTATTAAATTTTACCAAAAACTAACAAATCTTCACCTTTGTAAAATTTCATATGATTCTCTCACAAAACTAATTTTCTATAGTGTCTCAAATTTGAGCTATCAATTCTCAACAATATTGATCAAATCTAAATAATGTTTAAACTTGTCCGTAGTTACCACTTTTGTCATCATGTCAGCAGGATTTTCAGTGGTTCAAATCTTCAGAATTATGACTCTACCTTCTTCTAGAATCTCACATATAAAATGATATCAAACATCAATGTGCTTCGTCCTTGCATGATAAACTTAGTTCTTTGCTAAATGAATAACACTTTGAGTATCACAATGCACTTTAATGTGCTTTTGCTCCATTCCCAATTCACCTAACAACCCTTGAAACCAAATTGCCTCCTTCACAGCCTCTGTAAGTGTCATATATTCTGCCTCTATCGTAGATAAAACAACTATTGGCTGTAAGGTGGGCTTCCAATTGATTGGTGACTTTGCAAAAGAGCACACATAACCAGTAGTTGATCGACGCTTGTCCAAATCACTTGCATAATCAGAATCATAATACCCAACTACACACTGACCATCTTGTTTGTCCTGCTAAAATACCAAATCAATATCTATGGTATTCAAAATATATCATAGAATCCATTTCACAGCTTGCCAATGCTCTTTTCAAGGATCATGCATATACCTGCTTACAACCTCAACTGCTTGTGAAATATTGGATCTCGTACACACCATTGCATACATCAAACTACCAATAACATTTGCATCTGGTACTTTTGACATGTATTCCTGTTTTGCATCATTCTTTGGTGACATGGATGCAGTAAACTTAAAATGAGAAGTAAGTGGAGTACTAACTGGTTTTGATTTCTCATTCATACCAAAACGTTTTAGTACCTTCCTCAAATATTCTTTTTGAGATAAACAAAGCCTCTCTAATTTTCTATCTCCAAACCATTTCTCCAATAGTGTTTTGCCATTAATAGCAGTTGACGGTAAACGATTAACAAGGTGACAAGCATATATACTAAAGCCTCAGCCCAAAATTCTTTGCCTAACCCAGCATTAGACAACATACATCGGACCTTCTCCAACAATGTTCGATTCATACGCTTTGCCACTCCATTATGTTGTGGTGTATTTCTGACGGTGAAGTGTCTAACAATACCTTCATGTTCACAGACTTTTGAAAAAAGATCATTTTTAAATTATCTACCATTGTCTGTATAGAGACATTTAACTTTTCTGTCTGTTTGAGTCTCCACTATTTTTTCCATTTAAGAAAAATTCTCAAAACTTCATCCTTCGTCTTCATTGTATACACCCAAACTCTTCGGGAAAAATCATCAACAAAGGTAACATAATAATATTTTCCTCCCAAAGAAGTTGTCTTAAAAGGCCCCTATACATTTGAATGAATATAATCCAAAATACATTCAGTATTATGGATTGCTTTATCAAATTTTATCCTTGTTTTCTTCCCTTTAATGCAATGCTCACAAAAAAAAAATCTAATTTGTAAACCTATGCTCCTTTCAATAGCCTTGATCTATTAGCAATTTCAAGGATTTTTCTCTAGCATGCCCCAAACACATATGTCATAACCTGGTTGCTTCTGACTCTTGTTCATCAGTAGAAGTTGTTATTGCTATTGTCCCAACAATCGTACTACTTAAGAAATAATACACATTATTTCTTTTTCGAATTCCCTTCATTATCACAAGTGCATCAGATATGAACTTCATAATCCCATCTTTCACCTTCACTTTGAAACCTTTAGACTCTAAGGTTCCAACATAGATAAGATTTCTTATCAAATCTGGTACGTAATGAACACCTGTTAAGGTTCTGATTGATCCATCCTGGTTTCTCAAACAAATTGAACCAATCCCATATGTGTTAAGAGGGGAATTATTTGTTGTGTAGACAACTCCACCTTTTAGCTCTTTAAAATCAGAAAATCACTCTCGATTGAGAGACATATGATAACTACCAGCTGAATCTAGCAATCATGAGCTAGAATTGCCAGTTAATGGTGTAGCAACAATTGAGAGGTCTGAATCTGTATCATCATACACAATTACATTTGACTCTGCGACACTCTTTTTCTTTTCAAATTTGCTTTTATTTTTAAGTTTGGGGCAATCTTTATTCCAATGCCCTTTTTCTCGACAATAAGCACATTCATCTTTACTTAATCTGGACTTTGACTTAGATCTTCCCTCCATCATTTCTTTTGACTCTGCGAATGACCTCTTACAATAAGTGTTTCTGCTTCTATAATTGTGTTTCCTTGTTTTTTTTTTTCTTAATTCATAACTATACAAGGTAGCAGCTACTTCACTAAAAGACACATCAGCCTTCCCATGAAGTAAAATAGTTTCAAGATACTCAAACTCATCAGGAAGCGATGCCATCAACATCAGAGCTAAATCTTCATCATTAAAAGTCACGCCCATATTCATCAAATCAGTTACCAACTGATTAAAACTAGTAATATGATCATTTATAGTAGTACCTGAAACATAGTTAAAGTGGAACAATCTCTTCTTCATGTAGAGTTTGTTCTGACAACTTTTCTTCAAAAATTTCTCCTCTAGTGTCATCCATAATATATTTGCAGAAGTTTCTTTAGAAAATGCATACTTCTACTATCTAGAAAGACACGATCGAATGATGTCACACGCTATTCTATTGATCATCTTCCATTCTTTTTCCTCAGCATCATCTGATTTCTCTCCTTCAATAGCAATGTCTAAACCTTGCTGAAAAAGAATATCTTGCGCCTTACTTTGTCACATACCAAAATGACCAGTGCCATTAAAAATTTCCACTGCAAATTTGGCATTAGACATTGCATTTCTAGCCAAGATTGAATACAAAGAAACTGTTCTTGTCGATGTCATTTCTTCTATAAATTTTAGTTAATAGCAGACAAAACGGAATGCCAATTAGCCCAGAAAATTTCTTTCTGATGTGGAAGATCAGTCTAAGCTGAAACCACAGAGCATACTCAAAATAAACTTAGCTCTGATACCAATTGTTGTGGAAGTCATAATAATTTCCACCAAAAGTATAATAATTCGCACAATTATACTCGACAATAGCTATTAATTAAACATGAATAAGAACACCAAATATTTAATGAGGTTCGACAAAGTATGCCTAAATCCTCCAAAACACTATCAAATAAATATTTCAGTAATTTAGAAAATATTACAAAATGGGAGAGAATGATTGAACCTCAATATAGGAGAGGAGATAAATCCAGATTCACAAAACTCCTTACAAAAATAAATAAGGATAGGAGTCTTTTATAGCCTTAAGACTCCTCCTTATTTTCTAAACTCCCAATATGGGATTATTAAATTTTATCAAAAACTAGCAATAGTAACATGTAAATTTAAGTTCTTTAATACTAGCAGTATTAGAATTAGTATTATCAAATGATATTAAAAATATTTTAAAAGTTAATCAATATTCTTCTAAAATTAAATATAATAATTGAGAGATGTTATGAGCATTGTGTGATTTATTAGAAACTTTATAGGCTAATAAATATTTTTAAATTTTTCAGGAGTTATTGATCCAATGGTAAGTCATACTCATATATGAATGCGTTTATCAATGATCACTCTAAATATTAGAATATAAAGATACTTTATTATTTAATTTACTAAATTCTTCAATTAAATTTTTTTATCCTTGATGTTCTGGCTAAATACCATAGATGATCAAGTCATTGGTTAAACCAGCTGACGTACATCTTCGGAGATAATCTCTAGAAGGGGTGAAGTGACCTAAAAAATATTTCAAAAGAGGGTTAGAATGGAGCCGGGGATGGATCCCAACAAGCCACTCCGATGCTCAAGTTAGGATTTTATGAAAGGAAGGAGATTAAAAGCTTGGAGAAATTAAGATTTTGTGTGTGCATACCTATACCCCCTAGGTAGGAGTAGCATTTTATAGAGTTACTCATGTGTCAATCATCGAAACATCAACATCTATTTAAGATTTATTCCAAAGTACGTGTTATCGTTTATGACATACTCAAGATATGCACGCTCCAATTGTCCATATCTTTTGAGATATTTTTCTTATTTTTCGAGCGGAATAGCCTTAGGATTTTATGATCTTATGGACAAACTAGCTTCATGGGTTCAACCTAGAAGCGAACGAAGAGAGACTCGAGGTTGAGATACGATCAGCGCATGAGATTGAATATAGGCTGAAGTTGAGACCTGAGGTTAGAGGCCAAGGTCGAGACCTGAGACTTAAGGCCGAGGTCGAGTCCCGAGACTGAAAGCATGAGACCGAATATAGGCTAAAGTCGAGACTTGAGACTAGAGGTTAAGGCCGAGGTCGAGTCCCGAGACTGAAAGCATGAGACCGAATATAGGCTAAAGTCGAGACTTGAGACTAGAGGTTAAGGTCGGGTCCCAAGACTTGAGGGTGAGGTCAGGGCCTAAAGTTAAGATGTGGTCAGCGTATGAGATCGAATAAAGGCTGAAGTTGGGACTAGAGGCTTGAGATCGAGGTTGGAACTCAAGGCCGAGATGAGGCTTGCGCATAAGATTGGGCGGAGGCCGAGGTCAATACTCAAGGTTGAGATGAGGGCGGTGCTCGAGACTAACGAGGTCAGCACATGAGACTGAGATGAGGTCAGTGCTCGAAACTGAGTAGAGGTCGAGATTGAGATCCAAGACTTAGCCAGCATGAGACTGGGCGGAGGCCAAGGTCGGGACCCGAGGCTGAGTAGAGGTCAGCGCATGAGGTTGGGGGGAGGCCGAGGTTGAGACCCGAGGTTGAGATGAGGTCAGCGCCAGAGACCGAGTAGAGGCCAAGGTCGGGATTTGAGGCTTGAGGCCAAGGTCGGGCCCACGTATCCAGGGCTAAGGTCACCAACTTGCTACCCTTCGAAATTTATCTAATCCTCCTTGATTTTGACTGATAGCTTTACATCATTCCAAATCTAGGGTGGCAGCTGTAGACTTCCATCGTATCACTTGCATTACTAATCTTTTAATTGTACCAGTAAATGTTGTTTAAGGAAGCAGATGAATTAAGTATTTTTTGACAAAAAAATCTTCAAATATGCATTTAGACCCAAAATTAAAAGAAAGATATTATACAGAAATAAATCTATTTAATGATTCTCTTAATTTATTATCATAATACATAAATAAACTTGAATCGGTACCTCTACTAATCAAGAAAAATTTGGACAATTGCATTTGAGATATTCGATTTCAAATTCCATTAGGTGCTTCGTTTCGACGTGTCATTTCAATGACCCATAGTCGTCACTCGATTGAAATTTGTATGAGGCTTTGCAATGCCTACATTTTACATGTATTTCTCCAGCCAGAAGAGTGATCTTTTCAAAATGTTTAGAAAAATAAAAGATTTTAAAGGAATATCCCTAACCTTAGAAGTATCACCATCAATACTTCCTTGTGTCTCAGGTGTCGGAATTTACTCTGGCTCATCATCGATAAATTGAATATCGTCATGATCAACATTTTGATTGACTACTTCCTTGCCCTTTTGAGATCGAGATGATGAACCTCCTCCCATTATATTGGAGAATTGAAGTCAAAAGCGATCGAGATTTCAAAATTGAGAGATAAGAGTAAAAAAGATGATGTGGACATAATGAAATGAGATCCTTATTTATAAAGTTTAGAGAATAATGTTAAGACCTTGCGAGCTAGGGGGGTTGAATAGCTTACTTCGCTTCATTGAGATTTTACAGTGAAAACTTAAAGCAAAGACAAACCATAATACAACCAAGCTAACACGTTGATTTTACATGGTATATACTTCTTTGAGACGACTAATCCAAGGGTCCACTCCTCACTGTCTTTTTCCATTAAACTTTTTTCTTCTCGGACAAAAATCAAAGGCAGAGAAACCTTCTTACAATAGGATTACAACAAGCTTATAAAGTTCAACAAATGATGAAGCAATAAGCGAGAAGAAATGAAGAGATTACAAGTTTTAGCTCGGTTCTCCTTCTCTTGGTTGCTTGAAGATCTTGCAGATGGAAGCTTGACGCGGATGGTAATCTCAAAAATCGCAATGGAATAGTAACCTTATTAGTGGGAAGAAGCTCCTTTTAAACAGTACAAAATTGAGCCATTTGTTCTCTTTTTGCCGCTACCAATCGATTGGTATAACCCACAAATCGATTGTTGACCGTTGATTATCCGTTGAACGATTACTGACTTCATATCCACAATCGAGATTAATCTAATTTTGAATTTCAATCGATTAATAGTTTCCAATCGATTTGGTAGGCTATTGTTCGCTCGAGAAACCTCTACCAATCGATTGACAATGCCTAATCGATTTGCCGATCAATTTGGCAAACTTCTATTTGCTCGAGAAACCTCTGTCAATCAATTACTCTAATCGATTAGGAATGTCTAATCAATCTACCAATCGATTTGGCAAATTTCTATTCCCTCAAGATTGCTTACCAATTGATTGGTAATACTTATCAATTGATTGATACATCAAAAGTGTAAGCACTATATATTTTGGATTTATCCCAGTCGATTATACCAATCTATTGGTGTTGCTAAAATCGAAATTCTGAGTTTAGAATTTAGGATTTTGATTTATCAATCGATTGATTTACCACACCAATCAATTAGTTTGAAAGTTTAGAATCGATTGAACCCATCGATCTGACCCATTGAACTGTAATTGATTTGGCCCTAACCTAGCGGGTTAGGCTTCAAGACTAGCTAACCGGATACATTAACCTGATTATGGATTCGGACTGCGTCTGATTTGGACTTGACTTGAGTCGGGTCTACCCTTCTTTCCATGGTCTCTCCCATTGTTAATCCTAAAAGACCGATGAAGGAGAGAGAAGAATTAGCAATGGAAAAAAAAGAGGAAAATATCATTAATAGTTCAATTGAATGGGAAGGAAAGAGTCCGACCTTGTAGTGTTACATGAGGTCCCGGGGCAATGGTGCAACGGTAGGATATCCGAGTTGTGATTCCCCAGCTACGGTGTATTTGCAAGAATTTTCTTCCAAATGAAAAACACAATTAAAGGATGTTGGGCATCTGGATTGGCCGCCGTATGCGCTTCCCGATTTACCCTGATGGTCGGTGGGAAATTTTCATGGGACAGGACCGACCACCTCAGGGATTGAGTCCATGAGACTTACTGAGATTTATCATTTTTTTTTTATAGTGTTACATGAGCCATTCTGAAGAACCATCACCATGTAAAAGATTTCACCAAACCAGATTTGAATTCAGAAAGTTTGACAACATAAGAGTTTTATTCATCGTAAAAATGACGTATCAAATAAAGAGAAAAAAAGGGCTGTGTTTTGTATGTATCTTAAAACAATCATTCTGTGTCAAAGCAAAAAAATATATATCTGTACATTCCAAAAAATAAAAATAAAAATAAAAAATCACTATCTTGCAGTTTGCGATGAGAAGAATCTCTCCGAATCGCTTCGCCCTGATGATGCAGAGGAGGAGGAGGCGGCATTGGGGGACCAATTTGGAGGAGGAGAAGCACGGCCATCACTTTTCTCTCCTAGTCCTATGCTCCGCAGCATCTCTAGCACCTCCCTCATGTTCGGTCTCATCTGCGGCGCCTCGGCCGCGCACCGAAGCCCAACCTTTAGGAGGCCCAACATCGCCCTGCTGCCCTCGCCCTCTTGCACCCCTACGATGTGCAGCCCTAGCTCCTCCTTTGCCGCCGCCCGCCGCACCCTTTCGACCAGACATTCGTCCCCACCATCCAGTGCCCGTCGCCCCGCCGCCAGCTCCATTGCTAGCACGCCGTAGCTGTATACGTCCCCCCGTGTGGTCGCCCTCCACGTGTGCCCGTACTCCGGGGCCACGTACCCGACCGTCCCCGCCACCACTGTGCTCACGTGGCTATTCCCGGCGGCCACGGCGCGCGCGAGCCCGAAGTCCGTGACCCGTGCGTTCCCTTGCCCGTCCAGCAGCACGTTGCTCGCCTTCACGTCACGGTGCACCACTGCCGGCGTGCACTCGTGGTGAAGAAATGCCAGCGCCCGTGCTACACCCGTGGCGGCTGCCAGCCGCCGCTCCCACCCGAACCCTTCCAGGTTTTCGATCACTTCCTCTAGGGTTCCGCCTTCCATGTATTCGTACACCAGCAGGCGCGTCGTTCCCGTCAGGCACCACCCGTGCAACGCCACCAGGTTTGGGTGGCCGTTCCCTGCCATCACCTCCATCTCTGCTTGGAACTCCCGCTCCCCTCTGTCCTCCTCCTCCCTCCCGTTTCGTTGCAATTTCTTCACTGCCACTTGCCGGCCGCCGGGCAGCACCGCACGGTACACCACCCCGTGCCCACCTCGCCCGACCACCATCTGCTCATCGAAATTCCTCGTCGCTGCTACTATGTCATTGTAACTGAACGCATGTTCCCTTGCGCCTCTCTCCAGTGTGAACACCCTAACCGCACCGTCAACAGCCGAGCAAATTGACGCCGCCTTCGAAGATGAAGCAGTTGTGGTTGACGATGACCCGGCCGCATCACTCCGGCGTTTGATGCCATCCAGTAGAACTCCTTCCGGGTCGAGCTCCTCCGAATCAGCGTATGGGTCTACGGCCACACTTCTTCCCCTCAAAATGGAGATCGTTAAGGTGAAGGCGCCACACGCGAGGAAGGCCGAGCAGAACGCAAGGAATATCCAAAATGCAACTACCCTCCAATGTCGGCCACTTCCATGGGCAATACCACGGCTAGCGGGTGGCGACGTTCCGCGGGCCGATGAAGCGGCAAAGCTAATGAGGGGATCTCCGATGAAGGAGTCATGTTCAAAGGTTGCAAGCTGGCCGCTGATAGGGATCTCGCCGGAGAGGAGAGGATTGTAGGAGACGTTGAACTTGTTCAGATCGGAGAGACCGTTCAGGCTCTCGGGTAGCTTGCCGGATAAATTATTTCGCGAGAGGTCCAGACTAGAGAGGCACTGTAAAGACCCGATCTCCGACGGGATCTCACCCGACAACATGTTGTCGGAGATGTTGAGGACGACGAGAGGCAGGTTACTTATCTCCTGTGGGAGTTGGCCGGAGAGATTGTTGGCATCGAGGTGGATCAGGCTCAGGTTCGTCATCTTCCCGATCTCCTGCGGGATGGCACCCGACAACTGGTTGCCGGATAGCTGTAGATAGCCCGAGATGACTAAGCTTTGATACCGGGACGATGAGTTGGTGCAGATGGGGAAGATCCCATAACCCTTCAGGAGGCGATCCCAAAGAGTCCGGCAGGTACTTCTCGTCATCAGCACGTAGACGAAGCTGAAAGGTGGATAACTGGCTGGAATCCACCGTTTCATTGCCAGACACTCGCCTGATCCGGCGACGGCTCTCGTCATCTCGCGGCGATTACTGTCAAATGTCGAGAATGGATCACTCCCGATTGTTGTTATCTGAGGAGGAATCGAACCGGAAAGCCGATTGTTGGCAAGGTTCAGCCACAGTAAGCTTTTGCAGTTGCCTATGGCGGAGGGTATCACACCGCTAAGGTTGTTGTTTGCCAGCATCAACCAGAGCAGGGATGTCAAATTACCGATAGCCGATGGGATCTCGCCGGTGAGATTGTTGTATGACAGATCCAGCAGCTGAAGCTGGGTCATCCTTCCAAGCTCCGGCGGGATGTTACCGGAGAAGCTATTGTTTGCAAGAATGAGGATCTTGACCTCGGGCATTGCCGTGATCGCCACCGGGATTTGGCCGGAGAATTGATTCGAGCTCAAGTCGAGTCTGAAGAGGTTGGGAAGCGCGAGAATCCCCGACGATTCGATGCCTCCGGTGTATGAATTCCCTTGAAGGATCAAATAGTTCACCGTCTTGAACCGGCCGAAGATTTCTTGGATATTGCCGTTGAAGTTGCACTTGCTGAAGTCGAGAAACACCAATTTGGAGCAGTTCAGCAACTCCTCAGGGATATCAGAGTCGAACTGATTCTTCCCCAAGTTAAGTACCTCAAGCTCCGAGAGAGATCCGATGCCGGAGGGAGCAGGCCCGGTGAACTGATTCCCCCACAGGTTCAAAGATGTCAACTTTGAGCAATTCGCGATGGAGCTCGGAAATGCCCCCGAAAATTCGTTGGCTGAAAGGTCCAATATTTCGAGGTCGCAGCTGGATGCGAAGGCACTCGTCGAAAATTCTCCGGTGAGGTTGTTCTCGGAGACGGAGAACTCCCGGAGGCTGGCGAAGCCATGCCATACATGCCCGATGAAGTGGTTGGAACTCAGGTCGAGGTACTTGAGCCCGGCGCACTGGTCGAAGCATCCGGTGATGTCTCCCGTAAAGGAATTTTCGGAAATATTGAGGCTGACCAGATTGCTACACAGCGCCGGGAAATTGTGGCGGATGCTGCCGTTGAACCGGTTGTGCGTGAGGTCGAGGGTGACCAGATTGGTGAGGGCGGCGAGGTCGAATCCCCCCTCGATGAGGTTGTGCGAGAGGTTGAGGTAGGTGAGGCCGCTGCATCTGCTGAGGTCGGCGGGGATGGCGCCACCGATGGTGTTCGACGAAAGGTCGAGGTGGGCGAGCTCAGTGAGAAGCGAGAAGTTCGCGAAGACGCCGCCGGAGATGTTGGACTCTCTGAGGTCGACGCTGACTACACGCTCTGCAAGGTCGCAGGCGATGCCAATCCACTTGCAAGGCGAGGGATCGGACTGGTTCCAGCGAGCGTAGGGGCCTTGGCGTATGCTATTCTTGGCTAGGAGATGGGCCTTCAGATCAAGCAGAACCTCCTTGTCCTTGTCCAGGGACTGACCTGCAGGATAAGAATCTTGATTAAGGTACCAAAAATTTGCACAGGAACGAGGAAGCTAAGAGAGAGAGAGAGAAGCCAGTACCTGAAACAAGAACTGAAGACAGTATCAGCAGCCAACAACTGCAAATGAATCGAATTCCCTCTCGCGACATGTTCTAGTTTCGATCATTGAAAGAGGAAAAGGAGGATCCTGAGAACGTCGCCTTGTTCTATGTTTGTATTATACGTTCGCCTGAGAACGTCGCAGCGAAACTCAACTCTGCAATTCCGACGGCTGACCTCACACGTTGCTTGTTTAGTTGGATTTGTCTTAGTTTATAGCAGACAAGTAATCCTCTTTGACTCTCAACTTGTCTAGTGCGAAGCACAAGGGCCGCCCTTGTTGACTGTGTATCAGCTTGGGCATTGTACAACCTGAAAGGGAAAGTTGGAGAGTAGTTTCCTTTCGTTGTTTTTCTTTTTCTTTTTCTTTGGTGGTGGGTGCGTTAGGCCTGTGCCCAATCCCCTGCCTTGCAAGAAAATAAATCTGTTAGTTTCATTTATTATCTATGAGGATGATCAATTCGGTTCCATGAAGTTTCTCATCGATTACTATGGTAAATCAGAAGTGTACGCAGGGTCAATCCAGACGTCCAGCATCTTTTGATTGCGCTCTTCATTTGAAAAAAAATTTCTGCAAACACGTCGAAATTAAAGATCGAACCGCAAATACCTGGATGATAATCTAAATGTCCTACCGCGGTACTATGCCCCTGAGATAATCCCCTGCCTTGCAAGCATCCACAGTTCGTTGATGTTGTAAGGCCTGTCACGCATGGCTCATGACTCGAAGCCGAAATTTTTGATTATGATGACGCCCTTCATCACGTACTTTGACCACGGTCAGGGATCGGTGTTCCATCTTTTAAAAACTAAAATCCACAGATACGACAACAAGCAAACAAACGGTTAAGATGTCAAAAGAAATGTGATTTTGACTGGTAAATCGGAGGTTTGAGTATGGCGTGCGATCGTTTAGTTTATCAAGGAAAGTCGTTGCCTTTCAACATTCAAACTGTTGATGAAACGGCCCACCACTGGTTTCTTGGAGATAAAGTAATGAAGAAATTATGACTACAATTGCAAAACACGAGTGGAGAACGGTTCTTATCGAGAAGTTGACATGTTTTTTGTTTTCCGATAGACATATTTTGATTAGCATTTTGATTAGCTATGGACACTTTTCTACACAGAAGAAACGTAGATCAGACTCAATGAATTATACCCCACTTGAGATCAATCTATACAGTAGTGAACCTCACCTTTCTCTTGCAAAACCAAACAACAATAAGAGAAAGAACGAACACTAACAATGGGGTTTATACTTAACACTACCCTTGGTTCTTGCTCCATAACTTGTGGACTATTAAGTTGAGTCACCTCTTGAAAACTTACTATAGTGTCTCCTTCTCGAATTATTCCGATATATAAAGAGATTATCAACGGTTGCATATATATAAAGAGATTAAAAACTTACGATAAAAGATGATAAAAGATAAAGAGAAAACAAGACAATATGGAGCTATTAAATGCTTGAGAATATTGGCTTTGTTATATTGTTTTGAGCTCTCCTTGTCACTCATTTTAAGACCCTCTAAATGGTCATAAATAAGTTTCAATAGCTATTGAGATAACTCAATTAAGCCACTAATTGATTGAAACTTGAATCATACGATCGTCATTTTTGGATTGCTTTCTCCACTCAACTATTCGTCCATCTAGATGATTCAAGTCCATCCCAATCGAATAAGCCACATCAGTCATTCCGTTGGATAAGATGTTCTTCAAATGATCTTTTTAAATTCGAATAATAATTCAATCGACTTGTAAAAGATTGTCTATACCCATAGACACATATGCATACATACAATTTTAATTTTCCCAAATCCTTAAATTTCTTCTCGCAGAATCCTAACTTGAATGTCGGAGTAGTTTGTCGGTATCTACTTTGATGTCATTCTAACTCTTTTTTGAAGTACTTTTTATATTCTTTCATATTTTTCGATGATTATCTTCAAGAAAAGTGTATATTAGCTAATATATTGATCGATGACATACTTGATTATATATGATACTTGACCGGAATAATATCTATATATTTTAGAATGCTATTTGGATACATCTATCTAGGATGTCATGCATGAAATAGTCAGATACACCAAAGTTGATGTATTGGAACCGATGTGGACTTCATCTGAATTTAAATATAATGCATGCTGGGAGCACGACAAAAAAAGAAAGAAAGAAAGAAAAGTGCGATAGAAGCACCGTGACTCCTCAAAGCGCACAATTTCCTCGAGCTTACTTATAATAAGCCAGCCGGCCACCCATTTCTGCAAGGTGGAATCCAGCGGCCCCACACGGCCAATTTGTGAAGAGGTAAATCCATGTCCTCTTCTGCAACTCTGCTACGTCGTAATCAACTCAGCTATGCTCCAGAACCGGCCAACCTTGCAAATTAAAGAAGTGGGCATCCGTAAAGGAGGATTGCGTGGTACATTTTGCTTGTGAAATTGCGGAGAGGCGAAGAAGACATGGACCGAATTGCCGGTTCAACGAGGCGCACGAGGGTTTGCTTTTCTACTGCTTTGAATCAATCGTACGTATTTGAATTGCCAGTCCTAAGAGGCGCACGAGGGTTTGCTTTTCTACTGCTTTGAATCAATCGTACGTATTTGAATTGCCAGTCCTAAGAGGCGCACGAGGGTTTGCTTTTCTATGCTTTGAATAATATTTGCATCAATCTGTTTTCGCTGCAGTGGTTTGACTCGTAAAAGACAACAAATATCAAATGATTATTCTATTTATTTGTTGAAATACTATGAAAAATATTTTGTTGAACCCCTAGCTTGATTGCTCTCGCCTTCGTCTGCCTAACTAACGTAACCCATTTGAGTGGATTGCCTTGTTGACTTAACTCCCCGATAGAGTTGTTGGTCTGATCGAATGTTATGGACAGTCAAGCCACCAGGCAACAAAGTATCCGATTCACGCGAGATTTCACTTTTGCCAATAAAGGGACCTGAAAGTAGACTGAGTGAAAGGGTTATATTAGCATCGGGATAAACCATTTCGACGCTCAAGCTAGTATCAATGAAAGCAAATACAAGTGCAAAAAAAGAATAAATGAGTATAGGTAGTTGTCCAAAAAGTTGTTCATACCTTACGAATGATTTATATACTTATGGAGAATGCCTCTTCTCGTCAACCCCAGAGAGATCACTGGTCGGGGCTCGAAGAAATTGATTCTGACGATTGTCGATATGAGGCATCTGGGGGATCAAGTCTGTCAATCTCGTAACCGTCCTACGGTGTGGTAGTCACTGATTATTCTTACCTTTTGATTTCATGCACAGATCTGAGGGTATCCAGAGAACCAGGTCTGACAATCTTGTAATCGCCCTAACCCTTTACAGGCATCACACGCTTGGAGAATTTTAGTAATTTCTATGTAAAGCGGAGGGTGGTGGTCGAGTTGAGGTGCGAAGAGACCAAGGGGTCGATTGACTGAGAGACTCGGAGAGGATGAGCGGTTGAGGAACTGAGTTATCCGAGAACTGGACTGTCAAGTTGTCGAGTTGTTTAATGGCTAAAGAGCCGAAAGGTTGAGGGATTGAGAAGCCGAGTGGATGAGAGACCGAGTGATCGAGATATCAACTTACCCGGTTAACTATTCTTATCACATAAAATTATAATCAGAATCATCACATCAGTTGTCATGCCCACTCAATCTAATCAATATAACTAACTTATTACCCACTGTTAAATTTTACCATTTTGTAAATATTTTTATCCACATTTTTTTACTTTTGAAAAGATCTAAAATATAATAGATTTGTGAAAGAATATAAGTTAGTAGGGCGATGGGTAAGATTTTCATGCCGAGGAGATTGCAATTTGCAAAGAGAGCTAAGCTGAGGAGGCCAATGTCAAAGTCGGAGCAGTCGGCACAGATATAGAGATGGTGGCAGGGGAGTGCCACCGAGGTGGCTGCCACTTCCTTCCTTAACGTGCACGGTAGGAATAGAAGAATGTCGGCGAAGGTCAGGTCGAATCAAACGCGGCGGCGGATGCATCATCGTCGATGAGAGTCGGGTCGCAACTCTCTCCTTGCCTCTCTCAGGCCACAGCGGCGGCCTTTGTCGCTTGCTGAAGCTAGACGCGAAGGGAGAAAACGGCAACTAAGGTCTTAGTTCGTCATGACAGAGTTTCGTCTTGCAGTTGGATTAATCGCTACTCTTCTGCAAAAGGTGGATCCGCCACCTTAGCGGCCCCACACGGTCGGCCCTACGACCATCTATAAGGAGGTAAATCGAGAAAGTGCAGTTGGTTACGACGCAGGAGGGTATTGCCTGGCTTCGCCAGGATTCGAACCCTTGCCCTCTTCTGCAAGTCTGTTGCGTCGTAACCAACTCACCTATGCCCCGGGAGCGAATTAATCGCTACTCGAGTTTGGCTACCGAGTATTGGCAATTGTCACATCACTTCCTTTGTCGTACCATCAAATTTTTGTTTTATTATTAATTAACCATCAAAATTTTATTCGGTAAATTTTATTCAATCACAAATTAAAAATTAAAAATTTTATTTGATTATTAATTTAATGATCAAAAAATTATTTCATCATTAATTAATTAGCAATCAAAATTATATTCAACTACTAATTGACGATCTAAATTTTATTAGATAGCTATTTAATAATTAAATAAAAATTCGTTCATTAATTTCTTATAACTTTTGGTATACGATTAAGATTGCAACTTGAATCAAATCCATATGATGTGACTGTCACTTATAGACGATAAATTATTACAGAATCTCTCCCTATTTACAGATATATTTGTCAATTTCTTTCTGAAACTACTATAAATGAGGGGTGAGTTTATCGACAAAGCTCGATGCCGGAAACTATTATGGTTGAGCGCCGAAGTTAAGTTGAAGGTCGGCGACGGTCAAGGATTAATGAATTTTGCTTGTAGCCAATTGAAGCCAACAAATATTGGCAACAAATTGCTATTGCGTTGGAGGAACAAGAAGTGGTTC
Organism: Curcuma longa; assembly: GCF_044706935.1. Taxonomy (NCBI): domain Eukaryota; kingdom Viridiplantae; phylum Streptophyta; class Magnoliopsida; order Zingiberales; family Zingiberaceae; genus Curcuma; species Curcuma longa. The sequence goes on along the minus strand of NC_133877.1, from coordinate 9,320,647 downwards.
GCCAAGCTGCTCTTGCCGCCATTGGATTCAAAATCGCCACCTCTCTTCATCACTTCCTAAGATTCAAATCTCCTCCTTCCTAGAAAATAACTGTGACAGAGTTAAGTCATTGAGAATGGTGAACACATGACATAGTGTGCATGAAGAGGTTGCACCTTCCAACAATGGCTGACGGTCTAGATGATGAAGCAAGAGGGGTTGCACCACGGACTCTTATGCATAATCAACTTAGATCATTATAACAACCGTGGAAGAGATTCTCTGTCAGTAAAAATTTTCATTACCAACGGGAGTTGGTGAAGTAGGGCAAGATCCACCTATATATGGAACCATTACATGAGGTTATGACTTGTAGTTACCACTTGAGTCCTTAAAAGGGCTCGAGAGGTACCCCTTTCTCAATAGATATCATAACGGAAGAACTCCCAATCCATTGTCATCCTTGTTGGTCAGAGAATATGATGACATAAAATGTTGGATTTTCTCGATAATACTAGTGGAATCGGCGCAACAATGATTCGACACTTTAACATCGGACACAATTTAGTCTTTTGAAGACGACTTTTGCTCCACTTTTCAATAGACGGCACAAATTCTATGACACCGAAAAATGCTTCCTCTCTTTTGTACACTCAAGACGGAGGAAGTCCACCCTTTTGTAATGAAATCATGGAGCTCCTTGCTCCACTCGAAACGAGTGAATAAGAGTTGCTAGCTTCATGAGTTTCTATCAAAAGTAACACTAGTCGACAACAAAATAAATATGTCAGATTCACAAGAAAGGTCGTAGCAATCATTATGGATTCTACCATTTTAGTTTCAATATCATTTCACAGACGCAGATTTATATATATATAAAAAAGATAATTGAGCTCAGGATCGCAAATTAAAATGAATATATGTTCAAATTTTAATATGTTTATGTATGATAGACCCATAGTCTTGCATTATTTACAAAATAATATATATCAAAATAAAATATTAAAAATATCAATCAGAAAAATGAAATCTTGTTATATATATATGTATATATCGTTTACAATTTTTATTAGAATGAATTTAGTAATCGACAATAATAATAATAATAATAATAATAATAATTTGATTAATGATAATAATTAGTTAATGATATGTCAAATAAATAAATCTAAATATATAAAATTTATTTAGGAATTTCCAAAATTTAAAATAGACTTTATATAATATTTTAAAGGGATAATTCCGTTAAGATGCAATTAAGTTGTTTAAACTGTCCTAATTAATTAATTTAAATTGGGAATTTAATTGACTAATTAACCTAAGGTTTCAATTAATTCCCAGGTTAATACTATACCTTTCCTCTCTTCGCACGCGTGCCGTCTCTGCCCTCGACACCAAACCAAGTAACCGACGACCACTTCCTCCGCTTTGTTTTTCAGCTTGCACGCGACGTCGCTGCCGCGATGAACTGTCGCCGGAGAAGACGCCGCCGTGAGCTGTTGCGTGACAAATCTGGAAAAAAAAAATCCAAAGTCTGGAACGTTCCGTTCTGTTTCTATGTCTTTTTTTTCTTTTTCTTTACCGTTATAATGATGTGGAGAAACTTGATCCTCCGAGTTGACGAGCTAAGACGCTCTTGTCGACAACTTTCATCTACTAGCCACATCATTTGTATTTCCCAATAATTTTATTTCTATTTCTTCTTTTTCTAAAATGTTAATACGGTAAGAAGAGAAAATCATATATGATAAGGTAAAGTCTATAGTCAAGACCCGGTGAAAATCAAAGAGCCAATCATGATCTCATTAACTAGGTTCAATAACTTCGACTCCTACATCAACTCGATCACTCCAATTGCGGAGGACACAACCTCCTCCTCGGCTCCTTCATCTACTTGGTCATCCCGACTCTAGAGGATACAGTTTCCTCAACTCCTTGATCAACTCAGTCACCCCGACTATAGAGGACATGGCCTTCTCGGCCAATGACGAAGTCAGAAAATTTATAGCCTCCCAGCTAATCCCAATCTAATTGACAGTCCCCGGGCTATCTTCCTCTCTCACATCTATTTTTCATTTTTTCTACAGTAAATTTAAATGGTAATTCTTCTTTAAGCCCGTTGGGCCCCCAAGCTAAAGCTCGGGTAGAAACATGCTTGGTTCCGCCCTTGTTTTCGGCTCCTTCGTCGACTTGGTTACTCCGACTCTAGAGGACACATCCTCCTTGGCTCCTTCATCAACTCGACCATTCATACTCCAGATGACACAACTTCCTTCATCAACTTGGTCACCCCAATTCTAGAGGGTACAATCTCCTTGGTGCTTTCATCAACTCAGCCACTTTAACTCTAGAAGATACAATCTCCTTGACTCCTTCATTGACTCGGTCACCCCCACTCTAGAGGATACAACCTCCTTGGCACCTTCATCGATTCGGCCACCTAGACTTCAGAGGATACAATCTCCTTACTCCTTCATTGACTCAATCATCCTTATTCCAATAAGATAAATACTTCACGATTCCTTCACAACTTAGTCTTCCTATATGGGTTTACTGACAGTTATTGTGAATATTCTTGAGCATGTCATCATAACGAGCATAGGAACAATCATAAGAGTGTCAGATTTGATCTCCTATATGCTCTCCTACATACACATAACATACGATAAATGAAGGAGTAGATAACAACTATCAGATCTGATCTCTCTGGATTGCAGACGTGGATATTCTTATCAAAGTATTGCAAGTATCTTTGGTGCCTTTCTCCTCCCCAAGATATTCAACATTCATTGCCCCCACTATCCTATCTTGTCAATCCATCAGATTGCGATCTCATTCAAAAGTAAATGTGAAAGAGATGAGGCATTTCAACTTTTAGATTAAGGTTGTCCTCTAGCACGCACGGTAGGCACTGAAGGATGTCGATGGCGATTAGGTTGGATCAAAGTCCATGTATGCAATTGCACTACTCAATGATGGGTCGTTGTAGAATCTCTTCCAGAGACATATCTATCGACTACCTTTTGAAACTACTGCAAATGAAGGACGAGTTCATCTGAAATCCTAGTAGGAATTGAGCTTGGTGCCTGAAACTACCATTGTCGAGCCTCGAAGCCACGCTGAAAGGCGGTGACGATCAACGGATTGGCGGATTTTGCTTGTAGCCAATCAACAACGAGTTGGTATTTGGTTGGAGGAATAAGAATTCATTAACATTGTTCTTCGTCATCGGAGCTACTCTTGCCACCAATGGATTCGGAATCGCCCCCTCTGTTCCTTGCTTCCTCATATTCAAATTCATTCCATGTTAGTAAATATCATTCCATGATCGGTATTTTTTTTAAAAAAAATTATCGGTCAAACAAATGGGCAGTAAAATTTTTTAAAAAATAACGATCAAATATATATGAGGTCGGTATTTTTTCAAATAAATGGATGATAATTTTTTTAAAAATACTATCAAATATATATTTAATTGATAATTTTAAAATAAATGGTCGGTAATATTTTTTTAAAAAAATACAAATCAAATATATATTTGGTCGATAATATTTTAAAAATTTACCGAGCAATCTATAATTGATCGGTATTTTTAATTCAGTTATCGGCCAAAATACATTTTGATCGGTAATTCATTTTTATCGATAATTATAATTATTTATCGGCTAAAATTTATTTTAACGGATAAATTTAAATGTTTATCAGTCAAACTCATTTTGGATGGAAATAAGAAGAAGGAAATCTGTGATTAGGCGGACAAAATTTCGTCTTGCAATTTGATTTTTCTTTGCTCGATCGAGTTTGGTGACCCGCCATACTGCCAACTGCGACTCCACTTCCTTTGCAGTCGGTCTCCAGTGTGCGACCAAGATCATAGCTTGGATCAAAGTTAGCGTATGCAATTGCACTACTCAATGATGGATCGTTGTAGAATCTCTTCCAGAGACATATATGTCGACTACCTTTCGAAACTTCTGCAAATAAAGGACAAGTTCATCCGAAATCCTAGTAGGAATCGAGCTTGGTGCCTGAAACTACCATTGTCGAGCCTCGAAGCCAAGCTGAAAGTCAGTGGCGGTCAACGGATTGGCGGATTTTGCTTGTAGCCAATCAACAACGAGTTGCTATTGGGTTGGAGGAATAAGAAGTCATTAACATTGTTGTTTGTCATCGGAGCTACTCTTGCGACTGATGGATTCAAAATTGTCTCCTCTCTTCCTTGCTTCCTCAGATTCAAATTTACTCCTTCCTTAAAAAATGACCGACAACAAAGGAGTTAAGACATTAAGAATAGTGAACATGCGATGTAGTCTACTGTAGGAGGTTGTGCCCTCTAACAATGGGCAATGACCTCTGAATGATGAAGCAGGTGGGGTTGTGGCAAGGACTCTCATGCGTAATCAGCTCACCTAGCCCATTATAACCACCGTGGACGAGATTCTCCATCATCGAATTTTCATTACCAATAGGAGTCATCATTATGAAAATTTTCTATGACCAATGGGGCCAGCTTGGATGATTTACCCTGGCTGATTTCGGATTGTAGGCTACGTTCATGCAATACCCGGGCTGCTTCCTTTATATTTTCAAAATTTTCTTACTTTTGCCGGTAAATTCAAGTATTTTTTCTTCTCGACGTTGTCGAGCTACAGCCCGGGTAGTGCATAGGGTGGCTCCGCCCTTGGCTATGACTTGTAAGTTCTCGAGAAGAGGCAACCACTTGTGTCCTCACATTGTGAGGGAAAGTTGAGTTTACACGGAAATTAAAATGATCAGTGATCTAATTTACTTTGGCAGGTAATATGGATTACCGACCAAAAATATTTCATTGGAACTTGACTAATAATTCATAGTTAGCAAATATCATTCCATGATCGGTATTTTTTTTAAAAAAAATTATAGGTCAAATAAATGGGCAGTAAATTTTTTCAAAAATAACGATCAATATATATGAGGTTAGTATTTTTTTCAAATAAATAGCCGATAAATTTTTTAAAAAATACTATCAAATATATATTTAATTGATAATTTTTAAAATAAATGGTCGGTAATATTTTTTTAAAAATACCAATCAAATATATATTTGATCAGTAATATTTTAAATATTCACCCGACAATCTATAATTGATCAGTATTTTCAATTCAATTATCGGCCAAACTACATTTTGATCGGTAATTCATGTTTATCGATAATTATAATTATTTATCTACTAAAATTTATTTTAACGGATAAATTTAAATGTTTATTGGTCAAACTCATTTTGGATGGAAATAAGAAGAAGGAAACTTGTGATTAGAAGGAGACCTGCAGGACAATTCATATCTGTCGACTACCTTTCAAAACTACTCCAAATGAAGGACGAGTTCATCCAAAATCCTAGTAGCAATTGAGCTTGGTTCCTGAAACTACCGTTGTCGAGCATCGAAGTCAAGCTGAAAGTCAGTGACGGTCAATGGATTGGCGGATTTTGCTTGTAGCCAATCAACAACGAGTTGCTATTGTGTTGAAAGAATAAAAAGTCACTAACATTGTTGTTCGTCATCGGAGCTACTCTTGCCACCAATGGATTCGGAATCATCTTCTCTCTTCCTTGCTTCCTCAGATTCAAATTTACTCCTTCATAAAAGATGAATGACGACAAAGGAGTTAAGACATTAAGAATAGTAAACATGCCATGTAGTCTACAGTGGAAGGTTGTGCCCTCTAACAATGGGCGATGACTTCTGAATGTTGAAGCAGTAGGGGTTGTGGCAAGGACTCTCATGCGTAATCAGTTCACCTAGCACATTATAATCACCATGGATGAGATTCTCCATCATCGAAATTTTCATTACCAATAGGAGTCAGTGGAGTGGGGCAAGCCTCACTTATGGAGCCATTATATGTGACTACGACTTGTAGTTCTCGAGAAGAGGCAATCCACTTGGGTCCTCACACTGTGAAGGAAAGTTGAGTTTACAAGGAAAATAAAATAATCAGTGATCTAATTTACTTTGGCAGGTAATATGGATTGCCGACCAAATTTATTTATTGGGACTTGGTTAATAATTCATAGTAAAATTATCAGTCAAACAAATGGGTAGAAATTTTTTTAAAAAATAACGATCAAATATATATGAGGTTAGTATTTTTTTAAATAAATGACTGATAAATTTTTTTAAAAATACTATCAAATATATGTTTAACTGTTAATTTTTAAAATAAATGGGTAGTAAAATTTTTTAAAAAATATCAATCAAATATATATTTGGTCGGTAATATTCTAAAAATTTATCTGACAATCTATAATTGATCGGTATTTTCAATTCAATTATCGGCCAAAATATATTTTAATCGGTAATTGATTTTTATCGATAATTATAATTATTTATCAAATAAATTTATTTTAACAGATAAATTTAAATGTTTATCAGTAAATGAAAAAACCCAAATAGAATGTAATTTTTCAAGGAGAAAGAAAAGAATTGACTCATGATGGTCTGCCTATACCTCCTCTTTTATCCACTCTTCTCTGCATGTAATAGTTCTGGCTAACGGTTGTTACAATGATGGTCTAATCGCTTACGCATTACAACATTGATTAGCTATCCATCATTGGATATGGGTTCATATCCCAAGAGATACTGCTCGATCATAACCAACTAGACAACTCTGAATTTCTACGTTCAATGTATTCATATGCCCTAGGCGGCTAGGACTCGATTATACCAAGTATATGCACTACTTGGTATAAGCCTTTTTCTCACAAAACATTGGTTTCATGATTATATTTGATCCAACAATAGCCATAGAAGAACCCCTGCTTAAAATATAATTAAAACCATTATTTTGAAAAAACCAATTCCAGCTCCAACAGGCTTCAATCCGAAAATGCTATTCTGTACTCTAATGCTTTATTTGAGAAGAAGTGAGGGAAAAAGAAGGAAGGGTAAATAAGGGGAAGGGAACTTTGAACCTTATTTGGAAAGGAGTGAGGAAAGAGGAGAGAAGCATAGAAAAGGATAAGTTTTAACCTTCTTTATTCATGAAAAGAAAGATTTTCTTACACTCTAATTTGGGGTGTAAGAAAAGGGAATGCAACTCTAAATATTATTTGTTCCAATTTTTTTCTTGTTTTAAAATATTAATTTTTAAATAACTTATTTAATTTATTCAACTTAAAATTTTTAAATTTCTCTAGCTGAGTATGATCTTTTCATTCCTTTCTTACATCGTAAATTTTTATAGAAATATATGTAAAAATATTGATTATCTTTTGTCATACTAAAATATGCAGATTTTATATTTCACATATTTATTGAATGTCTACTCATTATTTTTTTAATTTTTATTTATTTAAGTCATAAATATTAATTTTAGTTTGTCTTACAATGTAGTTTTAACAAGAAAAATCTTACATCAATTTAATAAGTTATATATATTTTTTTCACATGTAAATTTATTTTAAGAAGCCTTCCTTTCCTTCCAAACAAGGAGAACATAAATACTTCATTTTCCTTTCTCTTTTCCTCCCTTCTTCTTTCGTTAATGAATCTTCTCTCAGTCTAAGAAAGGGTCACTACGACACATTATGTCTCTCTTAAGATGTGCATGAATCATCCTCCTGCAAGTCTCGGTCCCCCACAGAAGTTAGCAAATTCTTCTCTTCATGTTCAGGTTGATGGATATAGGTTGGCTGTTGGAGCTCTCAAAAGACAGTCGGTGTCCCTTTCCTTCTCTCAATCAATAACACAGTTATTTCACTCAATCTCTACTGTCAGAAACTTCATTATCTCAATTGATCACCTCGGTGGTGTGTAATAGCATCTTGATTTGAAAGTGACTCCAGTGCAGAATCTTCTTCACCTTTCTCCTTCGCTATAAACTCATCATTATCATCCTCACTATCCAAATTCAACGGACGCAATAAATTTTGTTCAGCCCTTTTCCTAATCATGGACAAGTAGCAACTAACTAGCTCTTTAGTAGTTCGAGTGCGAAAGTTCTTTTCAAATCATCATTGCTGATAACTACTGAGCTCCCTTCAAAATTTAACATATCGCTTGACTAAAAGAGCTAAGACATGAATGTCTTAATTCATTGAACATTTATCTTAATTTAATGCTGAACCTAATGCAACCTTTCGCTTTCATCCGGATTTGAGAAACGGAATAGCTATTATCTCATATCGTTCCGTCTCCACGAAATCGAAAATCCTAAAGAAGAAGAAAAGCAAGCAAGAGGCCAATCTTTAAAAGAAATTAGATTGACGGCATCGTAATCTCTTTGCCGATGGAGAACGTAGAGATATGTCAAAATACCTAATCCAACAGAGATTATATATATATATATATATATATATATATAAACTCATATGTTATCGGCCATTAATAATAATGGTGTAAATTAACGGGTTCTACACATATAAACCCCTATATCCAATAATAATTCAAACCCTTCATAATAATTAAATTAGATCATATAAGTTTAGTTCTATATGATATAGATGCATGTCATAAAGAAATCCTTCAGAATTATCCCTAGGTGTTTCCCCTCCCTTTTCCTTTTCTGCTAATATCTCCCTTCTCCCTCATTTCTTTCTATCTCCTCTTGATTTCTTTCTCTTCCCTTGCCTGTAATCCTCGATGACCATAATAATTGATATCAAAGCTCTCAACAAAAAGTTCCATTAGCATATGTTGGAAGATTTCAAATAGTTGTGGTTAATTATAATTTTTTAATTTACTTTCCTTACAGTTAGTTGTGAAATCGATCGTGTAAAACTGCTGAAATGATGGATTCTATATTTTACTGAAGAAAAAAAAGATTTCAACCAATTGAAAGAAGATATACGGAAAGGTGATGGCCAAATTGCAACACTGACAAAAAAAAAAAAAAAAAAAAAAAGTAAAAGCATCAAGTCAATCCAATAGTGACGGTTCATGAAGGAACCACCGATGATGTTTCCCTCCTGCCTTGCTAAAGGTCCTTCCATGGACACATCCTTCCTAGAGGTTACTATTCTCTATTCCTTTTTCTCCAAATCTGGATATTTTTGTACAAATTTAATATGTAAAATTCATATTATATTAAATTATTTGTATTATATTAATTTATTGAATTGTCGGTAAGACTAAAGGGGTGATTAGCCACTAGCATTAGATTACTCATTTGTGGTTACAATTATAGTTAGTATGCATAACAATAATAACAACAATTAAATCTTTATCCTAATAAATAAGATCGGTTATATGGACCTTTTATGACATTAGACTTGATCCCCTAGTATATATAAAAAAAAGGGCATCATCTGCGGGGTCCGGGGAAAGGATATTTATGCATACCTTGCCTTTGGCAAGAGGCTGTTTGAGATTATCATTTTACCTTTTACATGGCAGCAACCTTATTTATGCCAAGGCTCCCCTAGTATATCATTATCTATATTTATATGAATTTATCTTATTTTATTATTGCTAATCAAGTCTTATATTCCCACGTTATCAAAGATCTAGAGTCCTTACCCAAAGCCCAAGGTACTCATTTTCCTATATCACAAACAAACAAGACATTCGAATTATTACACCGAGTACTCAAACATTTAGATCTACATCCGGCCAATGCATGTTGCTCTGATCACCTCAACTTGCTACATGGACCCTCTCTTCTGTAAAAGGTGAAATCCGTCAGTTAGCGGCCCCACACGATCGGCCTCACGATCATTTGTGAAGAGGTAAATCGAGAAACTGCAATTGGTCACGACGCAAACCTGAGTGCAAACAACATATTATTTTGGCAGGAATGATAACAAGTAAGATTTTCTATTCTATTCTAAGCTTGATTTACAATTCCAGTGAGAATCATTGGCCATAGGAGCTAAGGAGATGTACAACCCTCTTGATTCAATAACAAACAATACAATAGAAAGTCACACTCAACTTTGTGAAAGATAAATTCTCTGTTCCATTAGAAAAGTTTGATATTACATTTCCATTTACAAAAAAAAGAGAGGAAGGAACAAATATAAATGAGGGCCAGCCTACTCCAAATTGTCGAGGTCTTCCGAGGAATCTCATTGAAGATCATCTCCAAATTCAAGAAATCTAGAGGGAGTTTAGTTGGTAAGTGCCCAACTTCTCGAAACTGGCTGACAACTCCATCAAACCCATATTTGATCTCTTAAATATACGACTATTGAGTACGTCATATATTTTCTTCTTCTGGGCCGCCCATCAATCCTCCTCCCCAGCCTTGTATTCGTTGAGTTCTATTTCCATGGCCACCAACTTGCCTTTCTAATCATCTAGACTGTCATCTAAGGTCTCTATCTCTGCTCCCTCCCTGAGACCTAGATTCAGACATTTTTGTTTTCAGCAGGAGGCTCATCTTCAGCTCTACCTCCCAAGTCCCCATCTCAACCTCTACCCGCTTTAACACATACCTATGGCTTCTTTCTTCTTTTTCTTCTATTTCTTCTTCTTTAAAGAAACCTGCAACTCCAACTCCTTCACCCAGCCTCGTACTCGTCTTTAAGAGAGGCCATCTCAGCTTGGATGACCTCCAACTTTTGCTACTTCACATGAAGATGCTCCCCTTTGCCCCCAAACTCAGCTTTAAGTCGCTCCACCACTGCCTTCAGCGCCTCTGACTCTTGACTAGATGTCACGCCCCGAGAAGGCCGTCCGAAAAATTTCGACAGCATCTCCCCAGTAACCATGACAATTTTCCTGAATACATGCAAATATACTCAGCCACAGGCGGCTGGAATAGGACTACTCGTCCAATCAATACACACAACCACAACAACTATAAAATAAGGCCTACACGGCCACATAACACTATCACATGCACCATAACAACAACCACAGACAACTATAATATGCAAAAGTCACATAAAGCAAAATCATCGAAAATCCGAACGTAACTAATGCCCACAATGCAATCCAACATAACTACAGTCATAACACATCCAAACCATAACTACATGTCCACAAAATAGTAAATATAACTAGAGACAACGACAGACCAAATGCAACTAGCAGGAAACCTTCCGAAGTGAGATAGCAGCAGCCGACCGAAACTCCAAGCTCCAAGTACCTATCTGTTACCTGGGGAGAAAACAAAGTAACCCCAGGGTCTGGGTGGTGAGCATTAGATGCTCAGTGGGTACAGGAAATGTGCATGTAAGATAATCATGAGGAACAACAAGAATATACAAGTCTGAATAAACATGTATAGAAGAAACAAATAACACATATATGGTAGCAGGTATCAACAGGGTATCAAGAGTATCAACGAATCAAGCATGGTATATCAACGGAGACGATATGAAAAGATCAACTGTGCAACAGGTATAGAAATCAGGTACATGTAAGCATGTATGTAATGTCATACAAGTGCAACAATCATGGCAAATAAATGCAACAATCAACAAGCATATGAATAAAGTAATCTATGTAATAACCTACCAACGAATGCATGTAATATGCATCAACCATCGCAATCAAAAATAACAAGTCAAGTCACTGTCTGCACTCGTCGTCCCCAGCCACTCCTCTCGGAAATGAACATGGGGCGCACAACAGGACATACTGCGCAAACTCCAACAACTGACCACTAAAAATAAGTGGGGAGTGGCAGTGTAGCAGGAGGGCAATGTAGCCAGTCCTGGTCGCACCCAACTGTAGTGCAACCTCTTACCCATGTGACACCACAACACGGCATCGGGTAAGAGCCAACAACATTCAACACCTACAACTACTATGGATGCATGATGATCATCCCAACATGTAATAGCTACTTTAATTAGCATGCTCAACAGGAATCAACAGGGATCAACATAGGTCAATGATATCATGGTTAAGATTATTCTAGCCAGGAATAGATCAGATGGAGGTCATACAACAGGTAACAAGCAACGAATCAGATGAGTACCAACTGGATAAATTCTACTGAAACAAAGGTATCAACATGATATCAAATAGATCATTATAAGATCAAACAACAAGTATCAAGCAGTGATCATCAAGGGTATCAACTAAATACTATCTATAAAGCATGGATATTAACAGAATAGATAGAAAAGCAACAATACATGCACAGAAAAGGAATTCCTGTATTGACCAAGTACAGGGTACCCACCTGATCAGATGATCGTAGACAACTAGAACCCCCAGAAAATATAGGACCACAAGTCAATCAAGGTCCTGCAAAAAGGAATAAATAATATTCCTAAATACAACAATTAAACAAATAGAATCATGCCAAATTTACCAACCAACCTATCGTAAGTTAATCATCCCAATTAACTACCCAACTTTACCATCCCATGGTTTACAACATAATTCAACATATCAACTCATTAATTAAACGACCTAACCAACTTTACCAATAAATCGATCAATATAACACATGGAAAAAGGTCAAACCAATCTACAACTTCCAACAGGTCCCCTTCATTCAACATCCTAACCACCCTAAACATCCTATTCATTAAAACTAATCTTAACCTAACAACCCATCAACAGTAAGACCACCCTAATCCAACAATAACAAGATCCACACTAATCAGATTCTAAGAAATAGATAAACTAATCATAGATCCAAAATTCTTACCTCTGATTGAAGCCCAACCAAGCCCTAAATTCCTCTTCCTCTCTTCTTCCTTTCCACAGCCGCAACCTCACGGTTCTGTTCCAAAAATAGGGCAATCCTTAGAAGATTCGAAGCTCTACCGTGATATTAAACTCTAAGAAACAAATGAAACCAAACCTAAATCAACCATCCTTACCAATTTTCTTCTTCAACGCCGAAACCAACCAACCCTCCAAGCTGCTGCCGGGCAGATCCACGAACTCCCACCGACTGACCAAGTCCAAACAACTCTGAAAATCAGGAACGACTCAGATCTAAACTCAGGAAAACCCTGGCTAATCTAAACTTACCAATCGGATTCTCCTCCTCTTCGATTTGCTGCCGCCGAACCGCCTCAACCACACGAGCCAAGCCCGTTCCAGCAAGACCTAGCCCCGGTCTATGCAAGCTCCGGTCGCCGGCTTCCTCCTTGGCACCGGCGGCGAAGAGAGCGGCCACGCGTGCGTCGAAGATGAAGAACAGAGGCGGAGCAGAGGGAATCGACGCGCGTCAGGAGAAGGCAGCGATTTTAGGTTTACTGTAGCGTTCTTAATGGGGTTTTTAAACATGTCTTAACGGGTTGAGTTGCCATCCACTAACCCATTTTACCTTATATCCTTAACCCTTTAACCTTTAACCTTTTAACCCTCTTAGATAACTTAAGGTCTAATTAATAAATTCCCTAATTTAAAGGTTAATTTATTTACGAATAAATCCTTAAATATTTCGATATTTTATAATAAAAGTCAACTTTGTTGACTTTTGATCAAGTCAAAGGTTGACACTTAACTTTGAAGACCAAACAAAGCCCTTGAGAAGCTATGAAGATAAAAAAGGAAAGGAAGACTTTATCTCTTCAAGCTTAAAGGATTGCTTCGAAGCAAAGACAATTAAAGGATAAGGTTAGCCAAAGGTTTAATTAAAGAAGATAAAAGTTTTTAACTAGCCGAAGGTTTAATCAAAGAAGATAAAGCTCAGCCTTATTAATCGATAAAGAGCTATTTCTCGTCAAAGATAATTTTATCTTTGATCAATGGTTGAGATTTAAGTTTATCTCCTATCAACAATCAAGATCTTATCTACGGATCAATGGCTAGGATAACATCCCATCTACGACTAACGGTCAAGATCAACTGTCTAAGGCTATAAATAGACTTAGAAGTTTAGAGTTAGATATTGAATTTTTTTGCTTGAAAACTCTCTCTAAGTCTGTGTACTTTAACTTGTAAAGGCTTCTCCGCCTAAAGGAGTTTCTTAGTTGAGCTTCAATTGTCTTGGAAGTAACCATCCAGTTGCAACCAAGTTTAAAAAGATGACTGCCTATTTTTTATTTCTTAATCCGTCCATTCATCCTCCTCTAGTTGGTCCACCTCGATCCTACAAGGTCCAACGCTGCTAACTCTGTTAGATGTCTGAAAGATTTAGACCTTTCCTCTTGATGACCATGGTACCACATCTTTGCCATGTCGTCTATTAATGATATTATCACTTCCAACCATGATTCGAGAGGGACCTCTTGCCCCGTTGGAGTGCTTGAGGTAGATGGTAGATCTTTCGTCCTCTGTGTTGCAGACGCCGACTCGGGGTGATCGACATGGTGTTGTACGATCAATGATTCAGGGAAATTAGTAGGGTCAGTAGGTAGATTGTCTTGAGCATGGACAACATGGCTCAGCTCAACTTAGGGCAATCTAGTCTCAACAGAGGGGATAGCTATCGAGCCAGTTGCAATTGTGACCTTAGATGGATCTTGTGCTTGGTGCCTTTTTCTACTTATCCTCATAGGCCTATCTGACTCATATGAGGGGGCGAGCATTGCTGATCTTGGAGATAAATATGTCAGTTGTTGCACAACAATCAGGGTTGTGTCATTTGCTCGGCTATGTAGTTGGGCACCCCTCGCTTCTAGTTCGGTCGAGGTCATCTTCAAACACTTGTTGATGGAAGCCCTTAACATGGTCTCAGTTTTATGATAACAAAAAAATATTCAGTTAACCCTCACATAAAATCAAGCAGGGTAGATCTTACTGAATGAAGCATGGAGCTCGGTGTCTACTGGACTCAAGCCCAAGTAGAAGAGCAAGCCCTCCTCAAGCAGGACTTTTACATCAGACTGTAGACCTAAGAGGATCTCAGAGGCAGTAACAAAGGTATGTTCTAATTTATATCTATCTAGACTTGGGGGCAGGGGCAACTCTGGTCTCCACTCAATAAGACACAAATATGACATGGGAGGTTGAATAAAAAAGTAATGGGTCTTCCACCCTTTATGCGAACTTGGGATTTTATCTAGAAAGTTGCAAGAGGGTCGGACAGTAAATTAAAAGACCCCAGTTTTTATTTTTTTTGGATAAAAGAAATAATAAAAAACCTAGAGGTTGAGTGGGATTCGATAGAAGTGGAAGATGATGACTACTCTGCAAAGTAATCGATATGAATTAGGAGCTAACTATTGAAGAGAAATATGAAAGTATTCAAAAACCTCGACAAAGAAACAGGGAAAGAGAAACCTAAGACCATCTAACATTTGACTTCTAAAAAAGGTCAAGAAACGCTCGAGAGGACAGTGTGGTCGATCGAGAGCATTAAGAATCACTAACCTATAGTCGGTTGGAATTTTGAATTGCTTCCTTATCTGGTCTAAGTATCCTTCGTTGAATCTAACTCCATGGATTTGTACCAAGGAGCGGGGGAACTCGTGGTCGCCATGAATAGCAAGGATAAAGAAAAAGAAAAGGCAAAAAAACAAGGTCAAGAGATGAAAAAAGGACTTACAGAAACTAGAAATCGTGAAGTCATAGAAAACAACACACGGAGCTCGAAGATTCAAAGAGAGACAAATGTGATGGTATTCTCTTGTCGCTAGCCCTAATATATTTGATGCAAAAAAAGGTAGCTGTGGGATCAGGAAGATGAAATGGCAAGATATCATCCTACACCGTTTGATCTTACAACCGAACCGACAAAATCTCATCAGTCGCCTCGAATCAAGCATTCTGCACCACCCTAAGACAAATTGATCCAAGGGATGATACGCCATCATGTGTATCGCCTGCATTAATGATGCATATCTCGCATATTACTGAGGTATTCAATGAAGAGGCAAAAAATCACGTCATCCCTGGATCCGAGTCAGTAGTTAAGCTACAATCATCTCAGTCTAGTTAGTCGTATGTGGACCTCCTTCAACTAGACTTAAGAGGAGGCTTGTGATATGGTGAAAAGGAGAACCTACATGTGGAAGATTCAAGTCAACAGTCACGCATAGGTGTAAGGTCAAAGCCAAGCATAGGTGGAGGTCATGGTGACCCTTCAACTTCTTTAGCTTAGTCACTCGACCTCAGAAAGCTTAGGCCCCTCCGACTCCTCCTTCGACTTAGCCACCCGAATCCAGAGGACTAGAGTTCTTCAACTCCTTCAGCTTGGTTACTTAACCCTAGAGGGCTCATGCCCCTCCAAGTCCTCCTTCGGCTCAGCCACTCAACTTTAGATGACTCAAGTTCTTCAACTTAGCTTCTTCAGCTTGGTCACTCGACTCCAGAGCACTCAAGCCCCTCCGACTCCTCCTTCGACTCAACCACCCGCTCCAGAGGACTTGGGTTCTTGACTCCTTCAACTTGGTCACTTGACCCTAGAGGGCTCAGACCCTCTAACTCCTCCTTCGATTCAGCCACCCAACTCTAGAGGACTTGAGTCCTTTGCCTCCTTCATCTTGGTCACTCGACCCTAGAGGGCTCAAGCCCCTCCGTCTCCTCCTTCAGTTTAACCACCTGACTTCTATGGGTTCAAGCCCTTCAACTTGGTCACATGGCTTTGGAGGGCTTGGACCCATCAACTCCATCTTCAACTTAGTCATCATAAAACAAACAAATATTCCTAAAGACACTTGGCATCGCAGGGATGGCTTGCGATGATGGCAGAACAGTTATCCAAGTGTCAGACTTGGTCCTCTAGATACTATCCATCAGACACATGACATTCGATGAATGGAGAGACAATAACAACTGCTAGATCTGGTCCTCCATTGGTCCACACAAGGATACTAAAGGAGAACGACACGTCCAATGTGGAGATGCTCTTTCAAACAACTATATAAACCTTGGAGAAGTTAATTAAAGAGGATCATACTCTTCCTCCTAGGGAACTCTACTACGCTTCTCCTTCTTCCTCCTATTTTCCACTCTTCATATCAAAGACATCTCTAAGTGTCGGAGCGGCCACGCCGAGCCCCACCTTAGCGTCCATTCTAACCCTCTGATTGAGCCTTGTATAGTAGAGGATCTTGGTGCTTTCTTCTCCAATAAAGATTCCAGACAGCTTCCCCCTTCACTAAACCATTAAAAGACTAGTCAATCCCAAAGACAACTCACTAGTGACTCCCTAGATCGTAATCTTAAATAGGAACAAACACCTCATTATATTTTTATCTTAAGATTTTCAACCTCATTATAGTAGCTACGACTATATAGCAGCGACTATGTCACTATATTACAATGTGATAAAATATAATATTTTATTTTAATCAAAATTACTATATAAAAAAATACTATTATATCAAATATTCTTTATTAATTTAATTAAAATTATTTAAACTTTATTAAAATTATTTTAAGAGTAATGATAGGTAGCATGAATGTAACATGACATATTCAATGCAAGTGGATCCCATTGACATGCAGTGGGACCCATATCTATGCATTGAATGTGTCATGCTACATTCATGCTACAATTTTTCATGCTATCTATCATTACTCTTAATTTTAACTTGGTGTGAATCATTTTAAAAATTTTATAACAGTTACTAACAAATTTTCATAACTGTTGTTGAAAATAAAAATATTTTTGAGATAAAAAAATAAATGGGATGTTCATTTAATAATTTTTATAAAAAAATATTCATATAACAATTCATTAAATTAAATATTGCACGCTAAGGCCGCTAAGATGAAGGCGCCACACAGGAAGGAAGCCGAGCAGAACGCAACGACTAACCAAAATGCAACTACCCTCCAATGTCGGCCACTTCCAGGGGCAATACCACGGCTAGTGGGTGGCGGCGTTCCGCCGGCCGATGAAGCGGCAAAGCTAATGAGGGGATCTCCGATGAAGGAGTCATGTTCAAAGGTTGCGAGCTGGCCGCTGATAGGGATCTCGCCGGAGAGGAGAGGATTGTAGGAGACGTTGAACTTGTTCAGATTGGAGAGACCGTTCAGGCTCTCGGGCAGCTTGCCGGATAAATTGTTTCGCGAGAGGTCCAGACTAGAGAGGCACTGTAAAGACCCGATCTCCGATGGGATCTCACCCGACAACATGTTGTCGGAGACGTTGAGGACGACGACAGGCAGCTTACTTATCTCCTGTGGGAGTTGGCCAGAGAGATTGTTGGCATCGAGGTGGATCAGGCTTAGGTTCGTCATCTTCCCGATCTCCTGCGGGATGGCACCCGACAACTGGTTGCCGGACAGCTGTAGATAGCCCGAGATGACTAAGCTTTGATACCGGAACGATGAGTAGGTGCAGATTGGGAAGATCCCATAACCCTTCAGGAGGCGATCCCAAAGAGTCCGGCAGGTACTTCTCGTCATCAGCACGTAGACGAAGTTGAAAGGAGGATAACTGGCCGGGATCCACCGTTTCATTGCCAGACACTCCCCTGATCCGGCGACGGCTCTCGTCATCTCCCGGCGATTACTGTCAAACGTCGAGAATGGATCACTCCCGATTGCTGTTATCTCAGGAGGAATCGAACCGGAAAGCCGATTGTTGACAAGGTTCAGCCACAGTAAGCTTTTGCAGTTGCCTATGGCGGAGGGTATCACACCGCTAAGGTGGTTGTTTGCCAGCATCAACCAGAGGAGGGATGTCAAATTACCGATAGCCCAAGGGATCTCGCCGGTGAGATTGTTGTATGACAGATCCAGCAGCTGAAGCTGGGTCATCCTTCCAAGCTCCGGCGGGATGTTACCGGAAAAGTTATTGTTTGCAAGAATGAGGATCTTAACCTTGGGCATTGCCGTGATCGCCACCGGGATTTGGCCCGAGAATTGATTCGAGCTCAAGTCGAGTCTGAAGAGGTTGGAAAGCGCCAGAATCCCCGACGATTCGATGCCTCCGGTGTATGAATTCCCTTGAAGGATCAAATAGTTCACCGTCTTGAACCGGCCGAAGATTTCTTGGATATTGCCGTTGAAGTTGCACTGGCTGAAGTCGAGAAACACCAATTTGGAGCAGTTCAGAAACTCCTCAGGGATATCAGAGTCGAATTGATTCTTCCCCAAGTTAAGTACCTCAAGCTCCGAGAGAGATCCGATGCCGGAGGGAGCAGGCCCAGTGAACTCATTCCCCCACAGGTTCAGAGATGTCAACTTTGAGCAATTCGCGATGGAGCTCGGAAATGCCCCGGAAAAATTGTTGGCTGAAAGGTCCAAGATTTCGAGGTCGCAGCTGGATGCGAAGGCACTCGCCCAAAATTCTCCGGTGAGGTTGTTCTCGGAGACGGAGAACTCCCGGAGGCTGGCGAAGCCATGCCATACATGCCCGATGAAGTGGTTGGAACTCAGGTCGAGGTACTTGAGCCCGGCGCACTGGTCGAACCATCCAGTGATGTCTCCCGTAAAGGAATTTTCGGAAATATTGAGGCTGACCAGATTGCTACACAGCGCAGGGAAATTGTGGTGGATGCTGCCGTTGAACCGGTTGTGCGTGAGGTCGAGGGTGACCAGATTGGTGAGGGCGGCGAGGTCGAATTCCCCCTCGATAAGGTTGTGCGAGAGGTTAAGGTAGGTGAGGCCGCTGCATCTGCTGAGGTCGGCGGGGATGGCGCCACCGATGGTGTTCGACGAAAGGTCGAGGTGGGTGAGCTCAGTGAGACGGGAGAAGTTCGCGAAGATGCCGCCGGAGATGTTGGACTCTCTGAGGTCGACGCTGACTACACGGTCTGCAAGGTCGCAGGCGATGCCAATCCACTTGCAAGGCGAGGGATCGGACTGGTTCCAGCGAGCGTAGGGGTCTTGGCGTATGCTATTCCTGGCTAGGAGACGGGCCTTGAGATCAAGCAGAACCTCCTTGTCCTTGTCCAGGGACTGACCTGCAGGATAAGAATCTTAATTAAGGTACCAAAATTTGCACAGGAATTAGTGAGGAAGGAGGAAGAGAGAGAGAGAGAAGCCAGTACCTGAAACAAGGACTGAAGACAGTATCAGCAGCCAACAACAGCATGTGAATCTAATTTCCTCTCGCGACATGTCCTAGTTTCGATCATTGAAAGAGGAAAGGAGGATCCTGAACCGAGCAATTTACCTTGTTCGTTCCCTCTTCCTCGTTCTATGTTTGTACTAAATATTAGCTTTGTTATGTTGTTTTGAGCTCTCCTTGTCGCTCTTTTTAAAACCCTCTAAATGGTCATAAATAGTCATTATTTGGATAAGATGTTCTTCAAATACTTTTTTTTTTTAATTTGAACAATAATTCAATCGGCTAATCAATTGATTACTTAGTCTATTCAACCCAAATAAAATATTCTATTCGCAACAAATTCATTCTTAGTTGGCATAGCACGTCAATCAGTTGAAGTCAACTTAATCGGCTGAAAGATCTACTATAATACTGATGTAGATGGTTAGGATGAATGACGTGGCTCTATTGTAAGTCTTCTCATAGTCAAAGTTTCGACTGAGTTGTCACGCAAGTCCGCATGACTTTTTCCCTATCTTTGACTTGTCTTGGCAATGATGACTCTCATCTCGGCATCAGTTACTCTCGTCTCGGCATCAATTACTCTCGTCTCGGCAACGGTAACTCTCGTTTCGGAATCAGTCACTCTTGTCTCGACATCAGTCACTCTCGTCTCAACAGCGGTGACTCTCTTCTCGGCATCAGTCACTCTTGTCTCGGCAGCGGTGACTCTCGTCTCGGCATCAGTCACTCTCGTCTCAGCATCAGTCACTCTCGTCTTGTCGTCTCGGCATCAATATTCTCGTTTCGGTAGCAGTTATTCTCCTCTCGGTCGAGTCCGTCCCAACCAGCGGTCCCGCTCGGCCGACTTCGTCTCGACTATCCTCGTCTCAGCCAACCTCTCTTCCACATACCGTTTCAGCCACTCCACCTCACTCAGACTAGTTCCTAACCTTAGCTATGTGTCTCTGACACACTAGCCCTAGACGCCACTGCTCGAAGAAGGACTTATCTCAGATAACACATGTTTAGTTCCTTCTGACACCCCTCCTTCCTGCGCCACCGCCTAAGAGGCTTATCAGACCGTCGTGGCTCTCCTCCCTCTAATCTCGTGGCCCACACATACTGCCAAAAGGAAGATATTGGTGTCAGACCCGATCTTCGCCTATGCGCTTGCCCTACAGATACAGCCAAAAGCGGAGGCAACAGAAGGAGGTTGCTTTCGATAGCGTGTGGCAGTTCAAGACGTACATCAGCCAGCCCTACAAACGAAACTCTAAAGCAGGTTATAAAAAGAGTAACTCATCATCATGCAAGGGGGGACTTTTCTGAAACTCTGACTACTTGCTCTTCTTCACTGGAATCCTAATTTGAACGTCGGAGTGGTTTGTCAGAATTTTCTAATGCCAGTCTAACCTCTCTTTTCCCGTGTGTTTCAGGTGCATTTCCATTTGACGCTCCAACTCATCCTCTCCTCTTCGTTAGGTCCCAAGATCGTCTTCGTCAGGCAGTTTATTAACTGATAACTTGACCATCCGTGATATTTAGCCAGAACAATAATAAAACTTTATTTCTTGTTAACTTCCATCATATTTGTGATGGTGTATCTTGTCGCAATTAGCTCAATTACGGCGACTGGTGTTAGAAAATCAGCTTACGCTGTTAGACTGTGTGAGTTAACTTAATAGATCATTGCTTTCGTATGTCATCTATATTTTTGTTTCCTCGAATGTAATTTATCATTATATACACACTTAAAAAGTTACTATTTTTCATATTTGCCATTTAAAGTTCTAATTTCGCAAAGACGTCACAAAACAATTTTAAATGATGCTGTTGTCTTTAAGTTTTAAAACATACAAAGTAGTATCTTTGGATCTGATCATTTTTTATAGTTTGCCTAATATTTCTTTGATATATATTGAGATGATATCTATATTTTAGAATGCTATTTGGATACATCTAGCAATGATATCATGCATGAAATAATCAGATACGCCAAAGTTGATGTCTTAGAGCTGATGTGGACTTCATCTGAATTCAAAGGTGGAATCTGTTACTCCAGTGGTTTCACACGATCAGTCCCTCGACTATCTGTGATGAAGCAAATTAAAAAATTACAATTGACCATAACAGAGGAGGTACATTATCTTGACTTCATCGAGATTCGACTCTTGTCCACTTCAATAATTTTATCTCATCATAACTAACTTATGTATCCAAGACGACTTCATCTGAATTCAGAATGCATGCTGAGAGCAGATAGAAGCACTGTGACCCCTCAAAGCGCACAATTTCCTCGAGCTGAGCTTGCTTACAATCAACCAACCATGTGGAGTGGGCCATCCCGAAAAGGAGTAAAAAGAAGGGAGAGGACCATCAAACTCGCTTATAAATTAATATGACGGAGGAGGAGGATTGCGTGGTCCATTTCGCTTGTGAAATTGTGAGGAGGCGAAGAAGACATGGACCGAATTGCCGGTCCAACGAGGCGAACAATGGTTTGCTTTTCTTCTACTTTGAATTTTGAATAGTATTCTTACTTTGAATAGTATTTTGATCAGACACCTTGGACAGTTAAGTTATCAATCAACAAGTGATCTGAGACATGCGAAACTTGCTTCCGTCGATGAAGAAGGGATTTGAAGACAATTTGAGCAAAGAGGTTAGCTTGGTGCCAAGAAGTTCTGACAGACTATTCCGACGTTGAAATTAACATGAATGAGATTTCTAAGAAAAGAAGAGTTTTTTCCATCCCAGAGAGAGTTCTCCATATCTATTAAGAGGGTTTATATACTCACTTGAATAACATCTCCACATCAATCTAAGAGGGGTCGTTTGAAGGGTTTAAGGAGACCGGATCTGATGATTGCTGACATTAGATGCAGATATGGGGCATCTGGGGGATCAGATCTGATAACCTCGTGATCGCCTTGGCTACTTTGCGACAGTCACTGGATATTCCTGATTTTTTTTGGTGTTATGTGCAAATGTGAGAGCGTCCAAGAGAGGTCAAGTCTGATAACCTCATAACTGCACCCTTTTTAATTATAACTTTTAGTTATTATATGTTTCAGGAGTCTATGCAGCCTTTGAAGGCTAAAAGGTGGTGTCCAATATTGAGACAATGAGAGGTTGATATGCTTGATTGAGTGGTCGAGAGACTTAGCCGAGTGATCGAGTGAATGAGTGGCCGAGAGACTTGGCTAAGTGACTGATCTTAAGAGAATAGTTCATTCTTATTGACTATTAACTTTTGATTCGACACCTCATTTTATTTTTTTAACTACTGACGCCACATAGAGCAACTAGAATCCGCCATATCAAATAGTATTTTGCATTAATCTATTTTCGCTACAGTGCGTTTGACTTATAAAAGACAATAAATATCAAATGATTATTCTATTTATTTGTTGAAATACAATGAAAAATATTTTGTCGAACCCATATAGCTTGATTGCTCTTGCCCTCCATTTGAATTGATTGCCTTGTTGACTTAACTCCTCGGCATGGTTGTAGAGTCCAATTGGCTCGTCATGCGCACTCAATCTAATCAATATGACCAACTTATTAACAACTGTTAGATTTTATTATTCTTGTAAATATTTTTATCCATTTTTTTTTACTTTTGAAAAGATCTTAGTAGTAGAAATATAATAGATTTGTGATACCTTAGCAATTTATAGGAAATGAAATACAAGCTGAAAGTTCTGAATCATACAAATAAGAATATAAATTGTTCGGGCGGTGGGTAAGATTTCGATGCCGAGGAGAGATCACAAAGACGGTAGAGGAGGTCAATGTCAAAGTCGGAGCAGTCGGCATAGATGTAGAGGTGGTGGCAGCGGAGAACCACCGAGGTGACTGCCACTTCCTTCCTCTAGAATGCACGGTAGGAACCGAAGAACGTCGGTGGAGGTCAGGCGGCCGGAGTCAACGCACGTAGCCGGTGCATCATCATCGGTGACGGTCGGGTTGCAACTCTCTCCTTGCCTCCTTTGAGCCACAGCAACGGCCTTCGCTGCCTGCTGAAGCTAGACGCGAAGGTAGGAAACCTACGATTGAGCAGCTAAGGTCTCAGTTCATAGTTTCCTCTTGTAGTTAGATTAGCCACTACTCGAGCTTGGCTGCTCATGGATTGGCAATTGTCATATCACTTCCTTTTTTATATTATAAAAATCATTAATTAATAATCAAAATTTTATTCGATAATTAATTTATGATTGAAATTTTATTCGATCACAAATTAGAAATTAAAAATTTTATTCGATTGCTAATTTAGAGATCGAAAATGTATTTCATAATTAATTAATGATCGAAATTTTATTTAATCGTTAATTTACGATCGAAAATTTTATTCTATCAGTATTTGTCTACTGAATAAAAATTCAATCGTTTACTAACAATTATCTTGTAGTGTCTGGCATAGACCAAGACCACAACTCAAATCAAAGTCTGCATATGTGACTACCACTTCTAAGTGATGAAATATTGCAGAACCTCTCTCTGCTTAGGGACATACTTGTCAACTTCTTTATGAAACTATTGGGACGAGTTTAGCGACATAGCTCGATACCTGAAACTATTGTTGTTGAGCCCTGAACCTCTCCTTGCTCTTGCTGCCATTGGATTCAAAATCGCCACTTCTCTTCATCGCTTCCTCAAATTTAAATTTCCTCCTTCCTTGAAGATAATCGTCGATGACAGAGTTAGTCATTGAGAATGATGAACACATGACGTAGTGTGCATGAAGCGGTTGCACCCTCCAACAATGGACAAAATCTTTGGATGATGAAGCAAGAGGAGATGCGGCAAGGATTCTCAAAATAGTCAGCTTACATAGATCATTACAACCGTATGGAAAAGATTCTCCATTGTCAAAATTTTTCCTTACCAACAAGAGTCGGTGGAGTGGGGCAAGCCCCGCATATATGGAGCCATTACATGAGATTATGACATAGTTCTTGAGAAGAGGCAATCCACTTGGGTCCTCAAAAGGACTCAAGAGACCTTAAGGAGGACAAGAAAGACATAAAAGGGGTTCTTCGTAGATCCACCCCTTTCTCAGTAGATATCCTAACGGAAGAACTCCCAATCCATTTTTATCCTCTTTAGGTTGGAGAATATGATGGCTTATACACAAAAGAGCACTTATGCATTTTCATCCTCCTTAGGTAGGAGAATATTATGACATAAAATATTAGATTTCATTGACAATATTAGTGGGATCGGCGCAATAATGATTCAACACTTTAACACCGTATACAATTTAGTCTTTTGAAGACTTTTGCTTCACTTTTTAATAGACGGCCCAATTCTATTACACCGAAAGATGTCTCCTCCTTTTTGTACACTCAATGGAGAAGACTTACCCTTTTGCAATGAAATCCTAGAGTTCCTTGCTCCGCTTGAAATGGGTGAATAAGAGTTGCTAGCTTCATGAGTTCTTGTAAAAAAAAAAACTTAAATAAAATGTAATTTTTCGAGAATAGAGAAAAGACTTGGCTACCAACCAGATCTTAGTCTTCAACAAGTTGACGAGCTAAGATGCTTGTGTCAACAACTTTTATCTACCAACCACATCTTGGAGTATAATTCATATTGCAATACAATGCCTTCTCCTTTTTGTACACTCAACGAAGAAGATCCACCCTTTTGCAATGAAATCCTAAACCTCCTTGCTCCACTTGAAATGGGTGAATAAGAGTTGTCTTCTGAGTTGACGAGTTAAGATGTTAGATGCTCATGTCAACAACTTTCATCTACCAACCACATCTTCTAGTATAATTCATATTGCAATACAATTGTATTTCCCAATAATTGTATTTCTTCTTCTTCTTCTTCGTGGCTAAAGATGTGAAAGTAATGAGGTGATTCAACTTTTAGATTAAGGTGATGGATAAGATTCCGATGCCAAGGAGATCGCAAATGGGGTAGAGGAGGGTAGTGTCGGAAGTGGAGCAGTTAGCGTAGAGGCAAATGTGGCGGCAGGGGAGCACCACTGAGGTGCATGGTGTTGGATATGATTTTGCAAGGCAAAATTAAGGTGTCATCGATCGTTGGAAGTCTGAAATGACTTCAAAATCGAAATCTATGTTTCGCGTAGATAAATCTAGACTATTAATTTGCTCAAAACCGATTACGGGTGAATGAGAAATTAATTGGCTAAAGTTGTGTCCAAAATAACGTTAAGGAAAAGATGGGGTTTTAGTCCCACATCGCTAACCGGCGCAAGCTAAAGTTTCCTTATATGTGTTGCTGTGTTAATGGAGTTAACACAAAAAGCACAGGTACTCTCTACCCATGGGCGAGCAGGTGCTCGCACCTGTGAGCCCGCCACATGCGCACGTGCGCAATGGGCGCTTTGTAGGCGCACTTTGCACTTTGCTCCAGAGGACATTGCGGTGCCTGCGTGGCACTCGGGTGATGTGTCAGCCTCGTATCTGACATGGCAATGCCTGTGTGGTATCCACGTGGGCAAGAAGAGATGACTGGACTGTTGATTGGGCGAACAGATGACAACCGTTGATCAAAGAGGTGTGATGGATCGCTTGTGATGCGATCTGGAGCGATGGATCGCGCAGAGTCACGATCTGACCGCTGTGATGAAACCTGATCTGAAGATCGAATGAATCAAGAGATTCAGATCCGACGGCTGATGACAAGAGGCGAGATCTGAAGGGCACATCTCTTCAGATCTGATGGATGAGATCAAGAGGGCTAAATGAAGGGTTACAACCCTCCAGATCTGACGGTCCAGATTGATCTCGTCCAAGGGTCACATCCACTCACTCAACCTCTTCACTTAGTATAAATAGAACCCTCCAGATGATGGAAATCTCATCGAATTCATCGATTCAAGTCTTCCTTGTGCATTCATCTCATCTAGTGCATTCGGAGTCCAAAAAGCCTACGAGAGAGTTCGTCGGTCTCGGAATTTGGAGTGCTACTATTCCGAGACGATCGTCGTTGTATCTTGGGAACGAGTTGCTACTATCCGTTAGCACCGTAGCGGAGCAATATCGTTTACGGAGATAGTGTCGAACACTAGCCTCGACGATACATATCAATTTGCGTACTCCCGGAGATACCGGGGACAACACATGGTCGTCTCTTCCTCTAGGTAGGCACCGAAGGATGTCGATGGCGATTAGGTTGAGTCAATGCATGTGATCAATGCAATGTCATCGATGAAGGTCAGGTCACAACTCTCTCCCTACTTCTCGCAAGCCTTGACAATCAAGGGCAAAGGCACGTACACACACGTGGATTTTAACCCGGGGGCCTACCATGTTCACCTTTAAATCCAAATCAAATTTGGTTATCAAACAGATTTTTTTTGTTAAATTTTTTTAACACAGGTAGATAAATTATAATTCCTGACTCCACTGTTGGAATATCTTCCGACGTGGCTTAGTTATCATCAACTGCCTTTATTAAATTGTTATTGGAAAACTGCAATTTGTCACTACTTTAATTATTTTTACCTGCTCTAGATCTTGGGAACTCGAAAGGTCATGTGTAATGGTGACTATTTAGAGTCACAAACTTGCTCTGTTTTGTTAGATGGATGATAACACTTCATTTTTGTCTGCTTGAGTTCTTGCAATCACCTCGCGTTTCTTTCTTACTATTGAAATCCATTGGATACCATGACAAATCTGAACATGGTATCAGAGCTTTCCGATCTCTAAAACCTGTGTTGTTTCTTCCTTTGTTTTTTGCTCATACTCTCTTGCAAAACAAAAACAATGTCTTTCAACAAAGGGCCTCCTGTCTTGGATGGAAAAAACTATTTCTCATGGATTATCAAAATCGAGTCTTACATGCGAGCGCAAGATCTATGGTATACAGTCGAAGAAGAAGATCTACCTGTTCCGAGAGAAGATACCTCTGAAGAAGAAAAGCAACGCTTCAAGAATCACACTATCAACAAACACAAAGCAGTCTCTTTGCTTCATGACGCCTTGACGGATAATATGTTCACCAAAGTCGCAAATTGCAACACACCCAAGAAGATATTTGATCGCTTGAAAACCATACATGAAGGTGGAGATCAGATAAGAAAAATCCAGATTCGCAATCGTATCTCAGATTTTGAGGGAAACCGGATGAGTTACAAAGAAACCCTTCAAGATTACTATGATCGTACGATAGAGATTGTGAATGAAATTCGAGCTCTTGGTGGGGATTTACCAGAAGAAAAAGTGGTGGAAAAGGCGATTATGAGCCTTCCAAATCGCTTCGAGCCAAAACTTTGTGCTTTGGAGGAAACAGATAAGTTGAAAACAATAACCTTCCTAGAGCTGATTAGTGCTCTTCAAGCTTCTGAAAAAAGGATGCAAATCAGACCACCAGAGGTTGATATTTTGCAAGAAAAACCCGAGTTGCTCTTGTCTGCTGAAAACTTAGAACTCAGCAATCTAGCTATTAATAGAGGAAAAAGTCATGTGCAGAACTCAAGCCCAGCCGTCTATCCACAAAAATCTCAGCAAGGAAAGAATCAACAAATGAAAGAATTTGACCCTTGTCCCCACTGCAAAAAGACAAATCATAGACCCCAATTTTGTTTTTATCATCCAGATGCTGTATGCAAAGGTTGTGGAGAAACAGGCCACGTGGAAAGAATCTGTCACCACAAGAAACAAATGAAAGAGCTAGCCAATGCAGTTGAACTCTCCATTTTTGAAGAAAATTGTGATGTTGAAATTGCCTTCTCTACTGACGTCGTATCTATAGGCCAAGATGAAAAATTTGTGGAGATCACCTATTCTGTTGACACAACCCAGAATCAACAAATTCATGGGTGGATACTAGATAGCGGTTGCTCCCATCACATGAGTTGTGACAGATCCTTGTTGTTCAATTTTCGAAAGCAAACTGGTAGGGCCGTGAGATCAGCCACAGGGCATATAACTCCAGTCTTAGGGGTTGGCAGCATTTATTTGAGAAGTGGAAGAAAGCCTATTATTGTGGAAAATATCTACTTCGTACCTGGTTTGACTCAAAATTTATTAAGCTTTGGACAACTCCTGCGGCAAAAGCTGGACTTTCTTATAAGAGGACTTCATCTATATATTACTGATTCAAGAACACACTCTGTTTTGCACACTGAGTTACAATCTAACAATTTCTTCATTTTCAGTACATGTGCAGCAAATGAAGAAATCTCCATGTCCTGCTCAACAGAATCACAGCTTTGGCATAGCCGACTGGGGCATTATGGGATAAGAAATCTCAAACTTTTACAAAGAAATGGAATGACAAAGAATTTTCCCGACATAGAGTTTATGGAAAAATGTTGCAGAATCTGTCAAAAGGGAAAACAGACCAGGTTGCCATTCAAGCAAAGTTATTCTCGAGCAAAGAACAAACTGGATTTGATACATACTGATATTTGTGGCCCCATCAAAGAGGCATCTTGGAATGAAAGTAAGTATTTTATTATTTTCATAGACGATTTCACGCGTTATTGTTGGATATATTTCCTGCGTAACAAGTCTGAGACATTCGGTGTTTTCAAAACATTCAAAGAAATGGCTGAAAGACAAGCAGAGAGGAAGATTAAAGCTCTTCGATCAGACAACGGCGGAGAATATGTCTCCATGTTACTTCATAATTTCTGTTCTCTTGAAGGTATTACTCACCTCTTTACTGCTCCATATACACCCCAACAGAATGGGGTAAGTGAAAGGAAAAATAGAACAATTATTGAAATGACTAGATGCTTGCTATTTGAAAAAAACCTCCCTACAAAATGCTGGGCGGAGGCTGCTTCTACGGCTGTTTATTTACTGAATGCATTGCCTTCGAAAGTATTGAATACGAAAACTTCTTTTGAGTTGTGGCATGGAGAGAAAATGTCATTAAATCATGTTCGAGTCTATGGTTGCATTTGTCATGTGCATATACCGGATGGAAAAAGGAGCAAACTTGATGCAAAGTCAAAAGTAGGAATTCTGATTGGGTATTGTTATGGTATTAGAGGATACAGAATTTTTGACCCTATAGAAAAAAAGGTTTTTATTAGTAGAGATATCATTTTTGAAGAAGATAAAGAGTGGGATTGGCCTGGAAATTGCATTAAAAATACTGATATCTCTTCTACTATACCTTCAGATATATCATCTTCTAAATTTCATGAAATTGTTACAGAGGATTCTACATCACCCTCTTGGCCGATGACTGATGGTCAACCTTCAAATACCCCTGAATCAGCAGCCGATGTGACGAATACAGAAGATCCACAAGACAACTCAGAAAATGCTGGACTTCATGACGCAAGCAATGAAGAACAACATAATGAAGAAAATGCATCAGGATGTTCTCATAATTCAGAATCTGACATTTCAATAACTGATGAAAGTATGTCTGATCCTGATAGCCCTATATTAAAAACAAGAAGTTTAGCTGATGTTTATGCAGAGACAAATGCAGCTGAACTAGATGCAGACCCACACACTTTTGAAGAAGCCTCGAAAGATGACAAGTGGTGGATAGCTATGGCTGAAGAATTGAACTCAATTGAAAGAAATAACACTTGGGAGTTGGTAAAAAAACCTGCTGGGAAAACAATCATTGGTGTGAAGTGGATTTACAAGACAAAGAAAAATGCTGATGGTAGCCTTAACAAGTATAAAGCGAGACTTGTTGCAAAAGGTTATTCGCAAAAACACGGTATTGATTACAATGAGGTTTTTGCTCCAGTAGCTCGTCTGGACACAATCAAGTTTCTCTTGGCTTTAGCAGCTAGCAAAGATTGGGAAGTTCATCACATGGACGTCAAAACAGCATTCTTAAATGGAATTTTGGAGGAGGAAGTATATATTCAACAGCCGGAAGGTTTTATTTGCAAGGGACAGGAAAATAAGGTGTATCGGTTGAACAAAGCATTGTATGGCCTGAAGCAGGCCCCTCGTGCGTGGAATGAACTTATTGACAAGTATCTGATAACACTTGGGTTTCATCGAAGTTATGCTGACTATTCCTTGTATGTCAAGAGACATGATGATCAGGTTTTGCTAGTTTCTGTCTATGTCGATGATTTACTGATTACTGCTAGCAACCCGTTGCTGATTACAGAGTTTAAGGCTTCAGTAATGAAAGAGTTTCAGATGACTGATTTAGGATTAATGACTTATTACCTTGGGATGGAAATTCATCAACAGAAAGGAGCAGGAATCTTTGTTAACCAGAAAAAATATAGTATTAATTTGTTACAAAGATTTGGCATGAATGAAGCCAATGCTGTCATATGCCCGACAGATTACAAGGGAGCAATACCACCTGTCAAAACTTCTGAGAACTGTGATCCAGCTATCTATAGGGGAATAGTAGGCAGTTTAATTTATTTATCTCATACACGGCCAGACCTAAGTTTTTTGGTGAATCTACTCTCTAGATACATGAGTCATCCCACCTCTTCCCACCTTGCTGCAGCCAAACGTGCTCTAAGATATGTAAAAGGCACCACAAGCCTAGGCCTTCATTTTCCAGCAGCAAAAGACACGAATTCACTCACTTTGCAAGGCTATTCTGATAGTGACTATGCAGGAGCTGAAGATGCAAAAAGCACTTCTGGATACATCTTCTACTACAATCAGACTCCATTTTCCTGGAGTACTAAGAAACAAGACGTCGTTGCACAATCCACTTGTGAAGCCGAATACATAGCTGCTGCTTATGCAAGGAATCAGTGCTCCTGGCTGCGCCAACTACTCACAGATGTGGGATTGGAACCAAAGGAAGCTACACCACTAATGGTGGATAACCAAGCTGCCATTGCCATAGCCAAAGATCCTGCACATTTCAGCCGAGCCAAACACATCAAGGTTCGGTACCATGCTCTCCGAGAAGCAGTTAAGGACAAAGAAATTCTCCTGATTCATGTTCCCACTATCGAGCAAAAAGCTGATATTTTAACCAAAGCCCTCCGAAAGAACTTATTTGTGCAGCAGAGACAGAACATTGGACTGAAGACGTTAAACTCTTTCTTGGAAGCCAACTCGGAGGATAGGGGGAGTGTTGGAATATCTTCCGACGTGGCTTAGTTATCATCAACTGCCTTTATTAAATTGTTATTGGAAAACTGCAATTTGTCACTACTTTAATTATTTTTGCCTGCTCTAGATCTTGGGAACTCGAAAGGTCATGTGTAATGGTGACTATTTAGAGTCACAAACTTGCTCTGTTTTGTTAGATGGATGATAACACTTCATTTTTGTCTTCTTGAGTTCTTGCAATCACCTCGCGTTTCTTTCTTACTATTGAAATCCATTGGATACCATGACAAATCTGAACATTTTTACCTATATTTTTTTAGGTTTTTTCGAAGGTTAGTTCGGTGCATTTGGTACTAGTACCACCATTTTCCCACTTTGATGGTTTTTCAAGTTCATCATATTATGGGATCCTGCTTTGTAAAATGCAATGCTATTATTTTCCGTTCTCCTTTGTTTCCGTTAATCTGATTATAAGATTCTAGCTTTAGACATTTCTATCTGTCCTCTATGCTCCCGTGATAGGGTTTTGGATCTTTTGAAGCCTAAAGTTGATAGTTTCTATACTGTTTCCTTTTCCTTTTTGTGCACTCTTTGCTGTTATTCTGTTGCCCTTTCTTATTCCAAGTATTTCCCGTCTCTCTCAGTCTATCTGTGTGAGTGTATCATATTGTTTTTTCCCTTATTGTGCATATTTGAAATGGAAACATCTTGAAGAAATTAATACTTATGCTTTCTGTAGTGGTCTGAGTTTTAGACTATGTTACAGTTTTGATCTCTGTCATTGTTTGTTTTTGACTCCAAGCTTTAGCTCGGGTTTGATTCTACTATCAAGAGTAGTTTTCCTTACCTCGATCTAGATATTTGTTTTCACCAACTTGAATGCTTGTTTTAAGGTTTTTGCTTAACACAGTAATTTTCTTATGACTACTATAGTAAGAAGATTCTACCGTCACTTGTATTAAGGAAAATGCATTTTAATCTGGTTATGCATTTTAATGTAAGAAATGATGTATTCTTACATTTCCTCATCTGTATTGGTTTGTTGGAGAACATTTCTGATGAAACTTGATTAGTTGGATATTATTTGTGTTCAGTAAGTCCTTACTATGGAAAGAAGCTGGACCCTGAACCTGGGCGGTGTCGTCGCACTGATGGGAAGAAGTGGAGGTGCTCAAAGGATGCCCATCCTGACTCCAAATATTGCATACATCACATGCACCGAGGTCGCAACCGTTCAAGAAAACCTGTGGAATCACAATCTATCTCCCAACTACAGTTATCTTCATCAACTGGGACCACCACCTCTCCCACCGCAGGGTCCTTCATTCCCCAGCATTCTATTACAGGACGTAGCAATACGCCAAGTTTGTCCCTTGGTTCCTCAAGCTCCTAGCAGTTGCATATGGACCCTGGTCCCTTAGAGAGCAGGTAGTCTTTGTCTTCCTCTCATATTTTGCAAATATGTCTTAAGATAGTCAGCAGTAAAATAGGTTAAATTTTGAGAATTTTAATAGTAAGTGCAGCATCCTACTTGTTTTGTAGACATGCATATCTCCACTCCATCATTACTCTTGTCCATTTCTGAGTAATCTGAACCTGAAGGCTTTAAGTTGTCAGTGCTGGAAGAATCAGAGAATAATCTGTGAACTTGCTCTGTTTCCACATATAGAGCATAGGAATAGGAAGATGTTTCTTCTCATTTGGCTGTTGACTTTTCTAAGAATAATTTTGCAGTCTGGATTCATGCAGACTCTAGATAAATTTAAACCTTCTTTAATTTAGTGCAGATGGTAGATGCAGAGTGTGTGTGGGTCATCATAAGCTATCATTTATTATGTGATGAACAGGAAATGCTTTTGTTTGTGTGGACAACTGATTTTTGTTGACATCTAATATTTATAATGATGTCTATGTTTTAGCTTCATCTTTATCTTTTTCCTGCTGGAAAACATGATGTAACAGTCACAGTGAAATTAGAATATTTAGCAATTGTTAAGTTTGGCTTAATTGCTATCTGCTGAATGATTCGGATAGATGGTACTTAAGATACCTTTTTTTTTCAGATACAAATGAAATTATGCTTCCATTCTTAAACTAGCAATTTGTTTAGGTTTTTTTTTTTCTTTTTGCTTCCAGCTTCTGTAGTAACCAGCAACTGCATAGTTTTTGAGAAGGTTGTTTTGCTGTCATATGCAATAGCTTGACTGTTTATTTCATTAATCATTGAGATAATTTATACTGTTTGCAGCTATAGATGGATTTAGATATTCTTCATGGTTGGAAGAAAATAGCAGCAGCAAATACCTTGTTTTCAGAAAGTGGAGTTCATACTGTCGCACATTATCCATGGGAAATGTTCATGATTTATTGTGCAAAAATTGATAAAATTCTAGGAATTCGTAGTATGTCAATATTTTTCGGGCATGCTTTTCTTTTTCTTAAGAATATTTCAAAACCATTTTTTATTAATTCTGCAAATTCACAACCTTACTTGTTTCCAAGAAAAGAAGTCTCAGGACTCAAATGAGTTCAGTGCAATTTGGTTTAAGAACTTGATGGAATTTTATAATCCCTTTTAGGGCATGCTTTATTTTTTTTAGCATGAGATTTGGATAAAAAATTATGATTTGAGATTCAATGAAGAATGATGACATAAATTCTTATGAAAGTGAGTGATTTTTGGCCTGTTACAAAACCGCCTGAAGAAATGCTCCTGATTGATCAATTTACTGAACACTATGCGAGTAGCTAGGTTTAAAAACAAGAGCATGCCCATAATATTACCCGTAAGCAAGGGTGTATTTTATGAAAATTACGTGACTGGTCATTGCAAACTGTTCAATTTCTGTTCATATGAATGGCTTATCTAGTTCTTCGGATGTAGAGGGCCTGAAACAAAAGAACCATAGATTGTTTACTTGGCTAGTCTCAAAATAGTGTCCAAATGAGTGTGACAAGCTTAACTTTGTAAATATATTGGTTCTCACGGCCACTGAAACTAATTCATCTTGAAATTTACAGGTACTTGTGTAGTACTAAACCTGGAGTGGCTGAGCATACTTTCTGCACTGAAACATCTGGTTCTGCAAGGGGTCTCGGAATCTATGGCATTGACAATTTATGGCAATTGACATCACCTCGAGTATCATCATGGCCTTTGCCAAAATTTAGCACCCCTTATTCAGTGCAAACTACTTACTCTCAGTTCCCAGCAATCCAAGATCTCTGTCAGGCAACCCTCAGCCCAGTGTCGAGACAACAACATTCTTTCATTAGAAGTGAGGTTGATGCACCAGCAACGACAAAGCATGAGGGTCAGTTCCTGTTGCCTTTTATTGATGAATGGCCACAGACACGGAAATCTTGGTGTAATCTCGAAGAGGATAAGATCCAAACGAGCATCCATCTCCACAACCCAGCTCTCAATGACCTTTCCAATTGCTACCTCAGACATATCTACATCCTCTTCCAAATCCTCTAAGAGTGAATCTGCATCAAGTCGCACTGACCTGCTTGATATGATTTGACTCGGCTTCCTCAAGGATGTTTTGCTCTTGGTTAGACTGACGGCCATCTAACCATAATGTGTGCCTGATTCAACGAGTTATGAATTGCTTTGATAAAGAGCAGAGCTTGTTGCTAGTTCGTAGTCGTCTTTCTTGTTTGGTTTGGTTATAAAATTTGCTGTCTGATTTTGTTGTTACACTTTGGTACTGAACCGCCTCACTTTAGGTCTAGTTATAAAATGATGCATCCATGAAAGTTATTTGGTTCCAGATATTTTTTAGTCATCCAACATATGACTCTATTTACTTATTCCAGAAACAAAAACAGCTTTTGAATGATATTTTAAATGAAATAGAATAAACAGAAACAGAAGATTACTTTGTGCACAGTCAAGGAGAACGTAACTTATGCAAAGGGTAAAAGGATCTTAATTTTGCACGTAAAAGTCGCTCATCCATGGGCCTTTCTAACAAGGTAATTTACTTTAGCAACTCATGGAGTTCCTTTCATTTTCCATTAACAAGGACAAAATATTGTTAGCAGCAACATGAAAAACGGACTTCTAGTCCCACAGTTAAAGCTAAATAAAAAATAAAAAAGGAAGAAGAATGCTACAGCAGAGAGTTAGTTCCATCTACCCAAGGAAGTTCATGATCACCAGGTGAAGCACCAAGTTGCAGAGAACAAAATCGGCAAAAGCGCGTTCAGGTGTAAGATCCTGAAATTGTTTTTTTATTCAAATTATTTAGAAGTGGAGCTTGTAGATTTATTGGAAGTTTGATATGAGAGTTAGAGGTTACCTTAAATTCCTTGTTCTCTTTGTTTACTTGAATGCGGAGGCAAACTGCATTGCCCAGCATAACGATGTAAATAACAATTTTATTTCTCTTCCACGATAAGGTACAGTTAAAGGCTCATACCTGCAAGAACTGCTGTCCCAATGCATGACAGGACACCGGAGAGGAATGAATTAAAGGGAAAAGACCCAACTATTCCCATGTACACGATCTGTTGAATTGGCAGTTAGGGTAGACGTAGCAGAGATGATTGTATAGAAACTGAACTATTAGCGAAGTTGATGACTGTCAGTTAAGAATCCCTTCAGACCATATAGCATCTATATGACATACTAAATTAGCTAGCAACTAAATTGTTCTTTATGAATCCATTGGATGGACATAAAGCTTATAAAAGCACAAGCTACATAACCATGCCTAAATAATACAAGCAATTAACTAAAAGATGATCTGAACCAACCAAACTAATTTAGTTCCACATAATGAATTGTGAACTAATAAGGATCTTAAAAGTTTGGATGAGCAAGCAACTATATTAACTTGGACTTTAGCATGGGTCAGTCATTGTGATTGATAAATTAATTGGTCATATTTCTTATATAAGGTCAACAATTTGTATCAAAGCAGATAGACATGCTTGATGTGTTAGAAAGGAGGTTTACTTCTATGATGGTGTAGCCACCATTGAGTCACACATACTGTTGATCAATGATGATGTTAGGCAATGAAGTATTTGTCATGTGCTCCCCTAAAATGCTTCCCAGCTCAACCATATCAGTAGTACATGAATTAGTCTTATAGTTTGAGTGTGCAATGCACTGGTCCAGTAACAGTTCAGTTTTATAGTTGTATTAGAAAGTATGGGCATGGTTAAGTGCATTTAGTTTTTTTTATTCGATATTTCATACTTATTGTTTGAAGGCTTTTATGGACATTGGAGTTCAGGTAATTGCCCTCCCCCCCCCCCCCCCCCCCCCCCCCCCCCCCCCCAAAAAAAAATAAATAAATATCATTACTTTACAATCTTCTCAAAATCATAGTGGTATCGACAAGATTGGACGCTGTCTATGAATGTGAATCAGTATTAGACATTCCATGAGCAACTAATTTCGACTCCAGCAAAACCCTTATAGTGGCTCGTTAAAACTCCTCAAAGAGCTCTATCAAAACTATACTTATGTTACTTGTGACAGTAATTTAGTTCTATATGGAGACCATTGACTAATTAAAGGTTTATAGACTTAGGTAAGTGAACTAATATCATCTTGGATTTAGGCATTTTTGAACAACAGTTCAACCAAATAAAGTTAGAGGCCAAAATTGCCAATCTAAGC
Organism: Curcuma longa; assembly: GCF_044706935.1. Taxonomy (NCBI): domain Eukaryota; kingdom Viridiplantae; phylum Streptophyta; class Magnoliopsida; order Zingiberales; family Zingiberaceae; genus Curcuma; species Curcuma longa. Next base: position 9,283,245 of record NC_133877.1, on the reverse strand, counting down.
TTAGAGCTAATGGCAACAAAGCCTCAATTGGACCTCCATCACTTCACCTGTGTACTGAGTACTAAGCCTATTTGTGACCGTAACATACAACTGTAACAAGACATCAACAATCATAGAAATTGCAAACTAAAAATAAAGGATACAGATTTTCTAAAACGTGGTCTTTGATCACAAAATTCCAGGAAATTATTTCATGTCAAAAAATGATGAGAGAGAATGCTAATTTTCTTTTTATACCTGAATTACTGCTGTAGTGATTGCATAGACAACATAAAGATCGATAATCTGCATTACAGATGCAAGGAGTCAGTCTGCACCTCAGATTATAGTACTTGATCCATAAAGAAATCAACTTGGTTCGACCAAATGAGGATGTTATTAAAAAAATGTAAAGGAAAAACTAAATACTTTGAGACTAGTTGGTGTAGCAGCATAAGCAGATCGCAGTGAGCGAATGAGCGCTTGAGCATCACTAGAACTTGACTTTGCCATTCTTAACTCTTTGCTTTCTGCAAGTTGAAGCGCAAGAAAAAACTTTGATGTAGATAAAGTGCCTGATTGGTGATAAAAACGAAAATAACTAATTGATTAAATGTGAACTGAAATTGAACTCTTATCTTCACCAAAAAAAAAAAGCCCTGAGCAAAAGGTGAATGCATGCTTCCACAATTCATACTAGACAAACATTGTAATCTGACATTTGCTGAAAACATTCTAGAGAATCATTCAATACTCACGACATATAAAGATTGATGGTTACATTGTAATTGGAGTATTGGACTAGTATTCATTCCCGTCAACTCGACTCAGAAGTGGGTAATATCCATGTAACCAAACCCAAAAGGTGAATGCATGCTTCCATAATTATTACTAGACGACAACAAATATGCAATCGAACAGCAGACTTCAACTAAGAAAAAAAATACTATTTTTAACTCATCATATAGCCACACCAAGATTTGATGATGGCATTTGAATCTTCTCCAAACGATAATTGATGTCATATCCAATACCTCACAATGAGTTAAAGACTAGATCCATATTGATGACCGAGCCACTAAACTTTCCCTTCCAATCTCCGAGACTTTTTTTTAGAAAGATATAATGGAGGCTACACATTTTTTTAACGGCCTCACAAGCCTCCATTGTTTTTTAAGGAGAAACGGGAGTTGAACCCGAGTCCTTGGCAACGATTCCGAAGGCTTACACATGAAGCGGCACAAAAAATTACTATTTTGGCATCCATCTCTCTTCATCCCCTGATAGGAGCCCCCGGAGAAAAACAATGGAGGCTTTCCTGAATTTCGAGATAAAACAAAATAAAAAGCTTTATCGACCAAAACGAGGGGGGCAATCATCGTCATCATTCCAGATCTAAAAGAGCAAAGCAACGAAAAAAAAGCCACTCATTCAAATTCTAAAAAGAATAGAAGATGAGAAAGAATAGGAGCGTTCGGAGGAGGAACCTGATGCAAAAAGGGCAACGGAGATCGCCGCCCCAGGGAACAGATTCGACTCGACTCGACGCGACGCAGTGGGGAAGAGAGGCTTGTGTTTTCTTCTATTAACTTGACAGCACGAGTTAGGCACGTGACGTATGGCCCAATCTTTGCTTTGGGTTCTTCGGGCCAAATTGGACCGAACTCAAACCCTAACTTATTGGACCTATTTGTTTAATCCAAAGCTTGCATTCAACACAAATGTCTGTGGTCCAACGTTTGATTTCTTTTCCATGCTCATTTGCTGCTTTCATAACTTGTTCTGGGGTACAAATAATATCGACTGCCATTGCATGAAGCAGATGCAATTTTTTATTAAAAAAGAAAAAAAAATCATCTTCGTTGGTGATTCAAAAGATTGGCTACCAGTAATCTCCACAAGAACATTGGCCGTTCTTGAAATGGTGAAACCGCTGCATATCCCTCACAATGATCTCCCTACCAGTCACTTGTGATATGAATTTAGTCGCATTGTGACAATCTCTGCAGACGCGAAGGTTCTTTCGTATTTGAATTGTCATTCCTGGTGCCGTATTGATGAGTCCGAACGCGATCGCAAGTTTCTCACTGTGCGTATTGAGCAGCTGCTCTTTGACGTCCTCTTCCACATCGTGTGAAGAATCAGTATGAGGCACATAGCCAGCAGCTTTAATCTCATCTATTAGCTTCGCTAGCCTTGCATATATCTTCTCCGATTGTGGGTGCTTCGTTCCGCCAGAATAGAAGGTGTGTATCTCGTTCTTCCAATCCATGGAACTGTAACCAGGAGTCTTCTGCAGGCCGGCCTTCTCCATGGTTGTTCTCACTCGCGCTACGTCCTCCCACATGGAGGCTGTTGCATATATGTTAGCCAACAACACATGATATCCTCCCTCTTCAGGCTCTAGTTCAAACAATTTCTTTGCTGCTTGCTCTCCCAATTTGACATTTTTGTGAATCTTACAAGCACCCAGCATAGCACCATAGACACTGATACTGGGTTTGATAGGCATTTTCTGAATAAAGTCCCAGGCCTCGTCGAGTCTCCCAATGCGACCCAGAAGGTCCACCATGCAACCATAATGGTCCGATCGAGGCTCTAAGCCATAGTCATGCTTCATGCTGTCGAAGTACTTGTGCCCCTCATCGACCAAACCAGAGTGGCCGCAAGCTGAAAGAACACTCAAGAAAGTTATCTCGTTTGGCCTCACGGAGCTCCTTTTCATCTCTTCAAATAGCTCGACTGCAGATTTCCCAAATCCATGCGTGCAATAACCGTCTATCATTGCGTTCCAGCTAGTCACGTGTCTCTCTTCCATTGAATCGAAGAGTTGCCGAGCAATGCGAACACTGCCGCATTTGGCGTACAGGTCTACAAGAGAAGTCATAACGAATACATTCTTTTCCAGACACAATCTAATAGCCAAACCATGTATCCATTTTGCCTGCCTCAACACTGATAAATCTGCAATTGCTGGGATTACACTAACCACAGTGAAGGAATCTGGCCTTACATTCTCCCACTGCATCTTGTTAAAGAGTCTCAGTGCATCCTCCACACAATCATTCTGCGCATAACCCAAGATCATAGCATTCCAAGAAACAAGAGTCTTGGCCTTCAATTTCTCAAACATTTCTTCTGCAAGATCAACTCTTTTGCATTTGGAGTACATAGTGATGAGAGCATTTGCAATAGACGTATCCGATTCCAACCCAATTCCTATGAGCATGCCATGAATTCGCCTTCCCTCCTCGAGGTCCCCCAATTCACCACACGCAAACAGAGCTACTATGATAGTTACATCAGTTGCTTGAATTCCTTCTGCCGACATCTTCTTGAACAGCCTCAAAGCTTCCTGTACTTTAGATGTGGGACTATGTTTGCACCCTTGCAACCCAACAATCTCCCCCTCAAACAAAGGACCACAGGCCCCCCTCAACGTCGTTTTTGATGTCTAAATCCTCGACCCACCAGGACCTCAGGTCCACTTACTAGGACTTCCCACCTAGCCGCCTCGGTCCATCCGACCTACTAGGACTTCCCACCTAGTCGCAACTAGAATTTTTTGCCCCTCAGTCCATCCAACCTACTAGGACTTCTCACTGGTGTCTGGTCCTCTTGATTCAGACACGGGAACACCCACTTCCTTTGTTTAAGGTTCAAACCACATGGTTAGATCTGGATCATGGCTCATCCGGCGGTTAGTCCGGTGAAGAGCGGTCTCGCTCTGATACCACTTGTTAAAATCAATGGAATCAAAATATCTCCACAATGACATGATATTGTCCACTTTGGGCCTAAACCCTCATGACTTTGTTCTTGGGCTCTCTCCAAAATGCCTCATACCAATGGAGATACTTTCCATCCTTTTAACCCCATGATCTTTTCCATGTACTTTAGATGTGGGACTATGTTTGCACCCTTGCAACCCAATAAAGGGCTCTGCATTTAAGAGACGAGAAGTTTAGTAAAAGAGTGCTAAACATACACTACATAAATGGAGTGAGAAAGATGCATTACATAAGCGGAGTGAAAAGATGCATCTGATGGAATTAGGGAAGCTTAATAGGAGAAGGTCAGGATGAAAGACAACTACTAGTGAGCTAAAAATTGAGAAGCAATTAGTACTTGGGCGGGGTTAACTTTCAATCTAGGTGGACTCAACTATTAAATAGGCCAAAGTCGACTTACTTGGTCAATTAATAGTTGAGTCAATATATTATCTATACTCAGTTAACTAATAGCTAAGTTAAGCATTCAATCATTCTTTGCAACCTTATTTTGATCAACGACTCCTTCCTAAATTCCAGCTATAGCATTAGTTCTTGACTATGTCGATTGATCCCAACTAGAAACATTCTATGTGTTTGTCTTCCTAGCTTTAGTTGAATAATCTCCCTTATCAATCAATTGATCTTGCCTTAGTCAATTAACTCCTTATAATTATTTTGTTCATCGCAAACTAACTTATCTTTGGGATCATTGTTTAGCTTTAGGTCAATCTTGATCTATCATAGTTTTTATTTGTCTAGAGGTTACTCCTTCGGGACTTCATAATTACCTAACATTGAATAATCTAAACCTGCCAAAACTTCATCACTATTTGATATCAAGTCAACCTTCACTCATTGAGATTTTATTAGCATCAAATATCTAATTAACTTTGACTTTCTTGGATTCAATTTCACATACTTCAGTAAAAAGTAGAATCCGCTACTCCAGCGCTCTCATACAATTGGCTTCATGACCATTTATAAGGAGGTAAATCGGAAAGCTGTAGTTGACCACGCCGGAGGAGACATATTCGGCGAGGCAACTTATTAGATTTCCATTATCAACAATTATTGGACTTTTAATTGCCAATACTTTATTGAATTTTCATCTGCCAACCTCTATTAAACATTCTATGTGCCAATTGAGTATTGGGCGTTTTATGACTAACTCTCTGTTGAATTTTTCACTCGTCAAATTACCTATTCACTAATGTCAACATTTGTCCAACTTTTTCATTGCCCACTCACTATTTGAATTTTTCATATATCAAAAATCTAATCAACCTTACTAATTTGGACTTCGTAGAATGTCAAATATCTAATCAAATTTTTCATTAACTCAACTCATC